>NW_011494606.1:7785125-7796245 GCF_000754665.1 Bison bison bison
ATATTTATTATTTACATTTATCCTCGCTTTCCCCTTCTCTCTCTGAAGCCAATTTCTCAATTTGGTGTTATCTGAGAGGCCATCTCCTGGGCTATGATTCACAGTAAGATCCCTGAATACAACTGAACTCACTTTACATTGTGTATTTTTCTTTCAGTTGACAGTGACCATATTCCTTTGAGATCTTCCAGAAGAGAGGAAGAATCAGCCTGCATAGATTATTTAACATTTTTAAACTGGTTTTTATTAATACCAGTCATGTCGGACTCTGCGACCCCATGGACTGTAGCTGGCCAGGCTCCTCTGTTTATGGGACTTCCCAACGAAGAATACTGGAGGTGACTGCCATTTCCTACTCCAGGGGATCTTCCCCACCCAGGGACTGAACCCTCATCTCTTGCATCTCCTGCATTGGCAGGTGGATTCTTTATCAATTTAATTTAATGTATGGTTAGTCCCCATTTTGCAGATGATAAAACTGAGGCTCAGAGGTCATCCAGCCAGTTCTTGGTTGATGCTAAAATTTAAAACTTTATAGCTTTAGAAACTCAGGCTTCCAGTATGTTTTTCGGGTACCTTGGGCAGTCTACAAATTCTCTGGTCATTAAGTTGCATTGTCTCTTTGCCAGCTGATGTTAATATCATCATAGAATCCTTCCACATTTGACATAGATTAAAAAAAAAAAAAAGCTCAGGATTCAAGAGGCCTGGATCCTACTACCAGCTCTGCCTGTAACCCAGTGGCATGCTCCAATTTCCCTAAAAGGTGAGGAGACTTCATAGCCCCAGCAGGTTCAAACTGAAGTAGATTTCACACCTTCCCCTCCCTAGAAGCTGCCTGACTCTTCCCAGGGGAAAAGAAACTCCTGGCACCCAAGTAGTCTCCCAGGGTGAGAAGTGGGGCCAGAATGACCATCCCAAACAACAGTGAACCTGACTAGACAGTCTCAGTGAGATCCTTGGCTTCTGATGAGTCATAGACAGCCACCAAGCAGGTGGCTGCACCAGTCTGAGTGCTGGAGAAGACTCCTGAAAATCCCTTGGATATCAAACCAGTCAATCTTAAGGGAAATCAACCCTGAATACTCGTTAAAAGGACTGATACTGAAGCTGAAGCTCCAGTATTTTGGTCATCTGATGCGAACAGCTGACTCACTGGAAAAGTCCCCAGTGCTGCGAAAATTTAAGGGTAGAAGGAGGAAAGGGCGTCAGAGGATGAGACGGCTGGATGGCATCACCAATCCAATGGACATGAACTTGGGCAAACTTTGGGAGATGGTGAGGAACAGGGATCCTGGCGTGCAGCAGTCCATGGGGTCGCAAAGAATCAAACAAGACTGGGCTACTGAACAACAAGTTTCATTACCAGGGAATAGAAGCAAGAAACGGGTACCCTTGCGAGCTCTTGGAGGGAAGCTGCGTGGGTCCTTGACTGGTGTAACCATAGGGATGGATGAGTGGGTTTGGCAAAAGGTGTACCTTATTATGGGCTTCCCAGGTGGCACTAGTGATAAAGAACCCACCTGCCAATGCAGGGGATGTAAGAGATGTGGGTCCATTCCCTGGGTGAGGAAGATCCTCTGGCAAAGGGCATGGCGACCCACTCCAGTGTTCTCACCTGGAGAATCTCATGGACAGAGGAGTTTGGTGGGCTACAGTCCATAGGGATGCACAGAGTTGGACAGGGCTGAAGCTACTGAGCACGCACACAGGTACCTTACTATGTCTGTCTACCCCTTTGGTGGTGCAGTGTACAGGGATCATGCATAGTACCCTGCTTTAGCTCCTGGCACCTCAAAAACTTGTAGCCTGTGGCTTTTTTTGTATCCTCTTGCTCAAGGTTGTCTCAACTGTGCATGTGTGCAGTTATTTCTAGTCACTTATAATTTCCCTGTATCCTACTGCTCAAGGTTGTCCAGGTGCAAGCACTCTGGAAGCCTGTCTCAATTATAGAAGAGTCTGTGCTGCTCATGATCCAAGCATTGGTTCCCATGGACTTTTCTCTTAGTTTCCATCTCCTCAACTGCCGACAGACACTACTTTGCCAAAGGCGAAGGTCAAATTTGCGTCATGCCCCAGGGGGTCAGACACGTGCCTTCCAGTCCCTGTATTGCTTTTTCAGTTTTACTGATAAACTTTGGACAAGTTATTTAAATTGCCTGAGCTTCAGTCGTCCCACTTCTAAAATACAGAGAATAATCCTTCTTTTAAGGAATGAAAGGAATTTGGTGCAAAGTTTGCACTAACAGAAATTCCTCTGCTTGGGGAAGTGGCCATGAGGAGATTTAGGTAGGGAGAACTCTTTCTGCATGTAACAAATATCCGTGCTCTTTGTGACCCCATGGACGTAGCCCGTCAGGCTCCTTTATTCAAGGGATTTTTCCAGGCAAGAATATTGGAATAGGTTGCCATTTCCTCCTCCAGGGGGTCTTCCTCCACCCAGGGACTGAACCGGCGCTCCCTGTGTCTCCTACATTGGCAGGGGATTCATTACCTCTGAACCACCTGGGAAGCCAGAGAGGAAGGAGGGATGCAAACTAAGTCCCTGGGCGAGGATGCGCTCTCCTATGGGTGGTGGAGGAGAGACTGGAAAACAGGGAAGCACAGAAGGGGTTCTCCCTGGATCCCTTAAGGTGCCATGGTAACGTGCCAAGACAGCTAAGTGACCAGGGATTCGTAGCTTGGGCAGAGGGGATCTTACCAAAGTTTGAGAAATTTTATTGGGAGATGAAGAAGATAAAGGGACTTCTGAAACAGGGATCCCCTGCATACACCAGTTCCGCGCGAGGCCGAACACAGACTAGCACCCGGCCATCCCTATCGCGCCGGTTCAGTGCAGGGCACTCGGAATCGCTCACAAAAGGCTCCTAGCTTTATTGGAGTCAGCAACCAGCTCTTCCACCGGAGCCGCGGATTGGGGGCGCTGCTCCCTTCAGGGCCGGGGACCGAGAGTGCCAGGCCAGCCTGTTGGCGGCCGGACTTCGCAGTCCAGCGCAGCACCGGGAAGTGATAACCACTGCCTGCTGCTTGACGCCAGCGGAAGTGCGAGCGGGGGAGACGGGGTTCGGAGGCGGTGCCCCGGGAAGGGGCGGGGACAGGGAGGGGCTGAGGGCGGTGGCGGCCTGACGGGGCGGGGCCTGGGGCTGCGGGGCGGGGCCTGCAGTGGAGGGGCGGGGTTTGGCGGAGGTTGTTTTCACCCAGGCCTAGGTCCCCCAAGCTCAGCTGGGGCTGCGCGGCGTGGAGGTGTGAGCGGTCTGCAGACGGACGCTTGAGGCCGGAGCTAGCCAGGAGCGCCGGAGCGAAGCTGCAAGCCGGCGAGCGCTCGGGTAGTGGTGGTCGGCCGCCGCTATGTCAGCGCGGTGCTGTGCGGGCCAGGTGAGAAGAGGGAGACGGATCGGTGGAGACCTGGCCAGGAGCCCGAGGCACCGCGGGCTTCCCTGGGTGTGCGCCCCGCTTCCGCCGCCGAAAGTGGGGCGGGTGACCCCGCGCCGCCTGGGTGAGTGCCCCGGGCCGGAGCGCGACGTTCAGCCGTCGGGGAAACCCTTTGCTTCGGCGGGCGGACCAGAGGCACACGGGGGGCAGCCCGAGAGGTGACCCCGAGGTCTTCTCGTTGGGCGTTAGGTAGGAACTTGGCTTAGGGCGGGGCAGGCAGGGTTCGGGCGGAAGGTGCCGACTGTTTCTGGAGCGTGTCGCCTACTCTCCAGGGCACGAGTGTGTGGAGCCGAGCTCCGTAGGCCACCGGGCTCCCCCAGCCCCGTGAATCCAGAAGACATGGGTTTGGGCAACCACTCCTCTATCATGCCCTGAACGAAACTCGGCTCGTTTGGCTCAGGCGGATTGCGCTTGACATCTCCCAAGGCTCCAGAGCTCTGGCTCTGTTCATTTGAGAACAGAGAAGCCTGCTTTCCAAACCGCAGGGCTCAGGTCTGGGCGCAGGGAAGAGTCAGCCCTGCTTGTTAAATTTCCCGACCCAACCCTGGCTGGACACGAACGCGCCCCCTAGCTAGGAACCTCGAGCCTTCTCATCCCCCTTTCAGCTGTGAACTTGCCCGAGCGTGTTTGTAACTCTCGCCTATTAAGCTCCCGAGATCTTAAAACGCCTGTGCCCGCTTGGGATCGGCGTCTTCTACCGGTTGGCAGTGCGTCAGGGCAGAATGGGTAGTAGGTGTTAACCTTTAACGCTGCTTTCATTCCTTCTTGCAGAGTTAGAAAGGAAGAAGTAGGTAAAGTCTGCCAGACGTTGCGCTCCCACCTTCTCAGACATGTTGATTATCAGCATTTCTTTACAGAGTTTTAATGGTTCGTTTTTCCCAGTGAGTCTAGCCCGGCTGTCGCTGCTTGCTGGTACATTCAGCCTTGCGATGATCAGGCCAGCCCGTACGGGATGCAGGGGTTAAGCTGTGGGTTTCTGTATAGCCACCGATTAGATTGGTAGATAATCCGATAATTCCAGTGGCCCTGTGAAGTTATCGCTTGGGTTTTTGAGGTCTAATACTGTCCTTGGCATGCATTCAAGCTGGTCTTTTCAGAAATGAGGAAATCGAGGTTTTTAACTTGAGGTGGAATGACTTGCCCTCAGTCAGGCAAAGTGACAAGAGAGGGCACTGGAGACCAAAGTGGACCTCAGAAGGCGGCTTTCAGATATTCCAGATCTCAAGAAGGCTTTGCAGATCGTTCATTGTGGTTATTTTGAGGGAGTTCCATTTTGAGGTGACCCCTCATTATATAGTAATTAGGTTACAATATTTCGAGGCACCCGTCCCCAGTCACTTGAAAGCCCCTTGAGGCCTTCTGTGGCTCCCAGTGGGTAATTTAGAGCTCAGAAAATTATTGCCAGTACTCAAGTGGGTCTTGTAAAAGAATTATTGGTATGGTCGATATTTTGGCAGGGTTTTATGACTTGTTTCTAAAATCCCCCTCTCAGGACTTTGGAAAGAACCAAATACTGGCTGTTCATCACAGGGAAGTTAACTTCTGCTTTCTTGGGACTGCTTGAGGCTTCACTGTGGTGGGTCTCAACGCTAGGAGGCGGGTGATGAAGCTATGATTTCATATGAATGAAACTGTTAAGTTTACATTAAAACACACACACACACAGCACCATCAGAAAGTATCTAAGTCTAGAAATCCTTAAAACTTTTTTGAGCACATGTGCATTGTTTTTACTTACATCACTTCTGACATCAGTTTATGGACCCCACACCCCCACTCCACACCAATTAGTTCCCCAGCTCCCCGGATATTAACTGGATGTACAACAATACAGTTTAATTCTGACATTACCTGGATGTCAGATATCCCCCAGGCTAGGGGCCTAATCCCACAACACCACACTCCTCCCTGTCTGGCATCCCACACATTTCAGCTGTCAGCATTAAGTCTTCTGGGCCTCCCATACCCAAGTAGAAGACCAAATAAATATTCCTGATTATATCACAATATCACAGCACCTACCACGTGCTAAGAGCTGGAGATAGGGCAGTGAGCCAGACAGACATCATCTCTGCCCTCAGTGGTTGGTCCCGCTGGGGCAGGGATGGGGTGGCGTTATATAAACGTTGGAGCAATGAAACAATAATATACTGTAATCAGTAAACAATACTGATACTGTAACAGGTCCTGGTGGGCAAAGCGGCCTCTGTAGGGTTGTTGGGGAAATCTGTGAGAAGATGCCCTTGGAATTGAGACTGATGGAAAGGCACCCATGTGAGGGTCTGGGTAGCGAGCCTTCCAGGGTGTTTGAGGAACAGTGAGGTGTTGGAAGAGTCCAGGAGGCTGGAGTGTCATAGATGAGGTAAAGAGGCAGGTAGGGCCAGGTGGGGTCAGTCACCGATGGATTTGGGTTTTATTTCTCTTACAGGGAAACGTTGTTCGGGGATTTTGAGCAGGTGAGAACTGTGGCTTGATTTACACTTAGCAGATCATTTTGGGCGCCATGAAGATTTGAGTGTGTCAGGGACTAGTGTGGAGGTGAGAGCAGTCAAAACCGTTCATTCAGTGAAAGCTTTTAAACCGCCTCCTCCTGGATGTGAGCAGTGTTCTAGGCTTCAGCAGTGAACCAGAATCCTTCCTGGTAGAGCTTGAATCCTGGCAATCTGCTGTTGCTGTAGGCCAAGAAGAGAGTGTACTACCTTAATTTAGGGCGTAGCAGTGCTGACGGTGGGATGGTGTTGGCTTCTGGACATATTTTAGAGGTAGAGCTGGACTTTTGCATGGGTTAGAAGTGGAATGTGGAAATAAGAGATTCTGTTTGTGACCCGGGCAACTGAATAGATGATAGTGCCTCGCTGAGGTGAGGAAGAAGGATCTTTGGCAAGAAAAACCCATTGTTTTCTTCTGGCTTTGCTGCATTTGAAATGCCTATTAGAAGTTAAATAGAGATGGCCAGTTATCAGTTGGATTTTTAAGTTGGGAGAAGTTTGAGGTTGGAGATAGAAATTCGGGGACCTTAACTGAAACAATGTGTAACCCAGAAAATAGGCTGGGCTTGAATTGGGAAATTTGGACACTGAGGGCTGGTGTGACTGTGCGTATTATTTACCCTCAGTTTTCCTCAGCTGTTGAATGGGTATGATAATATCTCCCAGGGTTATTGGGAGGATTACATGCAATAATGTCTCTAGAACAGGATTTGGTACAGAGTGAGGGACCTCCCACATCTTGGTGGCTGTTACCCAGGTGTACCTGGACAGTCTCCAGGTCATTTTATTTTTGCTTTGACTCTGATACACTTAGATTTTGCTTGGGCTGTTGGCTTCTAGTGTGTTAGTTGCTCAGTCGTGTCTGACTCTGTGACTCCATGGATGGTAGCCTGCCAGGCTCCTCTTCCATGGAATTCTCTAGGCAAGAATACTGGAGTGGGTAGCCATTCTCTTTTCCAGGGGACTTTCTTGACCCAGGGATCAAACCCATGTCTCCTGCCTTGTAGGTAGATTCTTTACCATCTGAGCCACCAGGGAAACCCTGGTGGATGCTAATGGAAGCAGAAATCACAGGAGGATGGTCACTCTATACCTTCTGGGTACCCAGCACTATGCTAAGGCCTCTGGGTACCCAGCACTGTGCTAAGGCCTCTGGGCAGTGAACAAAGCGCATCCTTGCTCTCCTGGAACTTAAGGGCTAGTTGGGGCTGGAAGTGTGAGGTAGGCTCACTACTGAAAAATGACAGGATGCCCTTTCAGAGGTGAAATATATAATTGGAAAATCTATCGCTATCAAGGCAATTTGAGAGTAAGGCTGGGCAGGTTTTACTGGATCCAGGCAGGTATAAGCATTAATGATAATACTAACAATAGCTGAAGCTTATTTCATGTCCACAAGTGTGCTGTTTTTACCTACATTGTATCACTCACACTTCACAGGAACTCTGTGCAGTCGAGGAACGTTCATTTTGGCTTCCTTTTGCAGATGAGGCCACTGAAGTGCAAGAGATAAATTAGCTTGACTCATGTTTACATGGTGGTGGAGCCAGGCCTTCAACACTGCTCCACCTGACTTGAGTCGGATCTTTTAACTGGGAGACTGCTATTCCTTATTATTCTAAATACAATATGAACAAATCAGAAACTGCTGCTGATTGTTGTTGCTCATAATGGCCCTAATAGCTCAGTTGGTAAAGAGCTATAATGCTTCCCTGATAGCTCAGTTGATAAAGAATCCACTTGCAATGTGGGAGACCCCAGTTCAATTCCTGGGTTGGGAAGATCTGCTGGAGAAGGGATAGGCTACCCACTCCAGTATTCTTAGGCTTCTGTGTGGTTCAGCTGGTTTCTTTAATCTGTCTGCAGTGTGGGACACCTGGGTTCGATCCCTGGGTTGGGAAGATCCCCTGGAGAAGGGAAAGGCTACCCATTCCAGCATTCTGGCCTGGAGAATTCCATGGACTCAAAGAGTCCATGGGGTCTCAAAGAGTCGGACACGACTGAGCGACTTTCACTTTCATAGTGACCCTAAGGCCGTGTTAAATACATCGTCATGCGGCCGTCTTGGTGGTTGTTGGCAGTTGTCAGGAGCCTGGCGAGGTTCAGCTTCTTCCTCACAGCCGTCCAGGTTATAGACAGTGAGTCTCAGACCACATTCTGCCACTGGCGCAGACAGTTATCCACAGGCAGGCACAGAACAGGTACGCAGCCTGACCTGTGGCTTCTCGAAGTTGCAGCTCTTTGTCCTTCTTGGTGAACCAACATGCAGCTTGCATGTTCACCTGAGGCAGATAACCTTCTAGAAGGAAGAACTTGCCCAGGACTGCCGAAGCATGGGACCTCTTGGATAGATCAAACCCACGGTGCCCCTCTCAGGCAGAAGACTCACTTTGTCTTTATAACCAGTTCATATAAGGGCAGGAATGCCAAGGTATTTCCAACCAGATCATATACTTGATTCCTGAGATTTTCCCCAACAAAAGTCTGTTTCTAATGTCTGTTATGTTAATTGTCAAAAGTCACCCAGAGACTCCCCATTGTCAAAGATAGATAAAGCTGGACGTTAGTTAAAGCAATGAAAACAGATTTTATTCGGTAATCACTCATTGACGGAAAGAGCTGAGCTGCGTTCTGATTTACAGGTACCTGGGAGTTTTAAAGGGAGGAGTGAGTGGGGGCCCAAGCAGAGTTAGGGAAGTGAGACGTGTTTGTTCGTATGGGTGGGGGGATGAGGCCAGCAGGGTCTCCTAGCTAGCAAGTTAGATTCTGTTCTTCCACCGAGACTGGGAGATAGGCCCTATCTTTCCAGAGGACTTCATTTTAAAGGAAAGGAGTTTAAGTCCTTGAGAAAGACATTCCACACTTGTTAGGAGATGTGTCTGCCTGTTGCTGTCCACAGGAGCAGAGGAAGGACTCTTGATTGTATAATGCTCTTAAGAAAAGGAGGTCAGGGCTTATCTTAACTATATAAATATCTTTTCCCAGCCCTGAACCTTTCTGCACAAGGACTCAGAAGGCAGCTGGGTTATCCCAGGCAATGCAGCCTTAGGCTGCTAGAAGCCCTGTTAAAGTTTGCTCAAGTTCTTCATGCAGGAATTTGGGCAGAGTTGCTGTGCACCCCACTCCAGTACTCTTGCCTGGAAAATCCCATGGATGGAGGAGCCTGGTAGGCTGCAGTCCATGGGGTCATGAAGAGTCAGACATAACTGAGTGACTTCACTTTCACTTTTCACTTTCATGCATTGGAGAAGGAAATGGCAACCCACTCCAGTATTCTTGCCTGGAGAATCCCAGGGACAGGGGAGCCTGGAGGGCTGCCATCTATGGGGTCGCACAGAGTCGGACACGGCTGAAGTGACTTAGCAGCAGTAGCAGCTGTGTATCGAGAGTTCTTGCAGTTTTCACCAATTCTCATCATTCTGCTGGTTAACAAAACCTGGGGTCATGGGAGTTAGAGATAACTGAAGTCCCCACAGGAGGTTCTTAGAGGGTGGCCTCTGTTGAGTGTTGACTGGAATTGGTCGATCCTCCTCATCAGGGCATCTTTTCACCTCTAGATTGTAGCTTAAAACAGATAAGGACACACACAATCAATCCATGAAGACTTCTTTGAAGAGTAAATTAGGTACCAGATAAAGATACTGATTTCCCTGAGGTGTCTCTCCTTTTTCTCTGTAAAACTCAAATCTCTGCATTGAAGGCCAAGCTCAAGAAGCCTTTTCCTCAGAAATGACCTTTCCCTTACTTTTCGAGTTCCCTCAGAACTTGCACCCCAAACCTGTCTATACCACCTAGAACATGGTCGTCTGACACCCTGGAGTTGTTCCCTGGTTACTGTGTGGGTGCATTTCCTCTTTCCTCCTAGACAGAGCACGTTCTGTAGACTAGCTGAACCCCCTGTTGTGTGTTTTTGGTTACACAACTCTTTTTCTCTACAGCTCTTTGTTTATAGAGATTGGAAACGTTAGGTCCACATTATATCACGTGTTGCTTCCACACCTGGAAGGGATCCAAGTGCAAAAGTTGATGCTTTTCACGACTGATGCTCTTTTGAACAGTGAGGGGGTATTTATGAAATACATATCCTCACCCAGACAGAACTGTATTTGATATTTTGACTCAGATTTAACATATAATTTTACTTTGTAGAGTTGGGATCATGTTGTAGGTACTATGTTTGATTCAACTCTTTGCTGAATTACAGGGTGACCAAGGCAGTTTTTTAAATGCACCAGCCACTCATTTGCAGCCACGCTTTTTATGCTTATACCCAGGAATAGTGTAGTAGGCCTCTACCTTCAACTATGGACATTTTTCCAGAGGTATTAAGTAAATGTAAATATGTGAAAGTCAGCTAATAGGCTTATGTATTAATAGGAGTGTGTATGGATGGCTGTTTCAATTCCCAAAGGACTAAAAATAATGAAGAAAATCCCAATTTCACCCTTTTTAGATACCATTGACAACATGGTGCAACCATTTTCTTCCTCTTTTTTTTTAAATAGTCTTCGTTGAATTTGTTGTCATATTGCTTGTATTGTGTATGTTTTGTTTTTTTTGGCCACAGCAAGGCATGTGGGATGTTAGCTCCCTGATTAGTGATCGAACCTGCACCCTTCGAACCGTCCATTGCACCTTCCTGCATTGGAAGGTGAAGTCTTAACCACTGGACCGCCAGGAAAGCCCCCTGGTTCAGCCATTTTTAATATCATCTTTAACTTTGGTCTTTTTCTTTACAGCTACTTATGCAGATACCATCTGTCTAGATGGTGTTTGGATCCGTTTTCTTGCTGTTTGAAGGACTCTGTTTTAGTTGCATTAAGTTTGAGTCCTGTGCTTATCACTAGTGTTGGCAGTTTTTTCTATTCATTTTATAAAATGCAGTCCAGATGCAGTAAAATGGCTATATTATTGCTCTACCTTACTGACAAAGGTGGTGATTTGACTGAAGTTAGAAGAGGAACTAAAAAGCCTCTTGATGAAAGTGAAAGTGGAGAGTGGAAAAGTTGACTTAAAGCTCAACATTCAGAAAATGAAGATCATGGCATCTGGTCCCATCACTTCATGGGAAATAGATGGGGAAACAGTGGAAACAGTGTCAGACTTTATTTTGGGGGGCTCCAAAATCACTGCAGATGGTGACTGCAGCCATGAAATTAAAAGACGCTTACTCCTTGGAAGAAAGGTTATGACCAACCT
>NW_011494606.1:7796345-7806503 GCF_000754665.1 Bison bison bison
GACATTACTTTGCCAACAAAGGTCCGTCTAGTCAAGGCTATGGTTTTTCCAGTGGTCATGTATTGATGTGAGAGTTGGACTGTGAAGAAAGCTGAGCACCGAAGAACTGATGCTCTTGAATTGTGGTGTTGGAAAAGACTCTTGAGAGTCCCTTGGACTGCAAGGAGATCCAACCAGTCCATTCTGAAGGAGATCAGTCCTGAGTGTTCTTTGGAGGGAATGATGCTGAAGCTGAAGCTCCAGTACTTTGGCCACCTCATGCAAAAAGTTGACTCATTGGAAAAGACTCTGATGCTGGGAGGGATTGGGGGCAGGAGGAGAAGGGGACGACAGAGGAGGAGATGGCTGGATGGCATCGCCGACTCGATGGACGTGAGTCTGAGTGAACTCTGGGAGGTGGTGATGGACAGGGAGGCCTGGCGTGCTGCGATTCATGGGGTCGCGAAGAGTCAGACACGACTGAGCAACTGAACTGAACTGAAACTGTTACTAATACAGAAAGAGTGGTTTGGAGATGTCTCTGTGTAGTTAGCCAAGTTCAGGTTGTTGGAAAGAAGTCTGTCACTGACCTTAAACAGTAAAGAGAGTGAAGATCACGGTTGTAGGTGGAAAGTCAACATGAAAGTTGCTCATTCAGATTTGTTTTCTTGGGCAGCTTTAGCGCTGACCTGGTGAGCTGACAAATGGCTTAGGCCTGAGGCAAGTCTGAGTGGGCTTAGTTTGCTGGGATTGGGCCGATCTGTTGGGAGTAGAAGGCAGCCCCCAAATCATCTCTCTGGTAATGAGGTAAACGGGAAAAACATCTTGCCCAGTGCTCGCTTCCCACCTCTGTTTTCTCTGTCAATATCACCTGTAGATTTCCCAAAGATATTTAGTGTCTGCAAGTGTGTTAAATGTGAGACTCAGAAGTGTTTCAGTTTCCCATGTAAATCAACATGTAGAAACCTTAGAAAGGACAGAGCAGTAAGGAAGGCATCGTCTACTTGTATTTGAGAGCAGGACGAGTGATATGTGGCCTGTTCATCTATGATAATTTGACATTAAAAAGGAAGTCCTTGTACAATGTGGTACGTCAGCAGAGCTAGCCATTGGACACGATTCCATTTTATCCTTTGACTAAGCTGCTTTCTGTGTCTTTAATTATAATGGTAATTATAGATAAAGATCGTGTGTTCTTTCCTTGTCCTAAGTCAAGCAGCATTGTAAGTGAATTTTCATTGCATATTGCTGTTGTTAGTTGGATTTATGGCTGAGATTGGGCGCTGAGAGCAATGTGAATCAAGTACTCATCTAAAACACCTTGATTGTCCTTAACGATCGGGTTTTTCCGGTAGTCCAAAGTGAACCTTTGCAACCCTCATTAAAATGAATGTTAAAACATTTCCAGTGGGGACATCCTCTTATTTTCTAGTTAGTGTTTTAAAGATTTTAGCACATAACCTGGAAGTCAGTACAGTGTGTGTACAGGAGTTTCAAATAGTGGATTGTTTTGATTACACAAAACATCTGTTTGAATTTTGAAGGAAACAAGACTTGACTTTTGGCTTTTCTTGTGTAGTTTGCCTTGTGAAATTAAAGTTGAGCTGATGTTTAAGGAAAGCAGCTGTTATGGAAAAACTTAGGGTAGGTTTTTATCACAGAGTAAACTTTGAAACAATTTGTGGGTTTGAAGTAAGGTTACAGTGTATAATGATTAGACAGCATTTTCCCCCTTGTGAAAACTGTCTAGTCAAAACAAAAGTGGGAAAAATGCATACACACAACCCCTTAAATCTTAGTTATGCAAAGATAACTAGGAAAGATGGAAAATCAGGCTAATGTTTGTTTAAGTATCATTTTTTATAAACTGGCCAACTGCTCTTTGAAACAAAGCCCATGAGGTCTTTATGAGATTTATTTTCCAGTGCTTTGTATCTCAGTAATTTAACTGAGGGCTGAGTCGCCTAATGTTCTGATCCTTAGTGTGTGTGGCTTACCAAAACTGGGGAAGAGTTCATTCTTTTGTTCCTGTCTCCCTGCTCGTTGAACTCCTCCAGTGGCATTCTCAGAAATAATGGCAGTATTTTGTAACCATAGTAATGAAACTGTTCTGTATAATAAGATACTCTGTTATTATGAATTTTCTTCAGCTTTCATAGCATTATTCCTCAGAATCCTAGGACATTGTTGACTTATTTCATTTGCTGTTTTTTCTTTTAAATAAAGGCTCAGTCAGTTCAGTTCAGTTCAGTCGCTCAGTCGTGTCTGACTCCTTGCGACCCCATAAATCGCAGCACGCCAGGCCTCCCTGTCCATCACCAACTCCCGGAGTTCACTCAGACTCACGTCCATCAAGTCAGTGACGCCATCCAGCCATCTCCTCCTCTGTCGTCCCCTTCTCCTCCTGCCCCCAATCCCTCCCAGCATCAGAGTCTTTTCCAATGAGTCAACTCTTTGCACGAGGTGGCCAAAGTACTGGAGTTTCAGCTTCAGCATCATTCCCTCCAAAGAACACTCAGGACTGATCTCCTTCAGAATGGACTGGTTGGATCTCCTTGCAGTCCAAGGGACTCTCAAGAGTCTTTTCCAACACCACAATTCAAGAGCATCAGTTCTTCGGTGCTCAGCTTTCTTCACAGTCCAACTCTCACATCCATACATGACCACTGGAAAAACCATAGCCTTGACTAGACGGACCTTTGTTGGCAAAGTAATGTCTCTGCTTTTGAATATGCTATCTAGGTTGGTCATAACCTTTCTTCCAAGGAGTAAGCGTCTTTTAATTTCATGGCTGCAGACACCATCTGCAGTGATTTTGGAGCCCCCCAAAATAAAGTCTGACACTGTTTCCACTGTTTCCCCATCTATTTCCCATGAAGTGATGGGACCAGATGCCTTGATCTTAGTTTTCTGAATGTTGAGCTTTAAGCCAACTTTTTCACTCTCCACTTTCACTCTCATCAAGAGGCTTTTTAGTTCCTCTTCACTTTCTGCCATTAGTGTGGTGTCATCTGCATATCTGAGGTTATTGATATTTCTCCTGGCAATCTTGATTCCAGCTTGTGCTTCTTCCAGCCCAGTGTTTCTCATGATGTTCTCTGCATATAAGTTAAATAAAGGCTGCTGCTGCTGCTGCTAAGTCGCGTCAGTCGTGTCTGACTCTGTACGACCGCATACCCCTAAAGCTCTATGTCAATTGATAAATGTTCATTGTGTACCTAGCATAATGTAAATCATCAGACTGCCATTCATGCTTAGGAGCAACTGGTGAATTGATGCTGGATGAACTTGAGTATAAGATTCCTTCTGCATACCTGATAGAGGTTTGCGTACCTCACCTTTTTTCTTTTATGCTTGGGAAAGGAAAAGCAGCAAGCAGGGGGTCCGTTGAGGGAGATGAGCCTACCCAGGGGAGCATGTGGAGAGCTGGGCCCCTGAGAATGGGCTCTGGGGGTTCCATATAGCCCTGTGGTCACACACATATGTCTGTGTGTATTCTAAAGACTTTTCCTAGAAGAGGATCGTTAGCATTTCTCAGCTTCTCAAAATCATCTTCTGACCTGGGAAAACCCCAGTATAGCCTGAGATTGGAAAGACCAGCCCTGAAGAGGCTTGGGTACTTCCTCTTTCCAAATTGCAGGATGCTGAAGCTTATTTACTGTAAGTTTTCCAGTAACCTGCCAAAATTTAATGTAAAGGGGACTCCCATCCCTTTGATTTTTCTCTTCTTCCTTCTCCCTCTACTCTTTCCCTTGCCCCTCTTTTTTTTTTTTTCTTGTTTGTGTGTTGAATCTAATCTACAGGGATTTTATTCTTCTTTGGAAAATTCTAGGGAGGCATGTCTGGTTCTGGAGAGATCCAGGTTAGGCTGTTTGTATGGCCATTGATGGGGTAGACTGAGAAATTGGAAATTTTTAGAAGAGACTTTGAAAGGCATCCCTTTTAATTCCCGATCTGAAGCTTAGAGATCTTTTAAAAATGCCTCTGCCAAGTTACATCTGGTGTGTTTGAACCTCTCCAGTGTTGGGGGGCTCACTACTGTTGCCAGTTTTTAAGTTTTCTGAGCCTTGGTTTCTTTGTTCACAAATGGGGGAGATTTGTGTGTTTTGCATCCCTTGTATGATTGTAGAAAGGGATGAAAACAAGTCAGTGTTAAACTCTGTCATCTGTAAACTGGGGATGCAGGTGTGTCAGGGTTCAGTGCAGAAAACTGAGACCACTCTGAGTAATTTAAGCAGAAGAGGATTTAATGTAGGTAATTAGCCGTTTAAGAAATAAAAGAACTAGAGGAACAAGAGTCAGGGGGCCACCCTTTGAACTCTGGGCTTTAAGAGCACACAACTGCAGCAGTAATCCAGAAGCCTGGAAGCCCAGGCTGCTGCCATCACCACGACTGCCTCTCGACACCCACACAGATGGTGGCTTCACGGGAGAGTCACGTGTCTGTCCATTGCAACCGCCTGTCCTGTCCTATATCTTGCCTGGCAGCAGGCCTTGCAGCAGGGGGTGGCCCCCGCCATGTTTTCATCTTCTAAATATTGTGAGTGTTGCCAATTGTCAGGTCCCAAGCAGCAAAGGAGTCTGAGAAATGTTTCATGTTCCAGATTCTTCAATACTGGAAGACCCATAGGAGAAGGAGGGAATGGAGACTGAAGGAGATCACTAACCACGTGGAGCGTAAGCTAGGAAGAGCTAGTGTAATAACTCTACCCTCGTGTGTGCTGCACTAATTGCCTCATGGCTTGACCAAATGACAACCGCCAGAGTGTTAAGGGGGTTCATTTAGAGGCAGGAAGATGAAACATGTGTCATGTAAACTGGTTTTCCTCCCCTAGTCTGTTGCCTGCTAATTTTCCCATATAGTCAGCTTGTTAATCCTCCTACCAAAGTGTAGTCCCAGTCATGCCATCCCTTGCTGATTTTTCAACCCCATTGAGGTTAATGTAATGGATTTTCTAAATGCAAGTCTTTGGTAGGACTCTGTTAGTGGTTTGTATCAAGGTAACATATTCCAAATAACATTCCTGATATTAGTAATTTGTGTTCTTTTTTCTTTTTAATGACTCCAAGAGTTTATCAATTTGATCAATGTTGTAAAAGAAACTTTTTAAATTGTTGTTTGTTTTCTGTTTCGTTGATTTCTGCTCTTTATTTCCCTCTTTTTACTTACTTTGAGCTTAATCTTTTATTATTTATTTTAGGTTATTTATTGACCATTTTAAGATACTTAGATCCTTATTTTAAATCTCTTTTTCCTCTAAAATGAGTATTTAAAGTCATTTTATGTCCCACACATTTTGATATCATTCAGTTAAAAATATTTTCTAATTTCCCCTGTGATTTCTACTTTGATCTGTGAATTATTTGGAAGTGTGTTGTTATTTTACAAATATTTGAGAATTTTCCAGAAGTATTTTTGCTATTGATTTCTAGTTTACTCCTGTAGAGGGCTTCCCTGATAGTTCAGTTGGTAAAGAATCCACTTGCAATGCAGGAGACCCTGGTTTGATCCCTAGGTTGGGAAGATCCCCTGGAGAAGGGATAGGCTATACCCACTCTAGTATTCTTGGGCTTCCCTTGTGGCTCATCTGGTAAAGAATCCACCTGCAATACGGGAGACCTGGGTTCGATCCCTGGGTTGGGAAGATCCCCTGGAGAAGGGACAGGCTATCCACTCCAGTATTCTGACCTGGAGAATTCCATGGACTGTATAGTCCATGGGGTTGCAAAGAGTCGGACACGAGCGACTTTCACTTTTTTACTCTTGTGATGAGTGAACATACTCTGGATATATTTTTCTTTTTAATTTCCCACAGTGTGATACATCTTGGTGAATGTTCCATGTGCTTTTGAAAAGAACTAATTTTCTACAGTTATTGGATATAGTGTTCAGGTTGGTTGCTAGTATTGTGCTCATCATCTTTATCTTACTGATAGAGGGGTCTAATTCTGTCAGTTACTGGGAGAAGGATGTTACGTTTTTCAAATATTGTATTTTTGTCTGTTTCTCCCATTCGTTATGTCAGGTTTTGTTTAATATATTTTGAAACTCTTTTAGGTATATATACACATCTGGGATTGATATGTCTCCTTAATGAATTGATCCTTTTGTAAAATGATTCTTTGTATCTCTGGTAATACTCTTTATCTTCAAGTCTTTGATGACCATACTACCCCGCTCCCTTTTTATATCACACTGTTTTTTTCGGTCGTGCTGGATCTTTGCTGCTGCGTGGGCTTTTCTGTAGTTGTGCCGAGCAGGGGCTTCTCTCTAGTTGCAGGCTTCTCTCTGCACTGGCTGCTCTTGTTGTGGAGCATGGGCTCTAGGCACGCGGACCTCGGTCGCTGCAGCTCCCGGGCTCTAGAGCACAGGCTCAGCAGTTGCGGCTCCTGGGCTTAGTTGCTTCCGCAGCATGTGGGATCATCCCAAACCCGGGATGCAACCCGTGTCTCCTGCACTGGCAGGTAGATTCTTTAGCACTGAGCCTCTAGGGAAGCCCCAAGCTACCCTTTTAACTCATTTGTGTTCTATATTTTAAAATCTGTCTCTTATAAACAAATGTAGTTGGGACTTGTTTTTTGATCCATTCTGACCATCTCTATCTTTTAATTGAGTGTTTAGATCATTTACATTTATGTAATTATTCATGCTTGAACTTCAGGCTGTATATTGGTGGTCATTTCCATTTCCGCTTCTTTGTTCTTCGTTACCTTTTTAGGGGGAGGTAGGGTGGACATTAAATTTTTTTCAGTATTCTATTTTCTTTATAGCCTTATGTTATTTTATTATTTTTTAAAGTTTTTTAGGCTGTACCTTACAGGCATGTGAGATCCCTAGCCGTGAGATCAAACCTGTGCCCCACTCTGGTGAAAGTGTGGAGTCCTAACCACTGGACCCCTTTATTGCCTTTTCCTTAAAATTTTGCAAAGATTATAATATGTAATATTTTAAAGGATAAGAGTGGGTCAATTTGCTAGCCACTAATTCAATTTTTTTTTAGCAAATGATGAATTAACAGTATTTTCTGCTTTATAAAAATAATATATAGTTATCATAGAAAATTTGGGAAATACGGAAAAGTACAAAGAAGAAAATGAGTATCATTTATAATCCCACAGAGAACAAACCCTGATAGTTTTTTGTTTTATTTCATTCTAGTATTAAAAAAAAAAATAGTAAATTAGACTGGGAGTTCCCTGGCTGTCCAGTGGTTAGGGCTCTGCCTCTCACCGTGGAGGGTCTGGATTCCACTCCTGGTTGGGGAACTAAAAAGATACCACAAGCTGCATGGCTAAAAGCTAACTAAATAAATAAAACAGACAAAATAAATTAGACCAGACTATGCTTTGTGTACTGTTTTATATCCTGTTTTCAAACATTATGGACATTTCCACATATGGTAATAATGAGAAAATTTTACATCACATTTAATTGATCATGTTGACATTTATTTCACTAATTATCCTTTAGTAAATGTTTAGTATATTAAAAAAAAAATCTTTTTCGTTTTTAGCCCCATACCTCTTACTTTAGGTTAGAGCCATGGAAATAGTCCTTCCATAATACAACATGAATATGCATTCCTAAAAATCACACTCTGCGAAACGGAACAGTAAAAACCACAGGTCTTGTGGGGAAGATGGGTTGGAGCACAGCGGCGAATGTTTTGTCAGTGACACATTAAGAATTAAAGGAACCTAGTAAAAATGATATTACAGTTTTACACATGTTAACTGTTTAAGAGATATAGAAATACTATGAAAATTTGGCACTTGATCTTGAAAACGACCTGAAAGTTGCTTGTGGAAGCAGGTGTTGGAAAAGTCGCAGCTTGTGAGTTGTTGTGAAGTGGTGGACAGAGGGTTATCTGAAGTTGGATCGGAAATTGTAACACCAGCTGTGCTTTGGAGTGACTCATCACACACGTGGAGCGGAGGAGTGTGCAGCTATGGTTTCTGTGCAGCGCAGTTCAGCTGGACACGGAGTTCTGCCTTTGGTGTATGTTGCTCACAACAAAATGCACATCCTGTTATGCTCACGTTGTTCCTTAACATGGCAGGAAAAGAAAAAGAAAAAGTTTTCCTTGACCCAGATCCAGTCTCTTGGCTGGATCTGAAAATTAAATTAACAAGGACAGATTATTAGGTGAAAGGCGTACACATTTATTTTATATACAAATTTTATGTGACTTAGGAGCCCTCATAGGGCTTCCCTGACAGCTCAGTTGGTAAAGAATCCGCCTGCAATGCCGGAGACCCCAGTTCAATTCCTGGGTCGGGAAGATCCGATAGAGGGGGGATTAGGCTACCCACTCTGGTGTTCTTGGGCTTCTCTTGTGGTTCAGCTGGTAAAGAATCTGCCTGCAATGCGAGAGACCTGGGTTCGATCCCTGGGTTGGGAAGATCCCCTGGAGAAGGGAAAGGCTACCCACTCCGGTATTCTGGCCTGGAGAATTCCATGGACTGTATAGTCCATGGGGTCACAAAGAGTGGGTCATGACTGAGCGACTTTCACTTGGGAGCCTTCATAAGGAAATGAAGATCTCAGAAATAGTGAGACCTACTTTTATATTAGATGGAACCAGGAGAGGCAGTTGTGGAAAAATGACTCAACTGTGTGGGGAGGTAAAAGGAAGATAAAAATTATTTTAACAAGGTCTCTTTGTAGAGAATTCTCTCCATCTCAACTTCTTGTCCTTGATAAGAATGTCTTCCTCCTGGTGCAGGGAGGGTGCTTCTCATATAGGAAGTACATCTCCTTCTTTCAGGAAGAAACACGAAGGTCAGAGTGCTCTCCTTGCACCTGCTGTTTCTCGTGAATCTTAGCTCAGTATGATCAGTATGCCAAACTACTTTCTGGGGGGAGATGCTCTGAACTCCTTCCATATTAATCCTGGTGGAACAAATCTATATTTTCAGGGCAAGTATAGCAGAACCAAGTATAAAATGCATAGCTCAGAAGCCCTGGACGTGGCAGACGTCTTGCAGGAAGGCCGACCAGTTCACATGCCTGTTAGCAGCCTGAGGGAGGAGCTGGGCCCCCTGTCTCTCTTTGGACCAACTCCCAGAAAACTGGTGCTGGAAGTGGCTGGAAGCGTCTGCTGCTCCTCCTACCCAATTGTGCTCAGATTTCTTGTGCTATCGTAAGCGGACAACTCTAGAGACGGGAACTTCCTCTCTTCGGAAACAGCTCTGCTTCATTTTAGGGAGCTCTGATTGAATTCCTCTTCCTGCCAGCCTCCCCAGGCTGAAATGACCTGCTGGCCCAGATCATGGAGAGAATTGCCATAGTTTTGCAGAATAGAAGAGGCAGCATTGAAGGTTGCGATGGGCTCTGGCTCCTGGGGTGCGGAGGACCGCAGTTGGGTATATGCAGCTGCTCCTGGTTATGAAAATCCTCACTGTCCACCCAGACGTTAAACTGAAAATTGGGACATGCTGACAAAGGGGAATTGTACCTCTGGGTATGAGAAGTTTCAGTCAGAAGCCAAATTATTGGAACTTCTGGCATACCCAAATCATTTTTAAGAGGAATGGGCAGGCAGTTTGAGATTAGAACCATCCTGGGGAGTTTTTGGTTGGCAGCAAGCCAGAGAAAGTCTCACTGCTGACGGTGAGATTCTGATTGGAGTAATGCCCATCCCTTCTTTGGTGGGGGTTACCATTCTCAGACACCTTTCGAACTATGAGAATCTGGTCAGTTATACAGTCACCTTCTGGAGCTAGATAAATCCTTAAGGGATCAAAGGAGAGACAGGCCCCAGAGCTCAGATCCTCTTCCAGCTGCACACAGCTCTCCGGCGTGCAGCAGCGCCTGCCGCCGTGGCCTTTGCTCAGCCCCAGTGCCTTGTATACAGTGGACACTGGGTAACTGATGAGAGAGAGGATGGGTGGGTATTGGGCTTTTTCTGCTGTCTTTGCAGAGCAGTTCAATGAAGAGGGCTTCCCTTGTGGCTCAGCTGGTAAAGAATCCACATGCAATGCAGGAGACCTGGGTTTGGTCCCTTGGTTGGGAAGATCCTCTGGAGAAGGGAAAGGCTACCCACTCCAGTATTCTGACCTGGAGAATTCCATCGACTGTATGGTCCATGGGGTCACAAAGAGTCGAACACGACTGAGCGACTTTCACTTTTCAATGAAGAGTTCATGGATATAGATTTTTTAAAACTTTGGTTATTT
>NW_011494606.1:7806603-7816509 GCF_000754665.1 Bison bison bison
AGTCTTTGGTTATTTATTTATTTATTTATTTTCTAATTTTATTTTATTTTTAAACTTTACATAATTGTATTAGTTTTGCCAGAAAGCAGTTTTAAGAATGTATCTTCTTACTTCTTACTAAACCATATAGTTTGTGAAAGTTGCAGGTTGCTGAGTAAGGGGTATTAGGCTATTTAGACTGAGCTGGTTAACCAACAAGGCTCTCTATGCAAATTGTTATACCCAGCAGTGGCTTCTGGCTGCAGGCTTTAAAAAGCGTGAAGCAGTAAATTATTTCCTTATGATGGGATTGGGGGGGAGTGAGCAGGGAGGAGAGGGATGTGGGTTGTCATGGGATTGTATTTTCTTGGAAGCCAGAGGTCCGGCAGAGCAAAGGCTCTGACTTCACTTTCCTGCTGTGGCGTGGCAGAAAGGAAGCAGGCTGCAGAGCGCTGGAAAGGGCTGTCATTTCTCCCATCTGCCCTTCATTGTGAGACCAGCCATATTCCCAGGTTTTAGATGCCCTGCTTCTCCTCCCAGCACTGTCCTGCCATTCCCCCTTCCCAATCTTTCTAAGACTGTGAGTAATATAAATGCTTGTGTTACTATAAGCAAAATAGAGAGCTCCTCATCAAAAACAGTTATCGATTCTATAAGGCTATTATTGGAAGGGTTGAAGAAAAAGCTGTAACTAATTGAGCTGTGGCATTTGGGAGGAATGATCTTAACTAGTGGGTCCCTGGGGCAGTGCTGTTTGTATTTTGGGTGAAGCAGTTCTTTCTCTTGAGGGAGTCCTGAGCTGGTATTTATTAATAGTATGCTTGGTAACATGTAGTGTCTAAGCTAAGCCAGTCAGATGTCAGTAGCACTCAACAGTCTTTGTAAAAACACTGCCACCACCTTTATTAACAACAACCCACCAGGCCACAGAAGGGTGGGGATGGTGCTGCCCAGATAAGAACCACTCAGTGCTTTGGCCTTAGTCATTTTTTCATATAGTTTAAAACTGCAACATGGACTGGATCCTACTTCCTAGTGAATATAGAGATGGAAAAGGGCACAGCAACGTAGATAATTCGACCATCGCACCACCTTGACTCCCATAATATGTGTTCAAAACTTGGCATGCAGATGGCAGGTTGTATTTTGGGCATAGTTTACTTTGAATATTGCTCAGAAGTATCATATTAAGGTTGAGTGTTTAAGCTAGTTAGATAAAGTGTATTTGATAGCAGAAGGAAAAGCATGCTTTATGGTGAGAGGGTTCATTTAGACGTTTTCCCAGCGTGCATTTAGTTGCTTTTTTGTGTGGGTAGTCCAGAGGCAGTACAGTTGAGTAGTTAAGAGCCAATTCTGGTGATTGGCAGCCTGAGTCCAAGGAGACAGGAAACTGAGATTATCAGTTTGGTTCCACAACAGTTGGTAAAGGATGTAATTTATTTTTATCTGCCCCCACTCACAGTTTGCATATGTAAATGAGGCTTTTCTTGACTAACGTACTGAGGTGAATAGAACTAGGTAAAAAAAAGGGTGCCACTCATAAAAGTGGGTGCCAAGATTATAGTTAAGCTGTCAAATCGGTCTTTGTCAGAGTGCTGCAGCGGGCTGTGGGTTACTAGGAAGTATTGAAAGGGTTGTTTTGGGTACAAGAAAATTGTTAGAGGAATGGGAGCTCCAGTACTAAGAATCAGCCGTTTCCAAATTGTGCAGTCTCAAGAAAACTCAGTGTTGAAAGATCCATGAAACACTTAATGTAAACTTTACAAAGCATTTGACAGCTGACCGATAATTTAAGAATCACAGGGAACAATTTCAGCTCCACAAGGGCTGGGAATTTGCCCTTGGGGACGCTTTATTCCTGTTTAAATTAACAGGTGTTCAAAAAACCTCATAATTTTATTTTTATTCTTAAAGTGGAGTTGGAGCAGTGCCCAAGCATTTACTTCTGTTGAGCAGAAATAGCCAACCTTTTAAAATTATTTGAGATTTCTCTTTTTTCATTTTTGGGGGGGATACTTCCTTTATTGTCTCTCAGTCATGTCCGAATCTTTGTGACCCCATGGACTGGAGCCCGCCAGGGCTCTTCTGTCCACAGGATTTCTCAGGCAAGAATACTGGAGTGGGTTGCCATTTCCTCCTCCAGGAGATCTCCCCAACTCAGCGACTGAACCCACATCTCCTGCATTGGCAGGCGGATTCTCTACCACTGAGCCACCAGGGAAGCTCAACTGCTTTCTTATTTGTCTAAAAATGACTATCTTAGATTATTTTTTATTTAAAGAAATTCCTTATAAAAATTAAAATAGTTTTGAGATGTAGTTCACATACCATATAGCTCATCCATTTAAAATGTTAAAAATTCAGTGTTTTTTTAGTATATTCAGAGTTTTACAGCCATCACTAGAGTCTAATATTAGGACATTTTTATCACCTCTGTGATCATTAGCAGTTGTTCCCAGTTTCTGCTCAGACCTCTTCAGAGCCCCGACAACCACTAATTCACTGGCTGATTCGATCGATTTGCCTATCCTGGATATTGTATGTGAACAGAACTGTACACTTTTACATGACTTTTATGATGGGTTTCTTTCACTTGTTTTCAAGATTCATTTGAGTAGTACCATGTGTCAATACTTCATTCCTTTTGTGCAGCATACCACATTTTACTCACCCATTTTTTCAGTTGATAGCTGTTTAGGTTGTTTCCACTTTATGGCTGTTTCAAATAAATAGTTTTCCAAAGAGGTCTTCCCACCAGCAATGTATGTGGGTTCTAATTTATCCATATCCTCACCAACAGTTTTTCCTCTTTTTTAAAAAAAATTTGGATTATATCCATTCTAGTGTGTGAAGTGACAGCTTATTCGGTTTTGATTTCCCTAATAACTGATGATGTTGAGCATCTTTTCAGGTGCTTATTGTCGATTCATATTATTTGGAGAAATGTCAATTCAGATCCTTTATGGTGCTCAGTTGCTCAGTCATGTCCAATTCTTTGCAGCCCCATGGACTATAGCCCCCCAGGCTCCTCTGTCCATGGAATTTTCCAGACAAGAATAGTGCAATGGGATGCCATTCACTTTGCCAGGGGATCTTCCCAACCCAGTGATCAGACTGGATTCTTCGCTCATTTCTAAATTTTTTTTTTTTTTTAATTTAATTTAATTTTAAGAGTTCTTTTTATATTCTAGATACCAGCTGGATAAGACATGTGATTTGCATGTGTTCCCTCTTATTCTGTGAGTTGTCTTTTCAGTTTCTCAATGGTATCACTTGCAGCTTAAAAGTTTTTGATTTTGATGTACTCTAATGTATCTTTTTTTCTTTTCTTACTTATGTTCTCGTCTTTCCTCTAGAAAAGCTTTGCCCAACCCAAGGTTATGAAGATTTAGTCCTGTGTTTTCTTCTAAGAGTTTCATAGTTTTAGCTCATAGCCTTTGGTCCATTTTTCGAGTTCATTTTTTTGTGTATGGTATAACGAAGAGGTCCAACTTTATTCTTTTGCATTTGGATATCCAGTTCTAGCACCAATTATTGAAAATATTGTTTTTTCCCAACCTAAGTGTCCATCAACAGATGAAGAGAAAATAAGATATACAACAACACGCATAGACCTTGAGGCATTGTGTTAAGTAAGTCAGAAGCAGAAAGGCAAATATTGCATGGTATCACTTATACTTGGAATCTAAATAAAATGTCATACTCACAAAAACAATAGAAAAGTAGTTGCTAGGATGTGGGGGAAAAAGCAAATGTTGGTTAAAGGGTACAAACTTTCAGCTATAAGATGCATAAGAACTGAGGATCTCATATTAATATATAACATGGTGACTGTAGTTGATAACACTCTTATATAACACTATATGTAATTGAAATTTGCTAAGAGAGGAGAACTGAAATGTTCTCACACACAAAAATATAAATATGTGAGGTGATGGATGTGGTAATTAACTAGATGGGTGGAATCCTTTCAATGTATATCATAATGTGCACTTTAAGTATCTTTACAGTTTTGTCAATTTTATCACAATAAAGCTGAAAAAAAGAAAATATCTTTTTCCTTCAGTGAATTAACTCAGCCCACTTTGGCAGAAATTAATTAACCATAAATGTTAGGGTTTGTTTTTAGGCTCTCAATTCTGTTAAGTTATCGAAATTGACCCTATGTTGGAGGAATTACTCATCTGGGGTTTGGACACAGTGGGACTGTTGATCAGTGGGCTGGAGGTTGCAGTTTGGGGACTGATGACCAGTCATTCTTAGAGAGTTGACTCATTTCTTTGTGGTCATGAGATTAAGTATTTACAGAGGTCTAATTGTAAGTTACACAGGGTTATAGTAGATGTTGTTGGAGGCATGAGAGATGGTTTTATTTGTACAAATCACAAAGTATAAATACTGTGGCAGTAGAAACTGGAGTCATCCCTATATCACAGGTAAGCTGTGCTCCTGAGTCATGAAGTTGTCTGGACTGACTGAAGTACACTTCCTTGCTGTATGAAGCACTGGCCAGTTCTTCATGTAATATTGTCATTTATTAAGCAATAGCTTAATTGGAAAATAAATTATGATTGGATTTTCCAAAACAAGTGTTGTTTTTAAAAGTGCCAATTCCTCTTTTTTTCTCTCCACGTTTAGTTTGGTGAGGCAGTTGAGAGTGCTGACTTTAAATCACACCTGCTTTTAGGGCCTGTCCTCACCCTTAATAAGCTACGAACATCGGCAGCTCATTTCCTTGAGCAAAGCTTCTCATTGCTATGGTGGGAATAGTAACAAAAGCGTCTCACAGGTTGGGAGAAGTTGTCCGCGTGTGAGAGAGTCCGTCTGAGCCCTGGGAAGTGAATGCTGCAGAAGTGGGAGCAGTTGCCTTTGTTGTTGTTTGATGTTAGGTAGTTATGAAACATGCCCTCCCACCCTTCACCAAACCCCCTGAAGGAAACTGAAATGCAAGGGGGAATGCTTTTTTGGTCGGATGTGAGGTTTGGGTGATGGGACTGAGGATGCTGACGCCACAAGTTCCTGGAACAGGTTGAGTTGCCAAGAAGAGGAGAAGCCTTACGTTCCTTGTGCCCCTGTCCCTTTTCCAGTGGGAAGAGAGCTGGCAGCCAGGCAAATCTCCCTAAGCATCAGCTCCAGGTCTGAGTTGGAGGAAATGAGGTGCCAGCTACTTTGCAACAACTAGGTTCAGATCCCAGCCCTTTAAGGCTCTGAGCTTTCTTTTTGAAGGCGAGCAGAATAATGTTGGTACCTACCATTGCTGTTCTAAGTGTTTTACTATGTTTTCTGTCCTATGGTGTTGGAACTACTATTATCTCTCTTTTGAAGATGAAGTGATGGAGGTGCAGAGATGTTAAGTGACCTTGTATTGGATGGAATGAGCATTTAGTACAAGCTAATGTTGAATACTTTTGTGTGCCAGGAATGCGGGCTAAGGACCTGGGTTTCATGTTCTTATAGATATCATCATTATCGCTTTGATATGGAGTGGTGTTGAGTCCCTTGGACTGCAAGGAGATCCAACCAGTCCATTCTAAAGGAGATCAGCCCTGGGATTTCTTTGGAAGGAATGATGCTAAAGCTGAAACTCCAGTACTTTGGCCACCTCATGCGAAGAGTTGACTCATTGGAAAAGACTCTGATGCTGGGAGGGATTGGGGGCAAGAGGAGAAGGGGACGACAGAGGATGAGATGGCTCGATGGCATCACTGACTTGATGGACGTGAGTCTGGGTGAACTCCGGGAGTTGGTGATGGACAGGGAGGCCTGGCGTGCTGTGATTCATGGGGTCACAAAGAGTCAGACACGACTGAGCAACTGATCTGATCTGATCTGATGGAGTAATAAGCCTGTTTGCATTATTCCACCAGCCAAGAGATTCCCACCTGCATTAGGGAGCAAGTTTCTGGACTTTGTTTACTTTTGCCCTCACCTAGTGTTGACTTAAACTATGAATGTTTAATGTGGTGAGTTCAAATTCTTGTTTGTTTATATTGATCACTTTTCAGTTATTTGATAATTTCAAAGGTTAGTCAGAAAACAATTTTGTTTTATGCAGTCTCTGAAGAGATGACCCCTAGTAATCAAATTAGAAACAATTTTTTTTTCTATGTATGTGAAGTATTGAGGTGATATTCTGAGGGAAAGAGGGTCTTCTGAACTTAAGAAATTTGCTTTAAATCTAAATACAATTTTTGTTTTCTATCTTTTGCTTTTGTATCTTGTTGTTGTGTGATTCATTTGGAAGAGTCTTTTTTTTTTTTTTTTTGAAAGAGTGGGAGGTATTCTAATGTCAACAGCTGGAAAAATGCGAATCATGGAACAGTTTAGAAATGGGCATTTTGTGCAGAATCATTGATTGAGAATTCAGGCAACTTAATTTTTTTTTGCTTAATGTAATTGTTGAAAGAAGGCTAATGATAAAAGGTTTGGGTTGTAGTTCAGATTTTAGGCTTGCTGCAAGTGCCAAATTTGAGTTTCATTCTATTTTATGCTTAATGTCTGTTTTTAAAACTAGAGTCCAAAATAATTGCTAGAAACTTTTAAACATCATCCCTCTCTGTAGAATATCATTGTATCGTGAGTGCATCTCAGCACCTCCTGATGCCCGCTCCATCTTACAGATGGTACCATAAAGGTTTGGGTTTGAGTGTTAGGACCTGGCTGGTTGAGTTCACATCTCAGCACCTCTAGTTGCAGCCAGGAAGCCATCCAGTGGACTCAGGATATGGTGGCTACTAATGGACTCTTCCCACAGTGCTGCTTCATGCCACGTGGACTCCTGCAAGGACAGTGAGCATCACAACTTCCCTTGACCTTGATCTGGTTTTTGTTTGGAGTGTTACTGAGATTTTCAGTCATTTGGACAGCCTTGGTGGATTTAAAGCAGACAAGATGGGAGCTAACAATTCTAGCTTCACTCTTTTGAACTGTATCCTGAAAAACTGGGATAGATTTGATCCCCAGAGCTTAAAGAAGACACCCCTGATCTTCCTTGTGATACTGCATGGCCATGACAGTTTACAATGGCAACGGGAGAATCTATTAAGCATTTCATAGAGATTGAAAGTCTTTTAACTGCTATATATTGTCCTAAAGAAGTAGCTGTTACACCTTGCAAAGGGCACAGCAGGGACTGGAGTAAAGTAGCCAAGGGTAATCAGCTGGCTGACTGTCAACCAGAAAGGTGGCACTTTATGAAACCCCTTCACTACAGATGCCTTTGGTCTGGACAGGTCCTATGAAACAGGAAAAACCACAATATACTGAGGAAGAATTAGAAAGATATGAGGCAAGAGAAGCAAAGATTACTGATAAAGGATGGTTAGAGTTGGAGGACATGGACCACAGCCTTGTCTAACTCAGTGAAACTATGAGCCATGCCATGTAGGACCACTCAAGATGGACAGGTCATGGTGGAGAGTTCTGACAAAACGTGGTCCACTGGAGAAGGGAATGGCAAACCACTTCAGTATTCTTGCCTTGAGAACCCCATGAACAGTATGAAAAGGCAGAAAGATAGGACACTGAAAGATGAACTCCCCAGGTCGGTAGGTGCCCAATATGATACTGGAGATCAGTGGAGAACTGACTCCAGAAAGAATGAAGAGATGGAGCCAAAGGAAAAACAACACCTGGTTGTGGATGTAACTGGTGATGGAAGTAAAGTCCAATGCTGTAAAGAGCAATATTGCATAGATACCTGGAATGTTAGCTCCATGCATCAAGGCAAATTGGAAGTGGTCAAACAGGAGACAGCAAAAGTGAACATCAACATTTTAGGAATCAGCGAATTAAAATGGACTGGAATGGGTGAATTTAATTCAAATGACCTTTATATCTCCTACTGTGGGCAAGAATCCCTTAGAAGAAATGGAGTAGCCATCATAGTCAAGAAGAGAGTCCGAAATGCAATACTTGGATGCAATCTCAAAAACGACAGAATGATCTCTGTTTGTTTCAAAGGCAAACCATTCAGTATCATAGTAATCCAAGTCTATGCCCCAGACAGTAATGCTGAAGAAGCTGAAGTTGAATGGTTCTATGAAGACCTACAAGATCTTCTAGAACTAACACCCAAAACAGATGTCCTTTTCATTATCAGGTACTGGAATGCAAAAATAGTAAGTCAAGAATACATGGAGTAACAGGCAAATTTGGCCTTGGAATACAGAATGAAGCAGGGCAAAGGCTAATAGAGTTTTGCTAAGAGAACACACTGGTCATAGCAAACACCCTCTTCCAACAACACAAGAGAAGACTCTACACATGAACACCACCAGATAGTCAACACCGAAATCAGATTGATTATATACTTTGCAGACAAAGATGGAGAAGCTCTAATCAGTCAGCAAAAACAAGACTGGGAGCTGACTGTGGCTTGGATCATGAACTTATTGCCACATTCAGACTTCAATTGAAGAAAGTAGGGAAAACCACTAGTTTTCCCTTATGATTATACATTGGAAGTGACAAATAGATTCAAGGAATTAGATCTGATAGAGTACCTGAAGAACTATGGACGGAGGTTTGTGACATTGTACAGGCGGCAGAGATCAGGACCATCCCCAAGAAAAAGAAGTGCAAAAAGACAAAGTGGTTGTCTGAGGAGACCTTACAAATAGCTGAGAAAAGAAGAGAAGCTAAAGGCAAAGGAGAAAATGAAAGATATACCCATTTGAATGCAGAGTTCCAAAGAATACCTAGGGGAGAAAAGAAAGCCTTCCTCAGTGATCAATGCAAAGAAATAAGAGGAAAACAATAGAATGGGAAAGACTAAAGACCTCTTCAAGAAAATTAGAGATACCAAGGGAACATTTCATGCAAAGATGGGCTCGATAAAGGACAGAAATGGTATGGACCTAACAGAAGCAGAAGATACTAAGAAGCAGTGGCAAGAAAACACAGAACTATACAAAAAAGATCTTGACGACCCAGATAATCACCATGGTGTGATCACTCACCTAGAGCCAGACATCCGGAATGTGAAGTCAAGTGGGCCTTAGAAAGCATCACTACGAACAAAGCTAGTGGAGGTGATAGAATTGCAGTTGAGCTATTTCAAATCCTAAAAGATGATGCTGTGAAAGTGCTGCACTCAAGATGCCTGCAAACTTGGAAAACTCAGCAGTGGCCACAGGACTGGATACTGGATGCTTGGGGCTGGTGCACTGGGACGACCCAGAGGGATGGTACAGGGAGGGAGGAGGGAGGAGGGTTCAGGATGGGGAACATGTGTATACCTGTGGCAGATTCATGTTGATATATGGCAAAATAAATACAATATTGTAAAGTTAAAAAATAAAAAAATTAAAAAAACAAATAACACCACACACACAAAAAAGGTTTCATTCCAATCCTAAAGAAAGGCAATGCCAAAGAATGCCCAAACTACCGCACAAATTGCACTCATCTCACACGCTAGGAAATAATGCTTAAAATTCTCCAAACCAGGTTTCAACAGTACGTGAACTGTGAACTTCCAGATGTTCAAGCTGGTTTTAGAAAAGGCAGAGAAACCAGAGATCAAATTGCCAACATCCGTTGGATCATCAGAAAAGCAAGAGAGTTCCAGAAAAACATCTATTTCTGCTTTATTGACTATGCCAAAGCCTTTGTCTGTGTGGATCACAAGAAACTGTGGAAAATTCTTCAAGAGATGGGAATACCAGACCACCTGACCTGCCTCCTGAGAAATCTGTATGCAAGTCAGGAAGCAACAGTTAGAACTGGACATGGCAGACTGGTTCCAAATAGGAAAAGGAGTACATCAAGGCTGTATATTGTCACTGTGCTTATTTAACTTATATGCAGAGTACCTCATGAGAAATGCTGGGCTGGAAGAAGCACAAGCTGAAATCAAGATTGCCGGGAGAAATATCAATAACCTCAGATATGCAGATGACACCACCCTTATGGCAGAAAGTGAAG
>NW_011494606.1:7816609-7826739 GCF_000754665.1 Bison bison bison
AAGAAGAATTAAAGAGCTTCTTGATGAAAGTGAAAGAAGAGAGTGAAAAAGTTGGCTTAAAACTCAACATTCAAAAAACTAAGATCATGGCATCTGCTCTCATCACTTCATGGCAAATAGATGGGGAAACAATGGAAACAGTGACAGACTTTATTTTGGGGGTCTCCAAAATCACTACAGATGCTGACTACAGCCATGGAATTAAAAGATGCTTGCTCCTTGGAAGAAAAGTTATGACCAACCTAGACTGCATATTAAAAGCAGAGACATTACTTTGCCAACAAAGGTCTGTCTAGTCAAGGCTATGGTTTTTCCAGTAGTCATGTATGGATGTGAGAGTTGGACTGTAAAGAAAGCTGAGTGCTGAAGAATTGATGCTTTTGACTTGTGGTGTTGGAGGAGACTCTTGAGAGTCCCGTGGAATGCAAGGAGACCCAACCAGCCCATCCTAAAGGAAATCAGTCTGGAATATTCATTGGAAGGATTGATGCTAAAGCTGAAACTCTAATACTTTGGCCACCTGATGCAAAGAACTGACTCATTACAGAAGACCCTGATGCTGGTAAAGATTGAAGGTGGGAGAAGGGGATCACAGAGGATGAGATGGTTGGATGACATCACCAACTCAATGGACATGGGTTGGAGTGGACTCTGGGAGTTGGTGATGAACAGAGAGGCCTGGCTTGCTGTAGCCCATGGGGTCGCAAAGAGTCGGACATGACTGAGCGATTGAACTAAGGAACTAACTCAGCACCTCCTGATGCATGCCCATCTTACTGATGGTGCCATAACCATTTGGCTTTGAGTGTTAGGACCTGGCTGGTTGAGTTCACATCTCAGGACCTCCTGATGCCCACTCCTTCTTACAGATGGTACCATAAAGGTTTGAGTTTGAGTGTTAGGACCTGGCTGGTTGAGTTCACATCACAGGACCTCTTCCATCTTACAGATGGTACCATAAAGGTTTGGGTTTCACTGTTAGGACCTGGCTGGTTGACTTCACTTCTCAGGACCTTAGGAAAGTTGCCTCACTTCTGCTGACCTCAGTTTTTTCATTTGTGAAAAAGAAAAAAAACTGGAATCAACATTCTTTTTAACTTTTTCTCTTTCCGTCACTCATTCAAAGTCAGGATAGCTTTTAAATTTTTTTTCCTGATTCTTAATGTAGACATTTTCATGCCAAAAAGTTCAGTAGTATTTTCCAATTTGTGAAAAGATGGCAAAAATACCATTGAAAACAGGTAAATCGTATCAGCACTAGGATTTGAGGATGAAATGACTCTATGTTAGGAATTTAGGACCTCACCTGGCACCTAGAAAATACACAATACAATTTTCTACTATATAAAAAAAAATTATTACCACCGCTGCCACAACTTACAAGAAAAGTAAACAATGCCAAATGCTTTTCAGAATGAAGAGGTGTGTGCCCTTCCCCCAGGCAAATGTCCACAGTTAACTGTCTGCTTCATTTAAGAGCTGCCCAGACACCCATTGCGTTTTATCAGCAGCCCCCCTACCCTGAACCAGGGCCTCAGGACAAGGTGACAGGGTTTGTCAGGATGCTTTTGTTCAGGGACAGGAGGTGTCGATGGCATCGGATAGCACAGAACTCTCCGACACGTGCAACTCCCCCCCCATCCCCAATGGGGACGAAACTTCCTGTTACTGTTCTTAAAATACATCTGCTTAAGGAACCAAGGCCACATATGAGGGAGCTCACGAATCATGTTTTTCTATCAAAATAACACAGAAATGAAAATATTCTCATACAAGGCCCTCCTCCCCCACCCCAACCTTCACCTTCATATTTTTCATCCATCAGAGCACTGACTGTACCAGCAAGGAAGACAGAGGAGGATCTAAGGGAGGTTCTCCCAGGGGGCATTCTTTTTAATGAAAGAAGTCACTCATGTTGGGGGTAATGTGCCCTCTTCCACAGAATGATACTTGGATGCTGGAGACACCATGGCTGTACTTTCATGTAACAAGCCTCTGGAATGGTGCTGAGTGAGGGTCGGTGAGGAAGTTGCAGATCTGATGGGCCTCAGATCTTGTGTGCACGAAGGTGCTTTAGAGGCTCTCTTGATTTTATGTCTCTGTATGGAAGGAGGTGGAAGAGGTTTCAAAATAGTATACTCCAAGTCTTCTGGGGATGAGGTGATGTGAAAACAGTTTTTGGAATTTTGATGGACTTTGCAGTCAGAGGCTGAGGTTTCCTCATCTATAAAATGGGGATCGTGATACATCATATTGAATCGGGATTCCTGGTGGTTCCATGATTAGGACTCCGCACTGCCACTGCAGGGAGCACGGGTTCAATTCCTGGTTGGGGAACTAAGATCCCACATGCCTTGGTATCCCCTCCCCGCAAAAGGTTAAATCAAAACATGTCTTGAAAACAGCTTAGTATAGTGCCCTGATACAGAGGAAATGTTTAAGAAATTGTTTGTAGCTAGAGTACCTGATGCGAAGAACTGACTCCTTAGAAAAGACCCTGATGCTGAGAAAGATTGAAGGCAGAAGGAGAAGGGGATGACAGAGGACAAGATGGTTGGATGGCATCACCAACGCGATGGATATGAGTTTGAGCATGCTCTGGGAGTTGGTGATGGACAGGGAAGCCTGGCGTGCTGCAGTCTGTGGGGTCGCAGAGTTCGACATGAGTGAGCGACTGAACTAAACTGGGTAGAACGATCTCCCTGGTTGCTTAAGACACTCCCAGGTTTCTTTCTTTCTTTTTTTAAAGACACTCCTAGCTTTAATTTCCAGTGTTTTAATGGCAGAATAGCATATAATTCTTTGCATTCTTGTGGAGCTTGCTGCAAAGTTTGACGCTTTGAAGTAGGGCTGGGGCTTTGTTCTGTCCCTGGAGTTTTATTTGCTCTTCTTAGGCGCACCTGCTTGTGCGCAGACACACACGTGTATGTGTAGGTGCTTGTCACGCATGCACACAAACCCACCCTGTGCTTCCAAGGCACTGATGAGGTGGCAAAGCTGCTGTCTTTATCTTTCCTATGTTACAAGTCTCCGGTCATTGCACCTTCAGGGTTTTGCTGCTCACTGCTCTCATCCTTATGGAGTGCTGTGTTAGAAAGAACAAGAATGAGTTCAAGGCTTTACATTCATCTCTGTAGTGGGAATAAAGTTATACCCCATGTTTGTCGCACAGGACGGTTATCAGGATAGAATGTGAGGAAGTTTCTGAAGGTATGATTAAAATGTTACACTGATATTTAAACCTTGGTACATTAGAGATGGAGATGGGTGACACCCAACTGAGGCAGAAATCCCAGTTCGTCCACATGCTAGGTATACCTTTGTTCTTTGATCAACTTTTCCATCTATAGTAGAGGTTGATGATAACAGGGTTATGATGAACATTAAATTCTGTAGTGTATATGAAGAACCTAGTGAGGTATTATTGTTAGTCGCCGAGTCGTATCCGACTCTGCAACCCCATGGACTGCAGCACGCCGGGCTTAGGTATATGTTTTACTTAATAGGTGCTCAATGAATTGTTTTTGTACACACTTGTCAGTAGCTGTTGCTTATGTTCATTTTATTTTTGCTGCTTATCTTACCCTATTTTTTCTAGTTTTCCCCAGTTTCTCCCTTGCCTTCTTTGGGAAAACTGGACATTGGCTAAAAAGCCTGGCAGTCAAGCCCTTTTTGCTGTCTAGTTGGTGAGTGAGACACATTTTATCATCGAAAGTTAAATGGATTTCTGTTCCTGGTAGCTCTTTCTTTTCATTTTGTTTTTCCTGCTTTGGAATGCTTCAAGTTATTCTGGAAACCAAAGGGTACCAGGAATTTACTATGTGAGATGAGTTTTAATTTGATTAGAACACTGACTCTCAAACTTGTCCTTGGAGTGAGATACTCTGTAAAGCGTGGAGTTCCTTACTGAGCACTACGAGAAAGTTAGTGATATGCACTAGATATGATTATGTAGCAGAATGTGATTATTATATATATATCCTATAAAATCCCAAGCATTTATTCATGAAAAAGCAAGCTAAATGTCATCTTCTAATGCCTAGCTTTTTATTAATATTTATGATGTGTTCTTTCTGTTTGCCATCTGTCCATACATAATTGAGAGCGTGTGGTGAAGGCTTAAGGAAAAATACATGGAATTAAGAAATGAAACTTGAGAAAATGAAGCCATTTTGGTGGTATGTTTTAAAATGTAGGTTTAATTATCATTTGAGTGTGGTGAAGCCAACAGATCAAGAGATGACTGGCATTGCAAAGGTAGTTTGTTATAGGGGTTCCCATGCCATACCGGGCAAGCAGCAGGGTCAGGAGGCAGGAGGAGTGAGGGAACGGCATGGGCAGGAGTCTTTATTGTGGCTTCTTTGGGAAGGCAGGGCAGGGTGAGCACGTTTACGGTTGGCTGGTTTGGGTAATGACAGTGGGCTCTGGGGCATAGAGCAGGTGGTGTCTATGTCTGGTATGTGACGCTGGGATGGTCAGGGCAGAGAGATATTACCTCCTGGAGCCGAGCCAGATAGTAGGGGTGATTCAGAATATGACCCTGAGTTAACTAGTTTACATGTGAGAGGTTTACTTATAGAGGATTTATTTGCTACATCTAGGGATTAGCTAGGGGGCTTCCCTGATGGCTCAGTTGGTAAAGAATCCACCTGCATTGCAGGAGACCTGGGTTCGATCCCTGGGTTGGGAAGATCCCCTGGAGGAGGGAAAGGCTACCCACATGGAGTCCCAAAGAGGTGGACACGACTGAGCAACTTGCAGTTTCTTTCATGAATTAGCTAGCCCTGAAAGGAGCAGTCCCTTTTGAGTCAGTTAGGCCCCAGAGACTAGAGCAGCAAGAATATCGAAAATTTAAAAAAAAACAAAAAAACTATATTATATTTTGTTCCTGCAAGTTAGGGGAAAAACTACAGTGATTTAATTTCAGTAACAAACCCTTTGGCCCAGCATGTGATACAGGAGTGGGAAAAGGAACAGAATGTAAGACTGGGGTTGGAGTAGATGCGGCCACAGTTTAAGGTCCAGTTCCATGTGGCCCAGGCTTGTTCTTACAGAGTAAGTGTGTTCAAGGACCACTGTATCACCAGTTCTCAAGTTGTAGACACTGAACTTGCCTGTGATGATGAGAAATAATGGCTGGAGACAGTGGGCCAGCCATGCCACTGAGTGGTATCTCAGTGGCCAGCCATGCCACTGAGAAACAACCTCAGAACAGTGGTCCCTCCCTGGTTGCGTGGTGGGGTGACTCTTCTGCAGGGAGGATGGTACAATAGGATGCTCCCCACGTCAAAGCAGCATCTTGGGGGGGCTTACTCCAGAGAGTGAGGTTGGGGCCGTTGTAAATAAAATGATCCTTGAACATCATTTTATGGTATTTCTTCCCTTCCGATATTTTTGATTTTGCCAAGGTTGTCTTGTTCTATAACCTACCCCAAGAGAATGAATTTTATAAATAAAATAGCAAGGCATAGAATATGTGGAAGGTAGCGAATTAAGTGGGCTTTGTACTTTTTTTTCTGGGTCAGAAGATTTCTACTCTTTTATTCTTCACCTATTAAGATTTCGCATACTTTTCTTTTTTAAATCCATCGTAATGTTGAAAATCTGGAAAAACAGGGACAAGGTAAAGAAGACAAACATGATTTAAAATCACAGCTCTGGTTAATATTTTAGTCTGTTTTCTCTGTCTTTTCCCAGAGATGTGTCCATGAGCATTTTCTCGTATTAATTATTTAATGGCATCTTTTTCAGGGACTATATACTTGTCTGTCACAATCCCCTTGTCATACTGAAACAGTGCTTGATCCCCCTGGAGCTGTGTGTTCCCCATCTGTCATTCCCAAAGAGTCCTCCTGAGTGGAGACGGAGGAACTTGCTGTGAGGGGAGTGGAATGTCTTCCTTAAACACACGGCCGCGCCTGCCTTTGACTTGTTCCATATCCACGGAACAGGAGGCTCTGCCACTGCAAAAGAGAAGCCCCCCCTGAATTCCCTGAGCCTGGGCACAACTTTGAAGGAGCCACAGGTCACCTGGGGAGCTTATTAAATGCAGGTTCTAATTCCGAGAACTGACAGGCTTCCAGTGATCCCCACGCTGCTGCCCCGCACTAGGCTCCACGGAGCTCAGGAACTTACGAATTTGCCAGTCATGTTCTGCTCGGGGCCTTCCTGCACTTCCTTTGACTATCCCCTGGTCCAGGCTCTTGTCGGTGGTCCTCTGCTCACACCACATCCCCACCAGACCTGCTTTTCTCCTCACTCCAGCAGCTTTTAGCTTCCTAGGCCTCCCCCTCCTGCCTCCACCACCAAGTCAAGGTCCAGGGAGGTAAGCTAAGGGCTTTGACTTCATTGCCGCCCCCATCCTCCCAGCTTCCTGCTCAAGCCTCATGCTGGCTGATTCCTCTCTCTCCATAGAGGGTGGGGGCTCCCCGCTTCAGAGACTCCATCCCTCAGACGTACCATGGCCCCAGCCTGCCAACTCCCAAACTTGGGCCCTTTGAACCAGGCCTTGGATTTCCCTGGGGGAAGGAAGGAGGGGCCAGACAGATCCAGGCTCTTCCCTGGGGCCCTCTACTCCATCCACCCTCCATCCACTCCACCCAGTTGGCTTGAGAAATGCTAGGTTTAACTGAACAAATAACAGTAATTAAGGCCTATTTGCTGAACTGCCCACCCCTTGGGCCTGTTTACCTTGCAGCCCAATAGTAGTTCATTGAGTGTGTGCCTAGCTCTGTGGTCCCTGTGTTTGATTTTGATGCTGAGGTACTGTTCTTCACAGTCTAGGCCTGATAGAGGGGCTCTATCTTTGTGGTTTTAAGCAGCAGAGGGAACACCACCCCCAACACGAGTGACTTCTTTCATAAAAATGCCCCCGGGAGAACCTCCCTTAGATTCCCCTCTGTCTTCCTTGCTGGTACAGTCAGTGCTCTGATGGGTGAAAAACATGAAGGTTGAAGGTTGGGGTTGGGGAGGAGGGCCTGTATGAGAATATTTTCATTTCTGTGATATTTTGATAGAAGAACATGATTCATGAGCTCCCTTATGTGTGGCCTTGGTTCCTTTTGCAGATGTATTTTAAGAACAGTAACAGGAAGTTTCGTCCCCGTTGGGGGGAGTTGCATGTGTCGGAGAGTTCTGTGCTATCCGATGCCATCGACACCTCCTGTCCCTGAACAAAAGCATCCTGACAAACCCTGTCACCTTGTCCTGAGGCCCTGGTTCAGAAGAGGGTAGGGGGGCTGCTAATAAAATGCACTGGGTGTCTGGGCAGCTCTTCAGATGAAGCAGACAGTTAACTGTGGACATTTGCCTGGGGGCGGGCACGCACACATGCGTTCCTTCCCCTTCAAGCTAGAATGGGAGGGAGAGAGAAACTTCAAGGAGAGGAGAGCTGAAAAGAAGGCTTTCTGAAGCTTTGAGGGACTGAGGAATGGAGAAATTAAGTGTGAGAAAGTGTTTTCTCAGCTGTAGGAAAACAGTGCAGCTGTTACTTCAGCTCTGAGGAAAGGCTGTGCCCCCAGGCCCTTTCATGTGGCCTCCAGCGTTCCCACAGAGAGATGACTGAGGCCGGCCCTGTAGGAGGGTCCCTGTGAGAACCAGCAGCTCCCATGGGCCTCTGTCTCTTCCCTCCCTGCCTCTGAGGGCCGTCTGCTTGCAGCTCTGGGTTTTCCAATCCAGAGGCCATTTTCTGACATTTCTGTTTTCAATTTTTTTATTCAGTTATGTTGAAAATAGGTTTGAAATGTCACCTTTTATCAGGCATTTGGGACTCCTGAAGAACAGAATTATATGAAATCCTGACTGCTGGAAAATCTAGGACAGGAGGCATGTGCACGTTTGTCCTTGTGCAGAGTCACTGCAGCTAGTCTCATCTTCAGAGAGAGCCAGCTTGTCACGGCCACGGGTTGGAGGAGTCTTGGGGAGGGAGAGTGGCCAGCAGTTGACTAGGCATGTGGCTTGTGTGGAGGATGCGGGGAGGGACTTGCTTGCTTTTCAGAGGTGAGAAGTGGGCACATCAGGGGGCCTGGGTGCTTGGCAGCCATAACCTGCGGCTTCAAGAGCTTCAGCTTTGTGACCACCCCAGGGTTGACTCATCATAAGCCATAAAATACCCACTCCAGTGTTCTTGCCTGGAGAATCCCAGGGACGGGGGAGCCTGGTGGGCTGCCGTCTATGGGGTCACACAGAGTCGGACACAACTGACGTGACTTAGCAGCAGCAAGCCATAAAATGCCATCACTTTAGCTATGCTGTGATGGAAACCTTTCACATCGTATTAGACACTTAGACACTTACTGCCTTCCTGTTAAGAGTCGACAGACCGTCGTTTACTCAAGGTGCCATGTTTTAGTAGGTTTGCATGTCTGCAAATTGATTGCACTATGGATTCAGAATTGTGGGACCCACACCTGAGTTATTAGCTCATTCTGCTTCCAGACTGCTGAGTTGTCACAACCGGTGTGTTTTTTGCTGGTCCACTGATGCCCTTCATTAGATTTGTCCTTAGATTTCCTATCAGGAAAATAAGGGGACTGCACTGGATCAGAGGCCTTCAACCCAGGTGCTGTGACATGTCCCAGTTTGAGTAGAATTTTGGGGTTGCTAAGTTTGATATAAATCCCCTAGAGCTTCACAAGGGCAGTGACTGTATTACTAGCTCCTAGAATGCTGCCTGGTCACTAAGATCAGATCAGATCAGTCGCTCAGTCGTGTCCAACTCTTTGTGACCCCATGAATCGCAGCACACCAGGCCTCCCTGTCCATCACCAACTCCCGGAGTTCACTCAGACTCACGTCCATCGAGTCAGTGATGCCATCCAGCCATCTCATCCTCTGTCGTCCCCTTCTCCTCCTGCCCCCAATCCCTCCCAGCATCAGAGTCTTTTCCAATGAGTCAACTCTTTGCATGAGGTGGCCAAAGTACTGGAGTTTCAGCTTTAGCATCATTCCTTCCAAAGAAATCCCAGGGCTGATCTCCTTCAGAATGGACTGGTTGGATCTCCTTGCAGTCCAAGGCACTCTCAAGAGTCTTCTCCAACACCACAGTTCAAAAGCATCAATCAATTCTTTGGTGCTCAGCCTTCTTCACAGTCCAACTCTCACATCCATACATGACCACTGGAAAAACCATAGCCTTGACTAGACAAACCTTTGTTGGCAAGGTAGTGTCTCTGCTTTTCAATATGCTATCTAGGTTGGTCATACTTTCCTTCCAAGGAGTAAGCCTCTTTTAATTTCATGGCTGCAGTCACCATCTGCAGTGATTTTGGAGCCCAGAAAAATAACGTCTGACACCGTTTCCACTGTTTCCCCATCTATTTCCCATGAAGTGGTGGGACCGGATGCCATGATCTTTGTTTTCTGAATGTTGAGCTTTAAGCCAACTTTTTCACTCTCCACTTTCACTTTCATCAAGAGGCTTTTTAGTTCCTCTTCACTTTCTGCCATAATGGTGGTGTCATCTGCATGTCTGAGGTTATTGATATTTCTCCCAGCAATCTTGATTCCAGCTTGTGCTTCTTCCAGCCCAGTGTTTCTCATGATGTACTCTGCATAGACATTAAATAAACAGGGTGACAATATACAGCCTTGACGTACTCCTTTTCCTATTTGGAACCAGTCTGTTGTTCCATGTCCAATTCTGACTGTTGCTTCCTGACCTGCATACAAATTTCTCAAGAGGCAGATCAGGTGGTCTGGGACTCCCATCTCTTTCAGAATTTTCCACACAGTCAAAGGCTTTGGCATAGTCAATACAGCAGAAATAGATGTTTTTCTGGAACTCTTGCTTTTTCGGTGATCCAGCGGATGTTGGCAATTTGATCTCTGGTTCCTCTGCCTTTTCTAAAACCAGCTTGAACATCAGGAAGTTCACGGTTCACATATTGCTGAAGCCTGGCTTGGAGAATTTTGAGCATTACTTTACTAGCGTGTGAGATGAGTGCAATTGTGCGGTAGTTTGAGCATTCTTTGGCATTGCCTTTCTTTGGGATTGGAATGAAAACTGACCTTTTCCAGTCCTGTGGCCACTGCAGAGTTTTCCAATTTTGCTGGCATATTGAGTGCAGCACTTTCACAGCATCATCTTTCAGGATTTGGAATAGCTCAACTGGAATTCTGTCACCTCCACT
>NW_011494606.1:7826850-7827028 GCF_000754665.1 Bison bison bison
CTCCTTTGCTTTTCGCTTCTCTTCTTTTCACAGCTATTTGTAAGGCCTCCTCAGACAGCCATTTTGCTTTTTTGCATTTCTTTTCCATGGGGATGGTCTTGATCCCTGTCTCCTGTACAATGTCACGAACCTCATTCCATAGTTCATCAGGCACTCTATCTATCAGATCTAGGCCCTT
>NW_011494606.1:7827128-7870732 GCF_000754665.1 Bison bison bison
GATCTAGGCCCTTAAATCTATTTCTCACTTGCACTGTATAATCATAAGGGATTTGATTTAGGTCATACCTGAATGGTCTAGTGGTTTTCCCTACTTTCTTCAATTTAAGTTTGAATTTGGCAATAAGGAGTTCATGGTCTGAGCCACAGTCAGCTTCTGGTCTTGTTTTTGCTGACTGTATAGAGCTTCTCCATCTTTGGCTGCAAAGAATATAATCAATCTGATTTCGGTGTTGACCATCTGGTGATGTCCATGTATAGAGTCTTCTCTTGTGTTGTTGGAAGAGGGTGTTTGCTATGACCAGTGCATTTTCTTGGCAAAACTCTATTAGTCTTTGCCCTGCTTCATTCCCTATTCCAGGGCCAAATTTGCCTGTTACTCCAGGTGTTTCTTGACTTCCTACTTTTGCATTCCAGTCCCCTATAATGAAAAGGACATCTTTTTTGGGCGTTAATTCTAAAAGGTCTTGTAGGTCTTCATAGAACCGTTCAAATTCAGCTTCTTCAGCGTTACTGGTTGGGGCATAGACTTGGATTACTGTGATATTGAATGGTTTGCCTTGGAAACGAACAGAGATCATTCTGTCATTTTTGAGATTGCATCCAAGTACTGCATTTCAGACTCTTTTGTTGACCATGATGGCTACTGCATTTCTTCTGAGGGATTCCTGCCCACAGTAGTAGATATAATGGTCATCTGAGTTAAATTCACCCATTCCAGTCCATTCAGTTCGCTGATTCCTAGAATGTCGACATTCACTCTTGCCATCTCTTGTTTGACCACTTCCAATTTGCCTTGATTCATGGACCTGACATTTCAGGTTCCTATGCAGTATTGCTCTTTACAGCATCGGACCTTGCTTCTATCACCAGTCACATCCAGAACTGGGTATTGTTTTTGCTTTGGCTCCATCCCTTCATTCTTTCTGGAGTTATTTCTCCACTGATCTCCAGTAGCATACTGGGCACCTACTGACCTGGGGAGTTTCTCTTTCAGCATCCTATCATTTTGCCTTTTCATACTGTTCATGGGGTTTTCAAGGCAAGAATACTGAAGTGGTTTGCCATTCCCTTCTCCAGTGGACCATATTCTGTCAGATCTCTCCACCATGACCCGCCCATCTTGGGTTGCCCCAGGGGCATGGCTTAGTTTCATTGAGTTAGACAAGGCTGTGGTCCTAGTCTGATTAGATTGACTAGTTTTCTGTGAGTATGGTTTCAGTGTGTTTGCCTCTGATGCCCTCTTGCAACACCTACCATCTTACTTGGGTTTCTCTTACCTTGGGTGTGGGGTATCTCTTCACGGCTGCTCCAGCAAAGCGCAGCCATTGCTCCTTACCTTGGACGAGGGATATCTCCTCACCGCTGCCCTTCCTGACCTTCAACGTGGGATAGCTCCTCTAGGCCCTCCTGCGCCCGCGCAGCCACGGCTCCTTGGACGTGGGATTGGTCCTCCTGGCCACCGCCCCTGGCCTCAGGCTTGGGGGCATAGGGTAGCTCCTCCCATCCGCCGCCCCTGGCCTCGGGCTTGGGGGCGTGGGGTATCTCTTCCCGCCCGCTGCCCCTGGCCTCGGGCTTGGGGGCGTGGGGTATCTCCTCCCGGCCACCGCCCCTGACCTCGGACTCGGGGTAACTCCTCTGGGCTGTTCCTGTGCCGTCGCAGTCTGGTCACTAAGAAGCACTTGGTAAATATGTGTTGTATCAATATGTAAGAACATCTGTAGTGTTGTGCATCCGTATGTTTTGTGCATTGGAGTTGCACATGGGATTTCATTTGGCGAGAAAGGAGTTCATGGCTAACCCCTTGAAACTGCTGGCCCACCTCAGCTCTGAGGTCATGGCCACTGGAATTGTTGAAACGATGTCATTTCTGTTCTCCTTCCCAGAGCATATTTGGCTCTGTGGCCTCCATCATTGCGCTTGGCAGGGTCTGGGGTTGGGCTGGAGAAAAGTACTTCTTAGAAAGGACTTGGCAGATTCTTCACTGCAGCATAATCTCCATGACACAATCAATCAGGGAAATTTTGGGTTTTGTGGTTCACTAACTGCTTGTTGATAAGCTGTTATGAAGTAGAACAAGCAGGATTTCCCCCCCACCTCTCCTTTTGATGAGAAGACTTAAAACTGACTTTTAAAAATGGTTTAAACTTAATGAGCACTTTCCTTCCCATCATCCCACACATTTCCATTTTGAATTTCAAGGTTTTGTTTTCTTGTACCATTTTCCCCCTAAACCTTGTTTAACTTGTCTTTCTCAGCCCTGTTCTGCTGCAGGTATTTGTGGCTTCAGTGGGTGCAAATGAATGTTCTGATCGCCTCCTTTGTTCCTTAGTGTCAATAAAGAGGGCTTGAGGAAAGTGCCTCCATGCACAGGAGACCACTTTTTCCCCAGTTGGTGGGATGCTTTCCTGGGCTCAGATCTCAGGAGTTTTTATTTATAAAATATTTTCCTTCAACAGGTGGAGTTACCATCCACATTAGAGCAGAAAATGAAAATATTATTATAAATGAGGTGTCATGATTTGCTCGCATCCCCCTCCCATCTTTATCTTTTCCACGTCTCCCTGATGGACTGAGGAGAAGGGGTGTCTCTGAGGAGGAAGGACGTGACTATAGTGATGTAGGTGATAAGTGCAGATGGCTTTCTTGGGAAGAGGGTGTTACCCTGTGCCAGGCTCTGTGCTAAGAACTTTCCCTTGAACTGATTCATGTAATCCTCAAAATAACCCTGTGAAGGCGGTACTTTTATACCCATTGAACAATGAGGTATTTGAAATGTGGAGAAGTAAAGAATTGGCCCAAGAGCCCATAACCAGGCTGCAATGGAGCTTGTGTGTGAACCCAGACAGCCTGGCCCCATTGGGAAGGGGAAGGGCAGTTGTCTGAGGTATTTCTGATTAACTCCACTTGTGTGTGTTAGGGGGTGGGGTGGTTGCTCCTGGCACATAGTACGTAAAGGCCAAGGATGCTGCTGCTAAACATCCCATAGCTCACAGGACGCCCCTCCCCACCCCCACGAAGAATTATGTGGCCCCCAGTGGTGCTGAGTTTGACAAACTCTTCTCTCGATGATCTGTCTCCCAGGAGAGTTTGTTTTCTATTAAACTGCCAGAAAGCAGAGTTAACCTTTTAACTTAAACTTTATAGATTGTCTCCACCAACCTACTAAAATATATCAAATGTGGTGTTTTTTTAGAAGATACATAAGCAGAGAGTGGTGTCAGGGAATGACTCAAAGAATCTGGCTGCTGTCCGAGAGCAGAGAACTTGATCGGCATTCCTTTGGTGCTGAAGGTAACATTAACCTTGTGAGAGACTCCCAGCAAGGGGGACAGTTTTGTCCAGATTCATTGTAACCTGAAAGCCAGTGCTGGCTTGGCAGGTGTTGGCTGATGGCCTGTCTTTGGCTGATTCAGTTTGGGTCCCAGTGGCTGTGGGTGCTCAGTGCTCTTGAAGGAAGGATGCTGACCCTTGACAGTTTTCATGGGATGCTGTTGAAACCAGCACATTCTGGAATGTTGAAACCTGTGTCAGAAACCCCTGTCCCAAATTCCTTTCTGATGCGCCTACAGAGTCCTGTCCCTACAGTTATGGAAGAGACTGTGAAACCCTTGGAGGTTTAAGGAATTCTCTGAGCTCAAAAGAGAAAAACTTAATCTGAAATGAAGGGAAGCACAAGAGCCAATTTCAGGTTCAGGCAAATACACAGCTTCTAATTCAACTCCTTGAATCCTTAGTAGCTATTAATTTTTCCCATTTCATTTTTTATTTGCTTCATAGTCTACCAAGTAGAGGTTTATTTATAGCAATTGAACTAAAAAATGTTACAAGGGTTAAAGAAATTTTAAGTTGAGGTAAAAAAATTTACCATCTTAACCATATTTAAAGATACAGCACAGTAGGAATTTTCTACTTTTATGACTCAGTTACAGTAATGGTTAACTCTATCTGTTTTCTACCAATTACATAGCTGAAGTAGATCTCATTTACTCGCTGGCTGATTCATTTAGCAAATATTTGAGTGTTTACCACCTATAAGGTAGAACAGCGATGTTATTTTGTTTTCTTCCAAAATAGAAACTTGAAGTGTTTTTCTAATTATAAGATATGTGCCTTTAAAATGTATTAAAAAAAAAAAAAGATATGTGCTTCTTGCAAAGAGTTCAGAAAATATGGAAAAGCATAGTCACTCATCATCCTGCAACTCTGTTAACTACTATTGATGCACTGATGTATCCTTCTAAATTGTTTTTTGTTGTTGTTATGGCGGATCTATGTCTTGTTATAATTTTACTCCAAATGCTATCATACTCTGTGTTTTTTGTTATTAACTATTTTCAGTTAATGCAGTGTGGATATCTTTCCATGGGCTTCCCAGGTGGCTCAGTGGCAAAGAATCCGCCTGCCAGTGCAGAAGATGCAAGAAACATGGGTTTGATCCCTGGGTTGGGAAGATCCCCTGGTGTAGGAAATGTCAACCAACTCCAGTATTCTTGCCTGGGATGAAAAGAGCTTGGCGGGCTGCAGTCCACAGGGTCACAAAGAGCTGGACATGACTAAGCAACCACGTGCGTGTGCGCGAGCACACACACACACACACAGACAGACACACGCACCTTTCCATGATGGCAATTTTTTCTGTATAATCAGCGGGTGCTTTGAATTCAATAAGATGAATGTACTATAATTTCAGTGATCAATACTCCTTCCAGTACAGAAAGGAACATCCAGGTTTCCTTTCTCTTAAACAAAATGTTATGTTAGTGTAAGTTCATGTGCCCAACGCATAGTGAAGCCAGACAAACCAAAACATCAGAGTTTGGAACAGAGAAAAGTTCATTGCAGGGCCATTCAAGGAGGTGGGTGGTTTGTGCCCAAACTCCCTGAAGAGTTCCAGCAAAGCGTTTTTTAAGGTGATCAGCTTGTGCACAGTTCTCTGAATGGCTGATGGTGAGGGGACAGGGTGACGTCATAGCGGTTAACATTATCAAGCCTTAGGCAGTAGTAGGTCTAGGGGCTAGGTGCTCATGGTCATCGAGTAGTTAGTGTCTTCCACTTGGTGGGGGTTTTCACATCTGTAAGACAACTCAGGAATGTCCATTAGATAGTGTTATCTAGGTACTTCGGAGAGGAGCTAAAGCAGAGGGTTTAGAGGATGGTTCCATGGGGCCTGTTGCTGCATTTCCAGGAATTAACATTGCACAGGAGGTATGTAGTATTGATATAGTAACCATTAGTTGAGTGAATGAATCACTTGGTTATTTCCACGGGATTAAGGGTAGGGCTTTAAAAATGGGATTGGACTTGGTGGTGAGGTGGGGAGCGTGGTGATGGGAGGGGCTGAGCTGCTTGGGCAGGTCTCTAATAGAGGTCCTCCAGGTCCACTGAAGCCAGAGGTTACCTGGAGAGAGGAGGGGCACGCAAAGGGAGATGGCTTCTTCAGATACTTGTTGAATGCTTTCTGTACCCCCGAGGACTTGCCACTTCCTCCCCACACAGCCGGTTTCCCTTCTGTAGGAAACCAAGGTTTCAGGCCCGTGTGGTCTGTGGTGCATCCTCTTTGTATACCAGCAGTGAGGGGAGCAGGTTTGCAAAAAGCCTACAGATTCAAATCCTGACTCTGCCACTGGCCAGTTCTGTAAGTGGGGGTGATATAACAGCTAGTGATAAAAGTTGTTGTACCTTACAAAGGGCACAGTGTTAGCTCTGGTTAGCTAATATTATTATGGATTAAATAAGCTTTACTAGGTTGCCCTACTTCTCTTCCTGTTTATTTATGTATTTGTGGCTGCACTGATTCTTTTTCATTACTGTGCTGCAACTGTCTTGAGTTGCAGTGAGTGGTGGCCGCTCTCTAGTGGTCGTACACAAGCTTCTCATTGTGGTGGCTTCTCCTGGCTCTGGGCACACAGGCTTCGGTAGTTACAGCACAAGGGCTCAGTCGTCATGGTGCATGGGCTTAGTTTCCCAGAGGCGTGTGGAAACTTCCCAGACCACGAGTTGAACCTGTATCCCCTGCATTGACAGGTCGATTCTTCATCACTGTACCACCAGGCAGGTCCTGCCCTATATTCTTTTGAGTGGGAGAAATCCAATAAGCCCTAAACAAACCAGCTTATTAACATATACATAGTATGTGTTGCATTTTCTAAAACATGATCATTGTGTGAATTAGTGACTACCTGCCACCTGTATTTCTTATGCAGTAAGATACTTCCTTATTGAGCAGAGTAGTTGAGTGTTCTTACTGTAGCTTTCAAGGCACATCATTACCACGCAAAGCTACTGGGAACAGGCAGCACGTGGCACCATGTTGGCAAGAGTTGCCGTTTACCACTCCCTGCCTCCTGGTTGTAGTGAAGGAAAAGGTCTGTGTGAGCTCAATGGGAAGATGTTTCTGAGCATAGAGTGAGGAGAATGAGCTGCAGATGGCTGGTTGTGGAGACCCAGATTTAAATAAATACTGCTGTCAAAGTAGAATCAGTTCTTCCTTACCAATGCTGACTGCTGGTGATTCATAGAAAGTCCTGAAGCCTCAAAGGAGAAGGAAGGCAAGCAGGCTGTGACAGGGCATGAGTAGGATATTGTGTGTCCCCAAAAGATGTGGAGATCAAAATTAAAAGAGAGCACAATTTACTTTTATAAAATATTCTGAGCCTACTTTTATGTCTTGAGTATTTTTCTTCTGTTTTCTTGGTGTTACATGCCCCCGGCTTGCACAGGAACACCTGGGTTCTGCTTCCAACAGCTTCAACATCTTCAGTTTTTTAGGAACTTGCTGCTGCTGCTCTATCCCCTCACTATTTATTAAGGGACAATATTATAATTATTGCAGTTAACAAAAATCTCTGTGAAGTCTTTCCCTCAGTTCTGTTGGGCTCCTGCATTTCCAAGTCAGGAAAAGGACAGAATGAAGATCCATGTCAGATTTGAAGTGTTCTTTCCTTTTGAAGTTTGAACTCAGTTTAGGGCTGTCCAGAGCTCTCGTGGAATAAGTCTGAATAAATGCTAGGAATCCCTAGGCTTCCACTGCAGGGGGGCATGGGTTCGATCCCTGATTGAAGAACTAAGATATCTGGCAAGCTGTGAGGTATGCCGAAAGAGTTGTTTTCCCCAAACTAAAGCACTGGAACTAAAAATGTGTCCTGAGTTTGGAGTGATTCTTGTAACAAAAGTGTCCTATGCAACGTGTTTGCCTTCCTAAGTGGAAGGAAGGGAACCCGAGGTAATGGGATGCCTGATCCATGATGATGAACGTGTTTTGGCACTGCCTCGGGAGCTAAACATTGCAGACATAGTTTGGAAAGCAGTGCTGCAGGGATGCTCATAGAACCCACGGCTACGCGAGGAGCCTTTGACTGCTCCACTTTTTAATTCTTCTCTTTCTGATTGATCTTTCTGCCTTCGTGCTTTGGGCTTATTAACCCAGTGTGCTTGCCTCTTGCAGGTCATTTTCAACATCTGAGAGTTTATGGATGGGAGAGGTCAGGTCACCTCTTGCAGGGATGACCAGACTCTAGCAGGGATGCCTCCGTGCCTCTGGCACCTGGCGCTCATTGGTGCTTGCATGTCCCCTGTGGAGTGAGACATTCAGCCTTAGAACCCACCTCAGGACTGCCATTGCCAATGAGTTGAGCAAGAGATGAAACCTCTTTACCTATCCTCTGCTAGGCTCTTTCAGTGTGCAGATGAGGAAAACCAAGTCCCAGAGCTGCACAGAGTTAGAGTCCAGGCCCTCTGGTTCTCAGACCTGTACTCTTTCACCAGTGGGCTTACACAAGCCTGTTGGAATTGTGAAGACCAGACCTGAGGGAGGGAGAGGGGAACTCTTACAAGATACATGTGTATTTATTTACACGGATTTTATGATTCTCTGACATCTCTTTGGCTTTCTTTCTGATTTCTTGCTATTTCCAACTGGTGGTGGTGTCAGCAGGGAATTCTAGATAATATAGAAATTGTGCTTTTTAATTTAACAAAAGAAGAGCCTGGAAGTTACTACCAGTCCTAACTCATGTTTCACTCTGTGATCATTTCCTCATGTGCCTGGCATCAGTCCTTAGAAGAACTCTCAACGTGTTGACTTAAAAAAAAAAAAAATTGTGCAACGTGAGAGTTGTGAGTCAAGTACTACTTGGGGCAAAATGAGGACTGCAGCCCGGGAGAGGGCACCTCAGATAGCTCTGAGAGACTGCTCAAAAGAGGTAGGGGAGAAGCACAGGATCGATGTGATTTTGGTAAAGGGGGTGTACATACAATCAAGCACGTTTATTTTTAGGAGGTTTCTACTAGTCTTGTGGAGCTTCTGTTAGTCACAAGAAAGAGTCATCACCATGAAGGATTTTAGTGCTTCTGTAGACATGAGGACATATAAGAATTGGGCTCATAAAATCAGCTCCTGAGAATATGCAACCATCTGAAGACCTGTCCTGCCAGTTTTCCTGGCTCAAAGATGCTGCACTTCTGCTCTCCACCCTGAACTCCTTCAGTGGGTGTTGAGGTCAGCCGCTACAGCAGCACATGACTTAATCCTTGCAGAGGTGGATGGCAAGCAAGCACCCAGGACAAGTGACGATTTATGATTGACAAGCCCAAGGCCAGTGGGGAGGACAGAAAGGGAGACTGGTATTTATTATTGTGGGGAGTGTGTGTGTGTTTGTGTGTGTGTATTCTCCTTAGATAAGAGAGGAAAACTCACACTAAAGGGAAGGCCCAGCTCCAGGCAGCAGCAAGAGGCTGGCTGATCCTTTCTTGTGGACTCTGCCCACCATCCTCTTTGAAAAAAAAGCACCTTCTACTTAGAAAAGCCTTTACTCTTCATGCTGTGGTTATTTCGAAGAAAGTTAGATGTAGGGTGTGAACAGCTCTTTGAAATTTTTCCTTTTTCAGTGTATTTGAAGGAGGGAGAGTTCTTCAGAAAGAAAGAAATCACACAAGTCAATGCCACATTGCAAATACTTCTGTATCAATATCTCAAAACATAGTTACTTTTCTTAAATAGTCTATTTTTTTTTCTTAATCACAAGGGTGATACACACACATGGTTAAAAACCCAAACAGGGGAGCAGAACTGTGAGGCATAGCTGTCTTATTTCCCCCCCGACATGGAGGCCCAGCCTCCTAGGCCCACCCTCCAGCTGATTGATGTTAGTGGTCTTTGTATCCACACACCCCACTTTTAGATATGCATAACTATAAAGTATCCGGCTCTACTGACTGTATTACTTTACTGTCATAACCAGGTACCACAGACTGGGTGGTATAAATAAACAACCGACATTTAATTGTTCACAGATCTGGGGGCTAGAAGTCCAGGATCATGAGAGGCTTCTCTCCTTGACTCATAGGTGGCTGACTACCTCCTGTGGCTTCACATGGTCTTCCTTTTGAGTGTGTCCGTGTCCTGATCTCTTCTTCTTATAAGGACCCCAGTCATACTGGATTAGGGCCCACCCGATGACCTTGTTTAATCTTAACTACCTCTTTCAGGGCCCTCTGTCCAAATAGTCACGTGCAGAGATACAGAGGATTAGGACTTCAGCATATGACAGGAGGGATGAGTGTAAGGACACAATTCTGCCCACAGTGCTGCCTTCTTCTTTCAAACTATGTCCTGCTGTGTGGAGAGTCCATAATTAATTTATTCAGTCCCTGTGCAGCTGGAGAATAAGACTGTTTTTATGCTTTTAATGAGCAACCTTATACTTAAATCTCTGTGTCCTTGTGTAATCATACCTGCAGGATGAACTTCTAGAAGAATTGTAAACAGGGTCCTCCCAAAGGATTGTCTTGGGTTCCTCTTGAATGTATACTGATTTCTTGTGGGGAAAGATTGTGTGCAGTATCTACAAATTCAAGGCCTTTGTAATGAGCCCTCTGCGATACAGTGTGGGCGTGAGAGAGGCAGAGCACAGCATGTGCCATGTGCCTTTTGCCTTCTGCAGCGGGGTCGTGAGCCCTTTCCTTTGAGGAGTGTTGCTGTTAGGAATTTATCATATGTTATTCATTTAGCATCCGTTTATTGAGCCATTGATTGGCACTGTTTTGTTCATATGTTGTTTGTTTTTTGATAGATTTTATTTTTAAAATGTTCAGAGTTCCAGCAAAATGGAGAAGAAGAGACAGAGACTTCAAACATAATCCGTGCTTCCTCACCCCACCATAGCTCTCCCACTGTTCACACCCCTCACTACAGTGGTACATTCACCCCACCACAGCTCTCCCATTATTCACCCTCCCCCTGCCAGAGTGGTACATTCATTACACAGCTCTCCCACTAGTCACACCCCCCGCTAGAGTGGTACCTTCATTACACACACAGCTCTCCCACTAGTCACACCCCCCGCTAGAGTGGTACCTTCATCACACACACAGCTCTCCCACTAGTCACACCCCCCGCTAGAGTGGTACCTTCATCACACACACAGCTCTCCCACTAGTCACACCCCCCGCTAGAGTGGTACCTTCATCACACACACAGCTCTCCCACTAGTCACACCCCCCGCTAGAGTGGTACCTTCATCACACACACAGCTCTCCCACTAGTCACACCCCCCGCTAGAGTGGTACCTTCATCACACACACAGCTCTCCCACTAGTCACACCCCCCGCTAGAGTGGTACCTTCATCACACACACAGCTCTCCCACTAGTCACACCCCCCGCTAGAGTGGTACCTTCATCACACACACAGCTCTCCCACTAGTCACAGCCCCCGCTAGAGTGGTACCTTCATTACACACACAGCTCTCCCATTATTCACCCCTGACCCCTCCGCCAGAGTGCTACATTCTTTACACAGCTCTCCCACTATTCACACCCCCTGCTAGAGTGGTACCTTCATCACACACACAGCTCTCCCACCAATCACACCCCCAACCAGAGTGGTACATTCATTACACAGCTCTCCCACTATTCAAACCCCCTGCCATAGTGGTACGTTAGGTACAACCAGTGATCTACGTGGACACTTCATTATCATCTAAAGTCCACCAAACATTAGGTTTCACTCTGGGTGTTGCACATTCTGCCTTTGTTTTTTCTACCATTTCAGTAGAAAGTTTAAGTCCTTTGGAATCAGGAGTAACAAGACACAGACATTCATCTCCAAGCTGGTGACAGCCCCAGAAGTTAGACTTGCTAGGAATTGATTTCTCCAGTTTTGAAGTTGTAGGTTTGGGGAGTGCCATGTATGCAGGTCAAGAAACAACAGAACTGGACATGGAACAATAGACTGGTTCCAATTGGGAAAGGAGTACGCCAAGGGTGTACATTATCACCCTGCTTATTTAACTTATATGAAGAGTACATCATGTGAAATGCCAGGCTGGATGAAGCACAAGCTGGAATCAAGAATGCTGGGAGAAATATCAATAACCACAGGTATGCAGATGATACCACCCTTAGGCAAAAAGTGAAGAGGAACTAAAGAGCCTCTTGAAGGTGAAAGAGGAGAGTGAAAAAGCTGGCTTAAAATTCAACATTCAAAAAATGAAGCTCATAGCATCTGGTCCCATCACTTCATGGCAGTATGATGGGGAAACAATGGAAACAGTGACAGACTTTATTTTCTTGGGCTTCAAAATCACTGCAGATGGTGACTGCAGCCATGAAATTAAAAGACACTTGCTCTTTGAAAGAAAAGCTATGACCAACCTAAATAGCATATTAAAAAGCAGAGATATTACTTTGCCAACAAAGGTCCGTCTAGTCAAAGCTATGGTTTTTCCAATACTCAAGTATGGGTGTGAGAGTTAGACTATAAAGAAAGCTGAGCACCGAAGAATTGGTGCTTTTGAACTGTGGTGCTGGAGAAGACTCTTGAGAATCCCTTGGACTGCAAGGAGATCCAGCCAGGCAATCCTAAAGGAAATCAGTTCTGAATATTCATTGGAAGGACTGATGCTGAAGCTCCAATACTTTGGCCGCCCGATGCGAAGAATGGACTCATTTGAAAAGACCCGGATGCTGGGAAAGATTGAAGGCAGGAGGAGAAGGGGACAACAGAGGACAAGATGGTTGGACAGCATCACGGACTCAATGGACATGAGTTTGAGCAAGCTCTGGGAGAAGGTGAAAGACAAGGAAGCCTGGCATGCTGCAGTCCATGGGGTCACAAAGAGTCAGACATGACTGAGCAACTGAACAACAAATCCCCGGAGTAATAAAGCTGTAAATGTCAGGGAATAAAAGATAAACCCATTTTATAAATTATACTCTTCCAGAAGGAAGGGGTAAGTCAGCAGGGTTGCGAGATTTTCCCTGATGCTAACATAACATTACTTTTATGGATGCTGTTTTGAATTTCCACTTCCATGTCGATGATAGCTTAAGAAAATGAGATGTAAGAGACGGGGGTTTGTTCTCTGGGTTGAGAAGATCTCCTGGAGGAGGGCATGGCAACCAACTCCAGTGTTCTTGCCTGGAGAATCTCATGGACAGAGGAGCCTGGCAGGCTACAGTCCGTGGGGTTGCAAAGAGTCGGATGTGACTGAAGTGACTTAGCATGCATGTAGTACACTTTCACTGTTTGTGATTGGCCTAGTTTTCTTTGATAAATAACTTGTAGGCCAGTAGAGCTCTGCTATTTGATTCTAATATTAGGTGTGTGTGTATATATGTGCACACATCTATATCTGTCTATCTGTCTGTATGTATGTGTGTGTGTATGTGGTGGTGGTTTAGTTGCTAAGTCATATCTGACTCTTTTGTGACCCAATGGACTATAGCCCGCTGGCTGCTCTGTCCATAGGATTTCCCAGGCAAGAATACTGGAGTGGATTGCCATTTCCTCCTCTAGGGGACCCAGGGATCAAACTCGCATCTCCTGCATTGCAGGTGGATTCTTTATCACTGGGCCACCAGGGAAACTCATATGTATATGCACATAAATACCATATACAGAGTGAAAGTGAAAAATAAGGAGAATTTTGTTGATTTTTTTTTAAAAAAAAATGCACAAAATGAGAGTTGCAATTTAAGTTTTCTTTAGGGGCAAAATAAGGAATGTAGCCTGGGAGACAGCATTTCAGATAGTTCTGAGAACCTGCTCTGAGGAAGTGAGGGGAAGCTAGGATATATAGGAGCTTTGCAACAAAGGGCAGGCAGTCTGAATATCAGAAGATTACTATCCCCAGAAATTTGCTATGTATAGGGAGATGCAAGAGTTGGGTCTCATTGAAATTATTCCTTTGATATAGATCTCAGCTATTTGGGGCAAGTATCTTGTGTTTTCACATCCTGAGTTTCCTCAGAGCTCCTGGCTCACATGGAGACTGCAATTGCTGATGACTGTCACATACTGGTTTACTGATATGGCAGGAAATAGTTCCATTTTCCAACTAAAAAATTAGCTCTATACAATGATACATGACTTTAAAATGATAGGATTAAACCAATATGATTTTCTCTTCATTTTCCATAATCATATTCCTCTGTTACTATTTGTCTTTAAATGATCAATTAGGCTCACATTATATCTGCATCTGTTCATTTTTCCCTCTGTGGAGATAGTTAAGTGTAAAGGTTGATTCTGCTGTGGGTAAGTTCTGTCATGATATGTATCAACTGCTTCTAAATATTTCTTTTTCCATGTAGGATAAATATTTGATCACATTTGAATTTGAAATACAGTAAAACTGGTTATCTAAGACCATGGAGCTTAAAGAGTTAGCAACCAGTGAATGAGGCAGTTGGGAAGGAATTTGAGAGGCAGAGGAGGGAGGCAGGGCTGGGAGAGGAGCCAGCTAGGCCAGTGGGAGGAGAAAAGAGGGAGCTGCGAGGGAGAGAAAAGAAAAATTGGGGCATATGAGTGGAAAGGAATCAGTAAATCAAAGACAGAGACTGTGGATGAGTGAACTGTGAAGGAAGGTGGCCTGTAAGAACACCATAAAGGCAGCAGTGTTCGGGTTCCACTGTGTAATCTGTTAGCTCAGCCCAGTAGAGTAGCTGATCTTGCAAAGCAGTGGCCCAGCCTTATGAGGCAAGAAGAGTCTTGAGGAAAATGACTTAGAAAACTGCATGTGAGATGGAAAGAGTGCATTAGGAAATTTCAAGTCATGAAATAGTGCAGAATGACAAAGGGCTTAAACAACAGCGATGTCATTAAGTAGACTAAATAATTTGGGAAATGTGTATGTTTCCAAGATCTGTCCTGATGATTACAGCCTGTTGTCATCTTACTCCCGTGATCTCTTCTTACCGTAAGTGATGTTTATAGTGTAGCCTTCTAATTGATGCTTGTTTTGAAGCCGTGCAAAACTCTGAACTTCCTGCTAAATCATGATTAAAAGATTGCATTGTTAGGTTTTTATATATAGTGTTAAAACACCTAGGTTTGGTGGTTATTTGTAGTTTATGGTAATCTCTTTTGTATTCTTCTCTATTTACTAAAGAGTAATTTCTCCCTAAAACCAGGTATGTCTGATTAGGTTATCCAAGAGACCAGCAGTACATTAAGTACTGTTAACACCCTTTACCCCTAATATATGAGGAATCTGAGTCTTGAAAAGTAAGGAAACTTGCTTGGGGCTCATTGCTAATAGGTTACAGAGCCAGATCCCAAAACTAGGCTGGCTGAATACTTTGAGCTTTTAACAACACTGTGTTCTCTTGCCTGGTGCTTACTAAAAAATAGTTTCCTTTTAGGGCAGTGAAAATACTCTAATACTATAATGAGGATCAATATCATTGGACATTTATCTAAACCCGTTACATACAGGATACCATGTATGAACGCCTTATGTTAACCATGGACTTGCTGTGATTTTGAGATGCCAGTGCAAGTTCATCCTTGGTAAAATTTTTAAAAAATGTACCATTCTGGTCAATGATATTGCTAGTGGGAGAGACTATACATGTGTGGGAACAGACTCATTAGCCTCAAGCCCACCCTTCCTGTGTGAATCTCTGAGAGGTGCCTGTGTCTTTTGTGCTTCCTGTTTGTGGTAATCCACAACCCGCTCCAGCCCCCGCCCCGACCCCCACCACGCCACACAGTTCGTTCTTTGGCTATGAGCTTCTTGGTTTTCCCGTCCTTCCCGCTTTACTTAGTTCTTCTTCTAGTTCTTGGCTTCTTGTGCTCTTCCCTGATTGTTTTTGTCTGAGTGATCACAGTGCTTCGGGGGAAGGGTGCCTTTTCTGTTTAGCTATTGGACATCTCCCAAGCCTCACCATGTTTATTAAAGACAATATCAGACCAATCCTGGCGACAGCTTTGTTCACACACATCCTATGGGTGGGACGCTTCGGAAGGATGGTAGCTCACCTGCAGAGGCCTGGGCTCAGTAGGTCTATAAAGGAGAGGCTCTGAGAAGACTCTCTGTGTTCCTTTCCTAGTTGGCCTGCTGCTGTGGGAACGCTGGCTGCTCCTACTGCTGTGGCCCCAAGGTCCGTCAGTCCCGGAGTACCCGCTTCATGTACGCGCTCTACTTCATCCTGGTCGTCATCATCTGCTGCATCATGATGTCCAACACCGTGGCCAACGAGATGAGGGAGCACGTGAGTCAGCCCCTTCCACTCTGCCCATCACCAGCAATGGTTAATGAGGGGGTGTGGGAAGCATTCAGTGTAGAGCATGGGGCCCAGCCACCCAGGGTGGTTTGGGGTTATACCTGCTCTTCCTGAGCCTTGCTGAAGTCTCTTCAATGCTTTCTCTCTAAGCGGGCAAACCTTTCCCCATCTTGATCTTTAGTGGTAGGTCAGATGCCTTCTGATGCTTTTGGTGGAGAAGATTGTGTGTTGTCTTAGCTTTGTTGATGGCTGTTCCTGATGGGATGTGTAGTCTTTCCCTGTAGACTTCTGCACTTTTCCCTTGTCCTAAGGATGACTGCCAGTGTCTCCAGTCACAGCTATTATATAAACACTTAACGTGGCCAGGGTGGTAAAGCCCAGACCATCCCACACATAATGAGGAGTGGGCTAAAGGGCGGGTTTTACTTTTCTGGGCATGTCACTTGTAGGGTGGATGTTTCCAGGGTTGAAGGATGGATTTTCTTCCAGTCATTGCCTGGGCAGTATCTGGAAGGTATCCCTAGTATGTGATTCTGAGAGAGACACATATAGGACCTTTTTCTGGAATTTCCTCATAATGGGCCTGATGGTGGGGGGTTGAGTTGGGGATTCTGAGGGAGCCCAATAAATAATGCCATCCTTCCCTTCTCAGGTTCTGAATAAACTGACAAAAAATACTACAATGTCAGCAGGTAGATACAAACATCACTTTTATCCCCCAAAAGCTGGTATAAGACAGCATGACTCATATTTGCAAGGAAGTGGGCTTCCTACTACTGAACCCCAAAACGAGTCAGACTTAACTCACCTGGGGACCCCACCTGAGCCAGGGAACACTTCCTCTGCAGGGGCACATTTGCTGTAGGCGTGTTCTCTGGGGGCAGCTCTCCTCGGAGGGAACGGGGGAGAAGAAGAAAGGCTGACCAGCCAGACCCCATTTGCCCCACAGGCTTAGCGCTTAGCACTGCATCCAGGGGCCCATACCCATCTTCCCTTGCCCAAAGGAGCAAGGTCAGACAGTGCCCTGCTGGAACCATGGAGATGGTGCTACCAGGAGCAACTCCCAAGGAAGTGTTTGTTCCCCCCAACCTTAGGCTGCAAGTGCAGACTATTTTAAATGTACTCAAGGGCTTCAGAAAAACCATTTTCTTAGACGTAGTTGTTATAGTCTTACCCATTAGTTAAGGTAGGCCCTTGGAAGTTTTCTGTAGGGTAAGGCTCTTATTACTGGTTGTATGGTCTGGAATATATTAGAACTAATGTCAAAATTTGTGAAATTTAGATTCTTCTCTGATTGCTTTAATCATGGATCTCTGCTCAATAAAGCCCTGCATTGGGAGCTATGGGGCCTTCAAACTTGAGAGAAAAGGAGCTTATAACTCAGAAGGCTGGTATAAAGTCTCCTAAGGCTTAAAGCCAGGTAGAAATTGTGCCATATGAGAGGATGCCTGAAGTGCTGTGAAGTTAGGCGGCAGGGAGACCAAGGGCCAAGGCTGCCTTGCTTGACTGCACCAGGTCCTGCTATATCTCAGGTGCGTTTGCCACTCATCTCTTCCTCTTACCATGGCTTAATCTTGAATGTTTGTGATAAGAAGTTTGAGAGGAGGAATATTTGAAACAGTAGATGTAACTCTTACTTTGATTACTTCTGCTTTTCAGGTAACTTAATGTTCTCCTTTTAAATGAACAGGCATTGGCTTAGGGACCCCGCGTGTCACTCTGGGAGAAATTGCCAGTGTGTCCATGGGACGCTTAAGAAACTTTCAGTCTCTGTAAATTAGGCTTTGGATCTCAGAAACACAATCTCTTTAGAGAGAAACCCATCAAAAATGTTACTGGAGGTAAAGCTAATTTGGGAACGAAGGGACATATTTTAGATGTGAGTTTAATAATAATAATTTGTAACATTTGATTGCCATCCAAGTAACCTACCTCATGGAACAGTCCTCAACAACTCCAGCCAGTATTTATGGCTTCTGGCTGTTTGCAGAACATTTAAGAAACAGAAGATTTGGTTGGGTTTTTTTTTGTTGTTTTTTGTTTTTTGTTTTAAGAAAAAAAAATGGGGGTGAGAAACAGAAGGTGCTGACCAATGTTGCTAGGGAAGGCTTCATGAAAGCTGTGACTCGTGTGATGAGTGTTTCAGTTGCTAATATCTGTTGGGTGATACCATGTGCCAGGTTTTATTTTAAGCATTTTACCTGAATCATTTCAGTTCATCACTACTGTACTCAACCTGAGCAACAGGTCCTGCCACTCTCCCTGCTCTACAGATGAAGAAACTGAGGCTTGGAGTCACTTACGTACCTTGCCCAAGGTCTCCATCTCCAAGTGGTGGAGCTGGGATTTGAACCTAGGCTGACTGAGTTCTTAGTGACTAGGCTCTGTGGGAAGAACAAGGACAAGACATGTGTAGAAGGACAGGGAGGAGACATGGGCAAGTAAAGTGACTTGTAGGAATTTCAGGGCTAAGGTGAGGCATTTGGCTATGGTCTCATGGCAAATGGGAAGCCATTATAGATTCTTGAGTAGGAGGCTGTTGCCATAGAAACAGGCTGGGCTACTTAGGGAGGCGGGGCAGCAGTGGTGTGTGTGCAGAGCAGAGGGCGGAGGAAGGGAAGGGAGGAGGGAAGAGGCAACCCTGACTCCTCACAGAGGCTCTTATAAATGTTTCTGTGCTTGTTCCCTGAATGTACTTATTTGAAAATGGTTTGGCTGGGCTTTCTGCATAGGGAATGAGGCTCCCGTGGGTGAAACCAACCTTTTTCCATCTCTGAAGCCTCACAGGGTTAGCCGGCTAGCTGGTCACAAAGTCAGTTTGTTTCTTGGCCAATGGAATAGAGGCTGACTTCATCCTCAGGCCTTGCTTGAGGGCAGGCGCTGAAAGGTCCCCTTGTGGGGACACACACTAGGCTTTGCCACAGTCCTTGCCCTCTCTTAGCTGGCCTGTGGAGATGTCGGAGGATGTGAGAGAAAGAGGGGAAAGCACGTATCCTTTCCCCAGTCCGGATGGGAGCGTGTAATTGCCTCCCACCCAGCAGCCCTGCCTTCGTGCGCAACGGCCAGGGCTCTGTCCAGAGCCTCTCAGGCCTCTGGTGTGAGGGTGAAGGGCACCGGGCAGCACCTTTTCCGTTATTTTCAGTTTTCGCCTTGGCTGCAGAGCATGGTGGGTGTTGAACTCCGAGCAAGAGGGAGCTGCCAAGAGCTGCTGGGCCAGACCTCGTCCTTCCTCTTCTCACTGTTTCTGCAGACCTGTGGAAGTTTTGTAATCGAATCCTGCTGACCCTCAAAGTCAGATTCCCTGGGGGGTTCTCAGGCCCTTTGCTGGATCCGCAGGTTGGGAAGTCTGTTGTGGGGTCTGGAGCTTCTGCAACAGTGCGAGAACTTCTCGGGTATAATTGTTCTCCAGTTTGTGGAGGACTCGCCAAAGGGCTCTTGGGTGGGGCTAATGGCGACCTCCTTCTCGAGGAGGAATGCCACGTGCCACGCCTCCCAGGACTGCTGCTGCTCGTGCCCTGGCCCTGCGGCAGGCCGCTGCTGACCCGAGCCTCCGCAGAAGGCCCTCAGACGCAGGCAGGTCTGGGTCAGTCTCTTGCGGGGTCACTGCTCCTTTCCCTGGGTCCTGGTGCGCACAAGGTTGGTGTGTGCCCTCCTAGAGTCTCTGGTGGATATGAAGTTTGATTTTAGATGTGATTATGCCCCTCCTCCCATCTTGCTGGGGCTTCTCCTTTGCCCTTGGTTGTGGGTTATCTTTTTGGTGGGTTGCCACATTTTCCTGTCAATGGTCGTTCAGTAGCGAGTCGCAATCTTGGTGTTCTCCCAGGAGATGAGTGCACGTCCTCCCTTCTCCCCGTCAGGAACCTCCTCTTTCTCATGAGCACTCTGATTCTGCCGTGCTGGTTGACCTGGGTGTGATTTCTGTCTTCTCCTGTGAGCATTTTTCCCATCTCAAAACGTACCATCCGTTTTATTGCAAGTCATCGTTGTCAGTAGCTGTGTAATTCACTCAGAAATAGTCTTGAGACACTTGATGCCTGTGGGGATTAAAGACCCAGTTTAGAACGTAGGAGAACAACTACAAAATGGGTGAGAGATGTAAGCCTTCTGCCCGGCACCACCGAATCAAGATGCAGCTTCTCTGTGGAGGGATGCTGACCCTGAGGTTTGCGCATCCTGGGAAGCTGTGCAAAGGAAGGCTGTTCTTGTTTCTGGTCGGGTAGGAGCTCTGAAGACTAAGCCAGTGCTGGAAAAGGGAGGACAGGGCATATATGGCCCTTGGGGCTGCCTCCCTGTGAGCTGTGTGCCAGGTCCAGGCAGGAAGAGCCCGCAGGCCCCTGCACTGAAGCGTCTCAGATCCGTTCTCTCCAACCCGTGTTCACTTGGTCCCCAGGCTGACTCATTGATGGGGTGGTAGGTGGTGCCTGAGATGGCTGAACCTTTGTGTCTTACTTTTTTTTCAGAGCCAAAACACATCTTCCATATTGTGGAAGACCGGTGTTTGTGTTGTTGTAGTGTGTGTGGGTTTGCTTGAAATTTAAAATTTGAAGAATCGTTCCTTGTATTGAGAGGAGAAGCTACTATGGTCTTTGGTTTTGATAGCAGCGGTTTTCTTGGTCCCTTCCTTTGTTGTAAAAAGTGTTAACATTTTATAGTCTTACTTGATCTCTTTTGGAGACATGTTTTGCTTTATATACATGACTTTCTGCTGGTGAGTTTAGGTCATTTTCCTCTGAGTAGGAATGTGAAATTGCATCCTTCCTATGATTGGATGAAAAGAGCATTTTGGTTCTTTTCAGCACAGGATGATAATGTAGGCAGAAAAGGAAAGCTGGATGAGAGCCCAGAGGTGAGGGGCTGCCTCAGGCTGCAGTTCCTCAGTGTCTTAAAAGCAGCTTCTGAATCCCATTCTTTCCCTGGACTTGAGAAAAGCTAGCCCCAGCCCCACCCATTAGCCAGGGCCACACACAGAGATTCCAGGTGCCCCCGAAAACCTCCTAGCCCAGGAATTGTTCGTTGGTTTACAAGCTCTTCTTGTTTGGCCTGCAGATGTTTTTTGTAATGTGCAGTTGGCTGCCTTTAGAGGGCCAAGCATGCTAGCTCACTACAGGCCCCGTCGCTGGATGCTTACCTCCATCCTTACTTCTTGTTCCCAAGAAAGGCATTTGGATGTGCATCTCCTGAAACAGCTTAAGCTCTGAGTTTACGAGTTTGTGAAAAGGCTTGTATGTATCAGAATGGACCCCAGGCTCGTTGCCCAGCCTGACGAGGAGAGAGGTTGCTGAGTGTGCTCAGTGGTCTGTGCGGATCTGTGCGCACAGGCCCAGGCTGGACCCGAGAAGCCCCTTCCTGCCGTGGCTCGTCTGCCCTTGGCTTGCTGGAACCTGACGATTTTATCCAAGGAGCCATTTAGAAATTGTCCTCGTCACTTTGGTCCAGTGGACTCAGTGGACTGCTCAGTCTCAGGCCCAGTGTGGGGTGGAAGTGGGACACTGATGGGATCTGAATCTGGCCCCTTTTCAGTTACACTTACAGGTTACAGGTTATGACTGTAACCTGGGAGTGTAACCACCTTAAACGAATTTTAAGTATATGTTCTAATCACGATTTCTACAGTTATTATGCAGTGTAAATTTGCTAGGGAAGGGGAACAGGGATGGATTGTTGAGGCTGCCAGCTATGGATTTAGGCCCTTGGAATGGAGATAACAGGATGGGCTTAAAGGATTTTTCTCTATTTATTCAGAAAATCCAGTCTCTCTCAACACATCCCTAGAGGTGATATATAAATTATCTTTGGCCTGTATTTCCCAGTCATTTTCACTGTTCATTAGAAGGAGAAGAGGATGTGTTAATGGGAAATTCATGTATATTAGCTTTATTAGCATAAGATTATTTGGAAGTAGATGGATGAAAATGAAATAAAGAAGTACTATTTATAGCCAGGCTTGTTCCAAGCCACATCCGTATCTGGAGATTCCCCCCACCCCCCAGCCTCACCCCGGGCAGTGAAGAGGTCACGTCCTGGCGTGATCCTTTCCCTGAGGCGGTGCTTTCATTTCTGGCTTTGGTTATTCACATCCTAACTGGTCTGCTGGTTGAGGCACGGTTTTCTCAGGACAGGCCCGGGATCCTGATAGATCATCCTCCCTACTTTTTCCAGGTCCAGTGCTGACCACATACTTCCCCACAAAGGTCATAAAGTGTTGGGTTTCCAGTCTGCTGTCAGACAGTCCTGCTTCAGCCCCTCCAGGCTTCCTGATGTCACATTCCAGTTCTCTTATTTAGACTTGGATTGCCCTCCTGTCCCCGGCTTCGCAAGTTCACTTCCCTCAGACTTCGTTCTCTAGATAACTATCCCCATGGGCGACCTGAGGATGTTGTTGGAACTTGTATTTCTCCCAGATGGTACTCCATTTTCAAATTCCGGAGTCCCCACAGGCTGTAGAGGAACACAGAAGCTACATGTCTCAGAGAAAAACTTAGATTTCAGAATGCTCTCCTGAGTACACCTGTGGTCAGTTCAGTGACGTTTAGCCAGCTTTGGTGGTTCCTAGAGTTGACAGAGCTTTGATCCACTATGTTAGAGATGCTGAAATTCAGTAATGAGCTGTTCTACTTTTTATGTTTAACCTGCATTATTAGGAATATAAAAGCATTAGGGATAGTATTGTTTTGGGGAAAGCCCTCCTGTTCCTGGTCCCTTGCTAGTCATAGGGGATTAAAAAACAACAACAACATGAAACAAAGTTACTAGGTAAAGAACCTAGTTAAAAAGATAATCAGTTCAGTTCAATCGCTCAGTCGTGTCCGACTCTTTGCGACCCCATGAATCACAGCACGCCAGGCCTCCCTGTCCATCACCAACTCCCGGAGTTCACTCAGACTCACATCCATCGAGTCAGTGATGCCATCCAGCCATCTCATCCTCTGTCGTCCCCTTCTCCTCTTGCCCCCAATCCCTCCCAGCATTAGAGTCTTTTCCAATGAGTCAGCTCTTCACATGAGGTGGCCAAAGTACTGGAGTTTCAGCTTCAGCATCATTCCTTCCAAAGAAATCCCAGGGCTGATCTCCTTCAGAATGGACTGGCTGGATCTCCTTGTAGTCCAAGGGACTCTCAAGAGTCTTCTCCAACACCACAGTTCAAAAGCATCAATTCTTCAGCGCCCAGCTTTCTTTATAGTCCAACTCTCACATCCATACGTGACCACTGGAAAAACCATAGCCTTGACAAGACAGACCTTTGTTGGCAAAGTAATGTCTCTGCTTTTCAATATGCTATCTAGGTTGGTCATAACTTTTCTTCCAAGGAGTAAGCGTCTTTTAATTTCATGGGTGCAGTCACCATCTGCAGTGATTTTGGAGCCCAAAAAGATAAAGTCTGACACTGTTTCCACTGTTTCCCCATCTATTTGCCCTGAAGTGATGGGACCAGATGCCATGATCTTCGTTTTCTGAATGTTGAGCTTTAAGCCAACTTTTTCACTCTCCTCTTTCACTTTCATCAAGAGGCTTTGATGGGGGAAAAAAAAGGGGTGCAGCTTCTATTTATGTCTTCTCCCCAGTGAAGAGACAGCATTTACTATGTGGTGTTACATGTTACACAGAGAAAATATTGCCCTCTTTTGACAGTATAATTTGAGTAAAACATTGTTTCACAGTGGCAGAATCTTCCATTATAATCCTAACCAGTCTCCTCTTTTGACAGATGAGAGGGGTGGCGCAGGGCAGTGAGGTGGCTTGTCCAGGGCGTGACACCAGGTAGCGCTGGACGAGGGCCCGGGACCGCTGGACCCCCGCCGGGGTGCCTCGCTGGCCTGTTCAGCCGGGTCTGGTTGTTGCTGAGAGGTTCACAGGAGCGGCAGGAGAAGCCTTAGCAAACACCCTTCCTCATGATTCCTGACCTTCCTTCTGGACTTATGACGAGGGAGAAGCATTTCCTCTGGAAAACATGGGCCTCAGCAGCTTCCTTAGCTCACCTTCCCCACCAGCCTCTTTCCCTCCTGAGAGCCAGCAGCTGGGCTCCAGGGACGACAGTTAGTTTGAAGTAGAAAATAAGGGCGACCGCAAATGTACTGTTTACTTATGCGGTGGCTTCGCATGTGAAACAGAACCCACCTTCAAGTTGTGTTTGGTGTGACCATCTTTTCAAAGTAAACAGCAGCAGTGAAAAATACTCTGCTCTGGTCACAAACACCATGTAATTTGTCCCAGCACAGCATGACAGGTATTCATGCTCAGGCTGGGAAGTCTGGCTCTTGCTCTGATTTTGGTCTTTCCTGGTTGAATGTTAACAGAACCTTGTTACTGAGACCTTGCAACAGGTGTTGCTGTAGCGTATTCAAGTTATAGGGAGCAGACCTCTATGGTCTCAGCTGGTATTTTCTGTTTTGTGTTAGAACAAGTGTTGACTTAGTACCCCCGGCCCGCCCCTCGAAAAAAAATGGCTGACCCAGTTATCTGATTCTGGAGTTTTTTTATTTTTTAAATTCAGCTGAGACAGAATGCTTTCCGAAAGTCTTCCTTCTGAACAGCTGCCGAGTTCATTGTACGGCTGTTGTTCCTTATATGTGTCCAGCGGATCAGCCAGCATGTTTCTGAGGTTTAAGGTTGGTCTGGGCCATTGAACTTCAAGTTCTCTGTAGAATACAGAGGGGGATTTCTCACTGTGGCCTGATCACAGTTAGCCAGGGGTGTGTTGGCAGTGAGATTCCATCTCTTAAATCTTCTGGGTCCCCTCCACTCTCAGTTGGGTGACTCTGGGGACACATGTTTCCAAACAGTTTTATCTTCGGTCCACCTTGCATCCAGACGTAACACCACCCGAAGAAGACCATTCCTGTGGTCCCCCCCCACATCCGTCGCTTCTTTCGTGGCTCAGGCCCCAGCCTTCAGTACTCAGTGAATGCGGAGAAATGATGGTGGGAAGCAGGCTGGTTCTGCAGGCAGTGATGTGAACTAACGTGAAACCCTGCTGAGAGCCTTTTTGAGTCTGAACCAAAGACAAAGAGGTTTGACCCTTGTCCAGTAATAATGAGCTCCCCAGGAGCCAGAAAACAAGAAACAATAGCTATTGTCCTTTGTCTGGAGGATCCATTATCCAGAAGCTTTGGGGGAGCATCGGATGTTAATAGGATCTCCGTTTCAGGGTGCATCTCACTGTGGGCGAGGGCGATGAGATGTGAGAACTGAAGTTTTCCTAACCCTTTTTTTCTGTCATCATCAAAAGCGTCTGTTAAGCAACAATCTGCAGAGGCCTTGACGCTCTCTACAGATAAACGGGACAGACAGGGTCTTATGGCTGGAAACAGCTCTGTTGTGACGGGGCCAGAGGCACAGACAAATGGCACAACATTAACAGTAGCCTCGGATTGCGGTGAGCAGCAAACGTAAATATTGTGAATAGTTGAGTCTTGATAACCGTTTAAAAGACTGATCGTGTTACTTGGTTAAACTGTAATCTGAGTTCTTGTTTTTTAAAAAAATCTTTTAAGTCATGTAATTGATTCCTTCCTCCCTCCCTCCCTTCTTTCCTGCCCATGTGAGTGCCAAGCACTGTGCCAGGTGCATGGGATGCGGGCGTGAGAACGGGGCCTCCTTATGCACTTTCCGTGTGTGAGGAAGGCACCCCAGCATCAGGCCACATGTGTGCGTGGTTGTGTTTGAAAGTTAAAAATATCTGAATTCCATTAGTGATTATTGGAGATGGTGGTGTCAGCTTAGCGCTCCCTTCTGTTGACCTCTGGGGTCACATCAGAACTCAGGAATGCTTTCTCCCTATCCTTTTGTGGGAGAACTGGAAGTCTAGGTGAGGTGGGAGGTTTGTAAAAGGGCTTAGAGTGTTTTGCCCTCTAAAGCAGGGTTGAGCTTAATCACAAAGAGGGGTTGGGTATTTGAGGGAGGTGGGGGGCAGGGGAAGGCAAGGTTGTGGTTTTTAAATTTTAGTGAGGCTGTTTCTACAGTCTTAAAATTAAGTCTAAAATTATGTCTTGCAACACGCCGGCTTTCATCAGTGTGGGTTTTATTTTTGGTTCCACAAATCGTGTTTGTATAACAGATGTGAGGGTTTTTGTTTTTTTTTTTTTCCTACTATGTGGGTTTCTGACCCACAGAAAAAAAGCTCTGAACTCAAAGACATGTCCTCCACCACCCCTTCCACAAAGCTTTTTTTTTTTTTTTTTTTTGTAGACAGACAAATTAAACCCTTAAGCTGTAGCCCTGAAAATAACATATGGCAGATGAACAATTCAATTCACTTAAAGCACCAAGTTCCATTTGGGGGGCAGCAGGGTGTGCTCTGGAGAAGGCAGGACACTCAGGGGAGAACCGAAGGCAATTGATCACGACCAGTTGAGCTGATTGCCTGTCTGTTGTTCCTTTGACTGTTGATCTGTAGAGTAAGTCATCACCAGTTGTCATTTGCCTTTGAGATGCTAATTTACACTTCAGCAGTTAGCACAGCTCCTCAGCTCTACTTCCTGGTCCTGGGCTGGGCAAACCTTTCCTGTAAAGAGCCAGCTAGTAAACATTTCAGCTATGAAGGCCCTGTGGTCCTTAGCAACTACTCAACTCTGCAGCCAAAACAAAATACCTACAAATGAGCATGGCTGTGTTCCAATAAAACTTTATTTACATAAACAGGAGCTGCCTGGTTCTGACCCACAGGCTTTCCTTTGCTGTGCTGGCCCATGGTTGACCTCAGTGGCCCGGTTTGTGTCCTACGCAGTTCTTCTCCCCTTTCCCTAAAGGGGAAACTTGAATGGGCTAAACTTTGTGCTGAGGGTCCTGGAGCTCCTGATTAAGTTGCAGATACCAGGCTGTATGAGCCATGTTCTGGGTTGACTAGGCAAGAACAACACAGCAATAAATTTAGTGAGACACAGTGAACAGCATGATATTTTCACTCGTGACGGATTTATTCATCCTGGCCTTTTGAGATACATGGTAAATCATTTACAGGTTAAAAAATAATAATAATCAGCCCTTCTTTCTATGTAGCCAAACCAAGCATTTTGGTGATTTGGGAAGAAGTAGGGATGGATAAAATGAGTATGTGGGTACCCCAGTTCTTCTCCTGATGCTGCTGCTAAGTCACTTCAGTCGTGTCCGACTCTGTGCAACCCCATAGACGGCAGCCCACCAGGCTCCCCCGTCCCTGGGATTCTCCAGGCAAGAACACTGGAGTGGGTTGCCATTTCCTTCTCCAATGGGGGCCCCCAATTCCTGGTCCAGTGTAAAATGAGAAGGATGCTGGGCCAGAAACCGAACTGTGTGTGTGGCTGGGGTCTTAGCCCTAGAATTGGGGAACAAGTGACCAGAGGCTCTCAGAATCTGGAGGGTGTAGGTTTGGTAGTGTTGACTGGAAAAACATGTGCAACCTTTGAGTGTTAGGTTTTATTCAGTGTAAATGTTAGGACTCAAGCCCAGGAGACAGCATCTCAGGCAATCCTGAGAGAGCTGACTCTGAGGAGGCAGGGGAGGAGCCAGGCTGTGTACAAGTCTGCAGCAAGGAGGCAGGTAATCTGAATATTGAAAGATTACTCTGTGGATCAGTTGGTAAAGAATCCACCTGCAATGCAGGAGACCTGGGTTCAATCCCTGAGTTGGGAAGATCCCCTGGAGAAGGGAAACTCTACCCACTCCAGTATTCTGGCCTGGAGAATTCCATGGACTATATAGTCCCTGGAGTCACAAAGAGTCAGACACAACTGAACGACTTTCACACTTTTAGGTGGCTCAGTGGGTAAATAATCCACCTCCATTACAGAGACTCAGGAGACGGGGGTTCAATTGCTGGGTCAGGAAGATCCCCTGGAGAAGGAAATGACAACCCACTCCAGTATTCTTGCCTGGAGAATCCCATGGACAGAGGAGCCTGGGGGCTAGTCCATGGTAAAGGACTGAAGAGAACTCTTCAGTTGCAAAGAGGACTGAAGGAATGGAGCAAGCACACACTTAAGAAAAGCCAAATCTGTCACATGAAGAGATTCAGCCATCTTTTACGTATGGGAAAATGCAAGTCTCCGGATTTGCTGAAATCATTTCTTTCATATGTCTCTAACTATCTGGGGCCAGTCCTGCTTTCTTTATTGTTCACTTCCTAATTCCCGTTTACTGTAAGGGGTGTCCGATGAGGCCACCTCTCACATTCCACCAGCTCCTCAGCTCTAACGGGGAGGAAGTAGCTGATGGCTTCCAAATAGCTGGCTTTGTTTCAGGCTCAGATATTTGCATTTGAAAGAGACTTGAGTGGAGCGGGAAATATTTCATTTCACAGTAGAATTCCATCTTTTGGAGAACATTAGGTTTCTGTGTCGTACCTAAGGCAAAATCATGGATTGTCGTTGTTCAGTTGCTAAGTTGTGTCTATTCTTTGTGACCGCATGAACTGCAGCACTCCAGGCTTCCCTGTTCTTCACTATCTCCCAGAGTTTGCTCAAACTCATGTCCATAGAGTCGGGAATACCATCCAAGCATCTCATCCTCTGTTGCCCCCTTCTCCTCCTGCCTCCAGTTTTTCCCACCATCAGAGTCTTTTCCAGTGAGTAGGCTCTTCACATCAGATGGCCAAAGGATTGGAGCTTCAGCTCCAGCCTCAGTCCTTCCAATGAATATTCAGGGTCGATTTCCTTTAGGATGGACTAACTCATGTGGATAGTCAAAATTAAACCATGAAAATGCCTGGAATATCCGTAAAGAAGAGCACACGTGGCTAGCATTTCTCTAGAAAGTTAGCTCCTTGTTAGCTTGGATTTTTCTGTTTTTTAATATTTCTTTTTTCATTTATTTATTTTTGGCTGTGCTGGGTCTTCGTTGCTGTGCTTGGGCTTTCTCCAGTTGCGGAGAGCAAGGGCTGCTCTCTACTTCCAGTGCGCGGGCTTCCAATTGCAGTGGCTTTTCTTGCGGAGCATGGACTCTGGAGTGCTGCCCCAGTAGTCATGGCGCATGTTGCTTGGCGGCATGTGGGATACTCCCGGACCAAACCTGTGTACCCTGCACTGGCGGGCGAATTCTTAACGCCTAGACCACCGGGGAAGCCCTGGCTTGGATTTTTAATCTGTTTTATTTGCTGCTTGAATCTCCATAACCCAGAAGCGTACCTGTACATAGTAGATATGAATGAGTCAGGGAATGACCAAGCCCTGTGCTGTGATATCTAGGTATATTTACATAACATATAGTGTGGGATGAAGAATACACCTGTAAACTCCCATTTCATTGGACTTTCAGTAGCTATTTACAGAAAACAGCCATGAGTGTGGTTGGATTTGCATATTTAGATCACCATGCTCTTCCTGTTCACGCATTCAATGGGAAGTTAGCTGATTTGGTGCTGCTCACTTTGGCCATAAGCACATCTTCCCACTGATAAGCGGTCTGACTAGAAAGCCCTGCCTGTTTAGATACTTGGTCCTTTTCAAAGAAACTCCAGCATCTGAGTGTTCAAGAGAGAACTGTCAGTGGGCCTTGCTCCTCTCAGGGGCCACAGATTCCTCTATCAGACACTGCATCCTGTGGGAGAGAGTGTGGGTCAGTAACTGTGTCTTCCATCTAAAACAAAGTCCAGGCCTCCACAGCAGCAGTCTTATCTCTGGGCTTAGGTATGGATTTGTTTTCTGGACTCAGGGCCCTGGTCCACCCTTTTCCCCTTGATTTTGGGGGTCAGTGCTTACTGAGAAGCTGGTCCTGTGGGAGCAGCAGAGACTTTCCTGGTTCCGAGATGGAGTGGGGGGCTCTGTTGGCTCCTCTGTTCATCTTGTCTGGTCTCCCTGTTACCCATTACCCTAGAGTTTTCAACCCTCCCTGGGAAGAGTTTGTCAGTGTCTATGAAAATTTAACCACCTTCATGATCCGGCATTCGCCTTCTGGATGTCAGTCCTTCTTAATGCCTCTGCATGTGCAGAGAAAGAGACATGCGATACCCACAGTACAGGCACTATCGATTATGCCTTGTTCCTAAGGGTGAAAACTCAGAAACAATGTGAATGTCTGCCATTAGGGTCACAGAGACTAAATTACGATGGGTCTGGGCTGTGGACTTCTGTATAGTAGTTTCAGTCGCTCAGTCATGGCCAACTCTTTGCGACCCCATGAACCACAGCATGCCAGGCCTCCCTGTCCATCACCAACTCCCGGAGTCCACCCAAACCCATGTCCATTGAGTCAGTGATGCCATTCAACCATCTCATCCTCTGTCATCCCCTTCTCCTCCTGCCCTCAATCTTTCCCAGCATCAGGGTCTTTTCTAATGAGTCAGCTCTTTGCATCAGGTGGCCAAAGTATTGGAGTTTCAGCTTCAACATCAGTCCTTCCAGTGAACACCCAGGACTGATCTCCTTTAGGATGGACTGGTTGGATCTCCTTGCAGTCCAAGGGACTCTCAAGAGTCTTCTCCAACACCACAGTTCAAAAGCATCAATTCTTTGGCGCTCAGCTTTCTTTATATAGCAGTTTAAAAGGTTGCAAATAGATTTATGTGTTGAACATGCAACAGTCTGTGGGACATAATGAGTGGGGAGTAACAGAGCAAAGGGCCTACAAGGAAGTGAGACAGGGGTTCCCTCTGGAAGCAGTCAGGTTAGGGTTGGAGTCATGATGGTTAGGGGGATTCAGTTACCTGTATCTGTTGTAATTTACATTTTCTTTGGCAACAAGAATGTAAATATGTGTTGCTTGTATGTATGCTCACTCGCTCAGTCGTATCTGACTCTTTGCGACCCCATGGACTATAACCCGCCAAGCTCCTCTGTCGAGGGGATTCTCCTGGCAGGAATACGGGAATGGGTTGGCATTCTCTTCTCCAGATTGCTTGTATAATGGTAAATAAATACATTTTAGAATGATGCACTTTTAGGTTTGCAGTTAGATTTCTTGAAAGCAGGGGTGAAAGGCCTGCTGGGGTCACTTCCTGCCCAGTATGCAGCCCCCTGGACTGTCTCCTCTCCTCAGCCTTCAGTCTCTGCTCTGGAGAGTATTCTGATTACTGCCCCAAAAGACTCTTTGTTCCCAAATCCAATGTTACTTCTGGCGTCTCATCAACTGGTGGTATTTGACACACTCTGCTTCCTGAGAGCTGGCTCCGCTTCTCTCTGGCTCTGTATCTTTTCAGTTTCTTTCTTGTTTTTTTTTCCCCTTTCTTCCCAGTCCCTGAATGTTTGCATTCCTCAGCTCTCTGGGCTGTTCCCAGCTCTGTCTCCTTCACCCCCCCGCTCCTCCACCTGGGTTCCTCTCCTGGTAAATTTATTTATTCCATTGAGTGCCTCCTTTGCCATCTCTTCTGGTCCCTACCAGTCCTTTTCTCTAGTCTTGCTCTCTCGCCATCTGCTCACATTTCCCCTTGATTCTGGCAGCCTGTACTTAAGTGAATTACTGCCACTGCACCCTGAAACCGCCCTTCTCCTGTGCTTCCTATCCACTGCTGGCCCACCATCCAACCCACCGCCAAACTAGAAATGGGGACTCTTGGTCCTTGGTCCCTCTGCCTTCCCTCATAGGCCACGCCAGTCAGCACATAGGACCTATCTATTCCATGGCCCCAAGCCCCACAGCTGTTGCCTCATTGAAGCTTTATATGAGTTTTCGCTGGGATTAACTCTTATCCTTCCTTCAAGGTTAGCAAGTGGAGTGATTCTTTGTACATTCTGCCTTCATAAATCCTAATTCCCTGAGTAGATTGATGGTAGCTGCTCCCTGTTTCCCTTAGGAAGAGCCCTCATGTCATCATCATTAGTTCTCTGCAAGCTGTCTTGTTTCAATTGAAAGCTTAATATTTAAAGTTTGTGATTGGAGTCGTTTTCTAACTATCTAATCATATTTGTGGCGGTTTGATCCTGAAAGGCTTATGGTGGAGGGGGAGCTGTGAACTCTAGCATCGTCTCTGTCTTGCATGCTTCTGAGATTCTGGGGAGTTACTATTGGGGACATTAAGTTCCTGACTGCAGAGGTGATTGGGTCAAATAAAACCAGGCTCAGTGGAATTTTCAGTTCAGTTCGGTTCAGTTGCTCAGTCGTGTCGGACTCTTTGCGATCCCATGAATCGCAGCACGCCAGGCCTCCCTGTCCATCATCATCTTCACTCAAACTCACGTCCATAGAGTCGATGATGCCATCCAGCCATCTCATCCTCTGTCATCCCCTCTTCCTCCTGCCCTCAATCCCTGCCAGCGTCAGGGTCTTTTCCAATGAGTCAACTCTTCACATGAGGTGGCCAAAGTACTGGAGTTTCAGTTCCCCATATAACTTTTAATGGGCTCCCCAGGTGGCTCAGTGGTAGACAATCTGCCTGCCAATGCAAGAGATGCAAGAGACACAGGTTTGATCCCTGGGTCAAGAAGATCCCCTGGGGTAGGAAATAGCAACCCACTCCAGTATTCTTGCCTGGGAAATCCATGGGCAGAGGAGCCTGGTGGGCTACAGTCCATGAAGGTACAAAGAGTCAGACAGGACTGAGCAACTGAGCACCCACATATGACTTTTAATAATGACACATTGTAAACTTTTCTCTTAAAAATATTGAGAAATCTGAACAAAAGAGAGGTGAGTACTGATGCTTACTTTTTTTTTGTTTGGCTGCACTGCATTGCATGTGTGATGATCTTGGTTCCCTGACCAGGGATGGAACCTATGCCTTCTACCTTAGAAGTGCAGAGTCTTAACCACTGGACCACCAGGGAAGTCCCTCATGGTTACTGTTTTTAAAAATAGCCCCCACAATCCCGAAAGGGCCTCAAAGGTAATAATTTACAGAGAAATGACCCTTGATTGCTAGAAGCCGTCAAGGGGAGGATGGAAGCTGATTTTAGCCTTCCCCGTTTTGCAATTCCTGTCCATGGGTGGGTCCACTGTCATGGACACTGGAATTTTTCCACAGAGAAAACTAAACTGTCTTCAAAAGTTTACAAATAATTGGAATGTCAGAAAGGGGAGAGAGTCTTGGTTCTGAAGTTTATTTCAAGTAAGATATTAAACAGAACCTGTAGATCTAGTTCTTCTAGGTTTTGTGATATCACTCCTGCTCAGCTCTCCCAAAGCTTTCTTTGCAGCTTGGTTTCATTCAATGTCCTAAAAATTTGATATAATGGAAGGTAAGACTCATCAGCTTTGTTAATGTGCCGTTTACTCATCTCTCTAAAATAATGTTATGGGGACATGATGCTCCATTTCCTCTTCATTTCTGTAAGAACCGCTCCCAAATTCTATTCTTTATTTCTAAGTTTGTAGCATGTGGGCTCCTGGCCAACTAGAGCTATAGGCCTTTCTACCCCTGCCATTATTTCTTCACATTTATTTGCCCGAGATTGAAATTGTTTTAAGGGCATAGCCAGCATCTCCCCTCAAAAGAAAAGCCATGGGGATTTTCTAGTTAACATCTCTAGGCTTAATACTTGTGTTGATGTTTTGAAATGTCTTCCCTGATTTGGAAGTTCAGATATATTTTCTTTTGAGTGGTGACTAGGTCTCTGAAAGACAGGTAGTGAGTACTGTTTTTAGAACTCAGTTCTTATACAGGCATACCTTGCTTTGTTGTGCTTTACTTACAAACTGAAGGTTTGTGGGAAACCCTGCCTCGAGCATGTGAATCAGTGTGCCATTTTCCGAACAGCAGTTGCTCATTGTGTGTCACACTTGGGTAATTCTCTCAATATTTCAAACTTTTTCATTACTGTTGTTACATGTTCAGTGATCTTTGATGTAACTGCCATGACTCACCAAAGGCTTAGATGATTGGTGTTCTTTAGCAATAAAATATTTTTAAATCTTATATTATTAAATTTTTAAACAACGCTTTTTTAAAAAAAAAAAACACATAATGCTATTGCACACTTAATAGACTGCAGTATAGTGTAAACTTAACTTTTATGTGCCCTGGAAAACCAAAAAAGTCACGTGGCTTGCTTTACTCTGCCATTTGCTTTATTACATTGATCTGGAACCGAACCCACAGTATCTCAGAGGTGTGCCTATATAGATGTGCCAGGGAAAGGTTCACCTTATTGACAGTTGCCAGTACAATTGTTCCTTGGTATCCTTTGGGGGTTGGTTCCAGGACCCTCTTGGATATCAAAATCCACTGATGCTTAAGTCCCTTATATAAAATGGACTTGCATATAACTTAGGCACATCCTCTTATATACTTTAAATCATTGCTAGATTACTTAAAATATCTAATACTATGTAAATAGTTCCAGGTACATGGCAAATTCAAGTTTTGTTTTTTGAAACTTTCAAATTTAAATTTGAAATTAAAAATTTTTTTTAAATTTCTTTTTGTGGTTAGTTAAATCTATAGATGCAGAACTGGCAATTATACAGAAGTGCAACTGTATCTTTCAATATGAATCTTTTGGTAAAGTGAATAGAATGTCTACTGAGTTCTAAGATGTTCATTTCCCCTCTTGTTTAAATCAGAATGCATCAGCCAATCGGGGGTTCATATAATGTGCCTGACTCCCTCCCCCAAAAGGTTTTTTTTTTTTTTAAATAATAACTTTAGAATTAAGTACGTTTGCTTAATGGCTACTATGGATCAAGAACTGTGATGAGCCCTTTTTACAAGGATTCACTGATTTAATTCTCAGAGCAGCTTCATGAGGTAGAAGGCAGTATTATTTCATTGTACAGATAGGGAAACTGAGGCTCAGCTAGGGTGTGTGATTTTCCCAAGTATTAGTGGAGTTAGGGTTGGAAGTCCACATGAGCTCTTTATTCTCACTGATACTTTGTGACTTTGAGTTTGGTTGCTCAATGGTTGGGAGGAAACTCCTTGCCCTCGGGTCTGTACAGAGCCAACACAGATGCAGTGTCCCTGGATGCCCAGAGCCAGACATAAGAGGCACCATCCTTAGCAGGCCCATCCCCTCCAGCCCACAGTGTGGAATCTGTGTGTGATGTATGTTTTCTTTTTCTAAAACTGGGATGGAGCTCGGAACAGCAAATATTTAATCAGAGCAAATTCCCGTTGCTAAATCCTGCCAGCTTGTTCTACTCGGAGGTTCTTTACCCAAAAATATTCACCACATGCTGAAAGCTAGACGTCTTGAGTCACCCACAGAGCATAAGACAGGTCTTAGTATTTAGAGCAGGGGGTTGTTTGCCTACTTTTATTGTGGATGAGATATGCAGTGCCACATACTCACCCTTTGATGAGCCTAAGGGCCCTTGGCAGTAAGTAAGGGTCTGGGGAGGGGAGTTTGTGGGAGATGACAGGGTGGGTGCTCATGCCTGCTGGCAGGAGCATTCTTCTTCAACTGATCTGAGGAGAAGAGAGAATTGGGTGTGGGTAGGGAGGTGGAAAAGAATCTGACTGGGAAAGATAGACTGGGTAGATTAAAGGGATGCTGACTCCAAAATCACTGCAGATGGTGACTGCAGCCATGAAATTAAAAGACGTTTATTCCTTGGAAGGAAAGTTATGACCAGCCTAGACTGCATATTAAAAAGCAAAGACATTACTTTGTCAACAAAGGTCCGTCTAGTCAAGGCTGTGGTTTTTCCAGTAGTCATGTATGGATGTGAGAGTTGGACTATAAAGAAAGCTGAGTGCCGAAGAATTGATGCTTTTAAACTGTGGTGTTAGAGAAGACTCTTAAGAGTTCCTTGGACTGCAAGGACATCCAACCAGTCCATCCTAAGGGAGATCAGCCCTGGGTATTCATTGGAAGGACTGATGTTGAAGCTGAAACTCCAATACTTTGGCCACCTGATGCGAAGAGCTGACTCATTTGAAAAGACCCTGATGCTGGGAAAGATTGAGGGCAGGAGGAGAAGGGGACAACAGAGGATGAGATGGTTGGATGGCATCACCGACTCAATGTACATGAGTTTGGGTAAACTCCGGGAGTTGGTGATGGACAGGGAGGCCTGGTGTGCTGCATTTCATTGGGTCGCAAAGAGTCAGACACAACTAAGCGACTTAACTGAACTGACATGCATGTGTTATGGCAAGAGTGTGGGGGCGCTGTGCAAAAGGGATTAGTTTTGATGATAGGGGGAACAGAGAAGGTAGGGGAAGAGTTGAATGAATATTACAGAGCAGTAAATCCCATATGAATAAAACAAATAAGGTGGAGGCATGGTGCCTCCTTTTACAGATTTAAAGCAACATTACCTCCTTATAACTTTACTAGCATGTACTACTGCTGCTGCTGCTAAGTCACTTCAGTCATGTCCAACTCTGTGCGACCCCATAGACGGCGGCCCACCAGGCTCCCCGGTCACTGGGATTCTCCAGGCAAGAACACTGGAGTGGGTTGACATTTCCTTCTCCAATGCGTGAAAGTGAAGTCGCTCAGTCGTATCCGACTCTTCGAGACCCCATGGACTGCAGCCCACCAGGCTCCTCTGTCCATGGGATTTTCCAGGCAAGAGTACTGGAGCGGGGTGCATGTGAGATGAGTGCAATTGTGTGGTAGTTTGAGCATTCTTTGGCATTGCCTTTCTTTGGGATTGGAATGAAAACTGACCTTTTCCAGTCCTGTGGCCACTGCTGAATTTTCCAAATTTGCTGGCATATTGAGTGCAGTCATCTTTCAGGATTTGAAATAGCTCAACTGGAACTCCATCACCTCCACTAGCTTTGTTCGTCGTGGTGCTTCCTAAGGCCCACTTGATGGACAGGGAGGCCTGGCATGCTGCAGTTCATGGGGTCACAAGGAGTCGGACACGACTGAGCGACTGAACTGAGCTGAACCTCCGTATTACCAGTACCATTCATAGGGTGCAGCTTTTGTTTCCTGCTGCAGGCTCTGAAACATTCACTTGTACGGGGTCCCCCATGACTTCAGTAGATGAAGATTTTAACCGTGTGAATTTGCTCACTCATTGTGAAACAGCTGAAAATTCAGACTCCTTCAGAAAGCCCTTGCTAAGGTCTCTCATGACCTGGTGGGGGCGCATCCTGTATCTTAATCACTGTTTTCAAGCAGTTTCCAGACTCACCTTCTCACTGGAATGCTGCAGGGTGCTTCCAACCCTATATGTTAAAAACAAACTCCCAGAGCTCTTTTCAGTTCCTAGGACTTCCCTGGTGGCTTAGAGGGTAAAGCATCTGCCTGGAATGCGGGAGACCGGGGTTCAATCCCTGAGTCGGGAAGATCCCCTGGAGAAGGGATAGGCTACCCACTCCAGTACTCTTGCCTGGAAAATCCTATGGACAGAGGAGCCTGGGAGGCTGCAGTCCATGGTGTCGCAAAGAGTTGGACATGACTGAGCAACTTCACTTTCCTTTTTCCCTTTAACCCTACTCCCCCTCCACCCTAAATACTTTAAAAAGGCAGAAGAGAACCCTCTCCCTATCCTTCAGTCCTGCCAACTATGACTTCCACCCACAGACTTTGTATTTTTTCTACTACTAGTTTACTTTCTTCAACTGTTTTCCGGACTGCTAATTCAGTGGCCTTCTAATCCTCCTGCCTCAAACTTGTCCCTTTTCTCACATGTTCTCCACTTTGCAGCCAAAGGCATTCCAGCTTAAATAGCTGTTTCCCCTTCCTTACAGTGTGAGAGCCAGTCTTCTTGGCGTGGCATATACCCAGCCCTTCCCACCAAGATCATGCCTTCTTTTGAGCTTTATCTCTTGGCAAGGAATACTTTTTTAGTATAAGTATGCCCCCATGCAATATTTAGTCTAAGTATATCCCAAAATATTGTTATATTAAAAAGTAGTTGTTATTTATACAACATTTAAATTTAACTACACAATCTGTGTTTTACCTGGCTTGGTCAAAAAATAATACTAATGTCTCTCTTTGTGGATTTACATCTTGCTGTGATCTAAAAAAATTGGAGTTGCAGGAACTTGCTGACCACAAAATGTTTGGTATTTCTTTATGAAATCTTTTATAGCTATGCATGAAAGTGGAACTATTATAATGGGATCTCAGTAACAATGCATTTTTGCCCAAGACACTCATTTAAAAAAAAAATCATATTTGAGATCCAGGTATAGTAATGATTGCAAATCTTTTCTGAGGGAGAGAATCCTCAGGGAGGAAGATGAACTTCAACTACATTTAGTCTTCCTTCTGTTTATGGAAATCTTTTATTTTAAAACTTTTTTAATTTTTATTTTTTGGCTGCGCTAGGTGACTTGTGGTATCTTAGGTCTCAGATGGAAATTTTAACAACCTCATTGTTACTGTTTCTTTAGGATCTTTTCTGTAGAAGAAACGAAATTATCATGCTTCAGCTTTACCTTTAGTGTTTTGTCCTTTCTCCCCCTGTTTTAGTTTTTGTTTTGTGAGTAAAGGCTATAATGTGATTTTTCAACTTATTTTCTGTTCTGAAGAGTGTTCAGCTTTGATGTTGGTAAGAAGCAGATTTCTCTCTTTTTTGTTTTTAACAGTAAATCTTTATTTTCTGACATTAGTAGAAATGTGCTGCTTGTTCTCATAATGTAAATTTTTAATTATTCTGATAATGTAAGTGGGTTTTATATTAAAACCTTCTAATTATACTGGAATAAACCATTGTTGACATTTATCAGATTAAGATCCATAAATAAAGAACTCCAGTGGATCAAGTGAAAATCCTATTAACCACCAATTCACAGAACAATATATTAAATTAAAAAAAAGATATGAACCTTGCTAGTAATGAGGACTATGGACATTGAAACAAGATCGTGGTTTTTAACCCTTAAATGTGGTGCTCAGGCTGGGACTGTGAGCAGTCTCAAATATTGCTGGTGGGATATAAATGCAGCCTTTGAAACAGTGATTTGACTTTATTGCTTGAAATTTTCAAATGTAGCTACTACCTGACCCATTGATTTCATTTCTAGGTTAGGAGCTTATCCTGTATAAATAAAGGCATATGTGCACTTAATCTCTATATTTACACATTTTAAGAAAAAATACCCGTGTATTATAAGCATAATTTTTAAAAATTCTGATACTGGATTTCAGAATTCATTAGGGGTAAGTGAAGGGTGCCTGGTACGTTATAAGCGCTATATCTCTAAAAAGGATTCAGAGGAAATTAAGGAAAAGGTCTTTGAAAGAGAGACTTTCTTCTCAGTCTTAATTTCTCTTGGTACATGGTGTATTTCACATTGGATTTTGACGTGCAGTCTGAAAGAACCACACCAACTCTTCCTTACGTAGTTTTAACAAAGACTTTCTCTCTTTTTCTTCAGATCCCTTATTTTGAAGATATTTGTAAAGGCATTAAAGCTGGTGACACCTGTGAGAAGCTGGTGGGGTATTCTGCAGTATACAGAGTCTGTTTTGGAATGGCCTGTTTCTTCTTCATCTTCTGCCTCCTGACCTTGAATATCAACAACAGTAAAAGCTGTAGAGCCTACATTCACAATGGGTGAGTCTTCACGGGGATCATTTCTCCTTTCCTTGAACTCAGAGCAGCATTACAGGGCGTCTTCTACTCGTCACACCCTCTGACTGCTTTCCTCTAGTTGAAATTGTTGATAGTGATTTAGAGAAGGTGGAAATTACACTTTTCACTGCACAGTGGACTAAGAACTGAATTCCTGTTTGTAACACCTGATGCCATAGTGAGAAATGCAGTGGAGATAAGAGCTTATTTCTTGTACCAAGACCTTCCCCCAGGTCACTTCCCCCCTGCGACAAAAGGGTTTGGCACAATCAGAGGCCAAGCACTGAGTCTGTCTAATTACGGGAGGAGGCAGTCCCCAGTCACTTAATTTCTTCCCCTCCATTTGAAGTGAACAGAATCACGGATTGACGCACTTAACTTCTAAGAGGTCTTTTGTCCTTCCTTGAATATCATTTGAATACATTTCCTCTGTTTTTTTTTTTTTTCCCCTCCAGCTTTTGGTTCTTTAAACTTCTGCTGTTGGGGGCCATGTGCTCAGGAGCCTTCTTCATTCCAGATCAGGAGACCTTTCTGAATGGTACGAAGGGAGGGTTGGGAGTATCTATTTATTGTGTTTTTACCCACTTTGTAAAATTGTTCCAAAGCATAGTCCAGGGTACCTTTGATATTTTAGGTTACTAACATTCTTGTAGCTTAAAAAAAAAACCTGCCTCACCAGCCCACACTTCATTCACCCTTTCTAGTTCTTGTCTCCCCATCAACACCCCCCCTACCCCACCCCCACCTCCCCGGATGGGTGATAGAACCTCTAGTTACTCTGCTGGGTGAAGAATTGCAGTTAAAGGTTATTGGCCTGAAGAGAAAATGAGGCACTTGGAAAACTTGTTTGGAAACTAGTTTAGCATGTCAGTAGCGTGACCAGGGAGACCTTGTTCTTTCTGCCCTGCACATAAAACCCAGGGCTTCTTAGCAGCTTAAATCTGCTTCAGCGATAGTGGGCTAAGAAAGGCTGTGTCTAAGATGTAGCTGTGTCTAAGATAGTGGGGTCCTCTAGGCTATATCTAAACCTGACTGGTGTGAAACTGTGTAACATTTAACTCTATTCAATCAATTATATTCAATTCAATTGACTATGCTTATCGATGGAATCTACCAGTAATATTTATTATGACACATTCAACCATAAGTGAAACAAGAGGCCCTTCTTTATTTGAGCTAGGGAGGGGAAAAATAAAGCCTGTGTTTCAGAGGTTCAAAGTACTGTTCAAACCCAATGGATTCACTTTCCCAATTAAGATAGTGAAAGTATTCACACTGTGAATGAGGATAGATCCTCAAAGAGCCACATGCCAGGTCCAGCGAATTTCTTAGGGTCACACTGCTTTTATGCATTCCTTAAGGCAGTTGTATCCAAGTTGTCTTTTTACCTAAAATACCTGTAACTAGTTTTCTAGTCCCCACAGAGGTCCTTGTATATATTAGAATAAGATACGTAGAATGGTTGGGACCTGGCAGTTAGCCCACTAGCTCAGCTCGGTTGTTTTATAGATAATCCAGAGATATGAGGTGCTCATCCAAGGTTTGAACTGCTTTGTGGCTGAGCCGGAAGTAGAACTTCAGTTTGAACGTCATTTCTTCATTGAACCTTGATGGGTCTCTCCCCAGTAAAATTCACATCTTGGGTTTTTCTGGCAATGGGTGATTTTACTTTAAATGGGGGGTTGTTGCTGCTTTTATGAATTAACTACATCTGTTAGGGTATCTGGGATTTATTTATAGCATGGAGGTGAAGCTTGGATGCTGTGGTGCCAGACTGCCAGTGCTCACATCCCAGCACTTTACTGGCTGCAGGACCTGGTCAGCTTATGTAGACTCGGTTTTTCTCATCTGTAAAGCAGGTATAATAGTAGTTAGTACCCACCTTGTACAGTTGTATGGGAATTCAATGTGTTAGCAGTACAGGGAGTCGGAGGTAAGAATTAACCATAGTCATTACTCTTTTGAGTTAGACACTTGGGACCGTCACCTCATCTCCTTTCAAATGGTCTTCTTTTGCAGCCTGGCGCTATGTGGGAGCCGTCGGAGGCTTCCTCTTCATAGTCATCCAGCTCCTCTTGCTTGTGGAGTTTGCACATAAATGGAACAAGAACTGGTATGTGCCTTTGTGGAAAGCTTCCACGTGAACTCACTCTCTGGCTCAGGGAAAGTGCCCAGTGTCGACAGAGGCCCTGCCCTGAGTCGTATTGCCAGGGGTTAGCAGCCTGCTTACACCAAAACTGGTTTTTGCTGGTTCTCTCCCTTCCTTCTGCTCTTTGAACCTCTTTCTTTACTCCTCTCTCACACTGATTTTCTCTCATTCCTACCTTTCTTTTTCCCACATCAGTTCTTTTTACTTTTTTCTCCCTTTTTCCCTACACCCTCTCATTTGGACTCTGAGACTTAGCCACGCGCAACCCCCCTGCTGAAGCCTCGCAGCCCAGCTCCGTGCTGTGTCAGTGGCTGAAAATGTTGAGCGAGCTTTATCTTAAGCCCCCATCCTTGGCAGATTAAAAAGAAAAAAGTAGTTTGGAGCTGAAAGTTCACTTTCAGCAAAGACTTCGATGGACTAGTTCTTTCCTCTTTAAAAATAATTTTGTTGCTTCTCAACTGCCTAAGAGAAGAGCCCCTTCGTTAGGAACTTTTGCTGTGCTCACTTAGAAAGCCATCCTGACTTTTAAAAATGTAGACTCTAAGTGCCTTAAAAATAGGATTCACTCCCCAAGATGTGTGGCAAGTGCCAGACTATTAGTGGCTCATTTTATTTCTTGCTGAGCTACATTGAGGAAATGACTGGACAAGGGTCCGGCTTCTTCAGTGCTAAGGCCAAGGTGACTTTGTTACTCTGGGCAAAGCTCTGTCTGACTTAACTGCTCTGTCTGACTTTATAAAATATGAGTGAAAATAACTACCTGCTGTGTCTAGTAAGGCTCTTGTTATTTTGTAGATTTTATAGGCATCATGTTATTTTATACTGTTTTGGGGTAGGGGAAATCTGAAAGTTCTATATGAATGTGAATTTATTTTTTTTAATTTTGGATAACATAAGATATACTGTCCACATTCTCTCAAAACACTTTTCATTCTGATTATATTCTGCAGCTGGGTACTTGTTGTTTTGTTTGGATTTTGTTTTGTTTTTTAAAGATCAAATCATGAGATGCATGAATGAAAAGATACTCCTAGTCATTCTATTATTTGGTAAATACTAGAGTATGCACCCAAATGCCAACGTTAAAAATGTTTAAAGCACATCAAATCATCTTCGAAGTAGCACTACAGTCGTATTTTGGTATTTTTCAATTCTTAATCACTATGAAAATGCAGATTTCTAGGTCTGAATTGTGCTCATATATGAATTTTTTTTAAGTGTATTTGTTTTGGGTTGTGCTGGGTCTTCACTGCTGCTCAGACTTCTCTAGTTGCAGTGAGCAGGGGCCACTCTTCACTGTGGTGCCCGGGCTTCTCTTGTTGCGGGCACAGGCTCTAGGGAGCACAGGCTCAGTAGTGTGATGCACGGGCTTTAGTTGTTCTGTGGCATGTGGAATCTTCCCAGACCAGGGATTGAACCTGTGTCCCCTGCATTGGCAGATTCTTATCCACTGTACCACCAGGAAAGTCCAAAATATAAGTTTATTATTGCATGCTGTCCTACATTTTGAGTCATCCCGAAAACCTAGTATGTTTGGAGTTTCTACTACATCTTGTTTTGAGGCCGCAAAGTTTTCCTAAAGATAAGTCTAATGGGTGATTATAGTTTTATGTGACCCTGTTTTCTCAGTTGTACAGAAGAAATGTGCACAGTAAGTTAGAAATGCATTGATTAAATATCACACTTTCCATTGATTCTTAATGTACTTTCACTCTGAATTTTTTATTAGACAAAATATAATATGTCACCCTCAATTTTTTCTAAGATTTTCACAAATTTCAAGTTAGGAACTTGGTAGTAAAATATTAATATCTTTGATTCTGAGGGCCTGATTTGCCCACTAAATAGTATGTTCTCTTGAGAAGGCTTGTGCTGCTTTATTCTGACTTTTAATGTTTTGATTGATTCTGAAGCCATTTTCTAGGACTGAGTATAGATGCCAAGTTTTAATAGGCATTTTGGAAGAGTTTGATCACTTTAAAAACTTTCCAGAAGCCACCTAATAGGAATGGCTTAAGAGCTTTGCAACAATTGATGTTGCTGTTGTACTGGCTGTGGGGCCAACATCCAAACAAAATCCCTTTTGTCCACATACTCATGGTTTCTTGATCTGCCTAAAATTAAGATTAAGCTAGGAAATGAACACAAGCTGGAATCAAAATTGCCGGGAGAAATATCAATAACCTCAGATATGCAGATGACACCACCCTTATGGCAGAAAGTGAAGAGGAACTAAAAAGCCTCTTGATGAAAGTGAAAGTGGAGACTGAAAAAGTTGCCTTAAAGCTCAACATTCAGAAAACGAAGATCATGGCATCTGGTGCCATCACTTCATGGGAAATAGATGGGGAAACAGTGGAAACAGTGTCAGACTTTGTTTTTTGGGGGCTCCAAAATCACTGCAGATGGTAACTGCAGCCATGAAATTAAAAGACACTTACTCCTTGGAAGAAAAGTTATGACCAACCTAAATAGCATATTGAAAAGCAGAGACATTACTTTGCCAACAAAGGTCCGTCTAGTCAAGGCTATGGTTTTTCCTGTGGTCATGTATGGATGTGAGAGTTGGACTGTGAAGAAGGCTGAGCGCCGAAGAATTGATGCTTTTGAACTGTGGTG
>NW_011494606.1:7870895-7877487 GCF_000754665.1 Bison bison bison
GGAGGAGAAGGGGACGACAGAGGATGAGATGGCTGGATGGCATCACTGACTCGATGGACGTGAGTCTGGGTGAACTCCGGGAGTTGGTGATGGACAGGGAGGCCTGGCGTGCTGCGATTCATGGGGTCTCAATCAGACAGGACTGAGCGACTGAACTGAACTGACTGAGAGAGATGTACAAATATTGTTATTTTTATGTAAGTTCATTTAATTTAGGGTTTTTTTTAAATGGAGATTCTTGCTTTCAAGGTTAGTCTAGAAAATATAATACTTGTATCTCTCTTCATGGGTGAAACAACCAAAGTTTTTCTTCCCTTTTCTTTTTTCTCCTTTTGTAAAGATCTTGAAAAAGAGATAATCTCAAAGGCAGTAGGAGAGAAAGGCCATGGGCCTGGATACCAGGCAGCAGGTTTTAATGTCCCTGACTATCTGGCTGTTTTCCTTGAGGCATGTGTGCGTGTTCAGTTGCTCAGTCGTGTCTGACTGTAATCACATGGACTATAGCCCGCTAGACTCCCCTGTCCGTGGGATTCTCCAGGCAAGAATACTGGAGTAGGTTGCCATTCCCTTTTCCAGGGGATCTTCCTGACCAGGGATTGAACCTGGGTTTCCTGCATTGCAGGCAGATTCTTTACCATCTGCGAATCTTAAGGCTTATGACTTGACTACTCTGACCTCAGTTTTCATACCTGTGAAGTGATGTGTTTTGTTCTTTTGTTAAAAGAAAAGCTAGGGCATTTAAAAATGTTTGTGTGAAAATTGATTCAAATTTAGCAGTCTGCAATCTAGCAAGTGGAAAGGATCTCTGGAGTTGTACAAAATGAAAGGACTTCTATAGGCAAAAGGGAGCAGAGACAAGTAAGTTACATTAGGCAGAAAAGCAGTTTAGTTACTGTGAGGTAACTTCCCTATAGGGGATGGCAGGTCCTACCAGTCAGACTACCTAACTAGTTAACTAGACTATCTAATTAGTGCTGAATAGGAGATTTCTGATTGGTTTAATTTCTGATTCACTGTTTCTGGGAGAGCTGATACTCTGTTGCGTTGGTTTGGCGACATGGGGCTTAGCCTTAGTGACTTCATTTTAAGTATTTCATCTTGTTTTTAACACTTTCTAGGTCAATTTTTTGTGGTTTGAAGTGTCAGTTCTATATCAAGACTGAAATCACAAAAAATAGACAGCATAGTCAGGTGTTTCTAATGAAGACCCATTTTCTAGGCTTTCTAGATTTAAAAATTCACGTTGCTGTTGGCTTTTGTTTTCCCCCGGCCCTCATCCCAAGCCTGAGCCCGGCCGCCTCTTCTAACCTGATAACCTGCTTGCCTCTGTATCTGTACACTTCATCCTGCTGCTCGGTCCTTTTCTAATCTTCATCCAAGTGCTCGCATTGAGCATTGATTCAAAATTTTTGGAGTGCCAACTCTGTGCCAGGCACCGAGAGTATAGTCATGGCATTATTTGGTGTGTCTACAGAGGTTGTCTCGGGAGGACCAGCAGAGTCCGGAGCAACAGGTAGCGGCCACTCTGTCATCGTTGCTGCATCAAGCTGTCCTCTGACAGTTGGCAGTCCTTGCACCGACATTCTTTAAGCACCTATTACTTGCCAGGCATTTGGCAGTAGGCAGTGAATGCAACAGTGCCCTGCTCTGTGGAGTGTATATTCTCCTGGAGAGGAGAGGGGGTAGCTAATAAGTCCAATCAAGCAAATAAGCAATAGGTTCAGTGGTGGAGAATGTGCTGTGGGTGTGAGAGTTGGGGCAAGCAGGGCAGAGAAAGGGTTTCATTATAAGGTATGAGGGAGACAAAGGAAGTTGGGAAGAGCCTGAGGCAAGGCTGTGCTGGCTTGTCTAAGGAGCGAGGAGACATCCACTGTGGCTGGACCCCAGAGGTGCGAGGGGAGGGAGCAAGGGATAAAGTCATTCATCAGAGATGGCCCTGGACCAGATCATGAAAGGTTTCTGGGGCCATCATGGCAGATGGCAGGGCACTAGAGGCACAGAATCTAATGCACATTTCAAGTTAAGAAAAGACGAGAGGACGTCATAGGTGTAAGTAAGGAGACCAGTGGGAGGTGATCCAGGGAAGGGATGCCGTAGCTTGATGCTAGATGGTAGCAGCAGTCAGATGCTGATAGAGTCTGAAGTGGGAACCAAGGGGGTTTGCTGCTGGAATTGGCATGATGCTGGGGAGAGGGGAGGAGCAGGGAGTGAAAGATAGTGGTCCAGCAACTACAGTTCTTTACCCCCAGCCCTAATGGAATTGCCATATTCTGAGGTTGGGAAGACCACAGGAGAGCAGGTTTGGGGGTGGAAATTTGAATACTGGAAAGTTAACCTGGACCTCCTAAGGTCCACAAGCCAGTTAGACCTCCAAGTGGAGACGTTAACAGGGATAATATGAGCCTGGAGTAGAGGGGAGAGGTTAGGGTTGAAGATTTAACCTTGGGAATCCAAGCAAAATCAACTGTTAAGAAAGTCCTTCTTACACTAATAAAATAGCCCAAAAGACTGGTGAGGACATAGCTGGACCCCCCACTTATACACTGGTCAGCAGTGTTCACCTTTTTCTTCATAATCCATTTTCTCTCCCTGTCAACAGGTAGCATTTGACTCTCTGCTTTCTCTAAGTCTCGCTTTATCTTCATGTGATTTGCGTGCCTTCTCTATTACAATAACTCCACAGTCATCGGACTGCCTGGCTCAGTGTCAGGAGTATGATGGTCATTATCATTTTGGCCTTTCCTCTTTGTTTTCTTTCTGGCTGCAGTAACTTCTCCGTCATTCAAACGTTTCAGCTGGGCTGCTTGAACATTTTCCAACTCTGTGAAGATGTTAACCAAGTTGTCTGCTCTCGAAGTTTTGTGAGATGTGGTTACAAAGGGCAGTTGACCCCTAAGGCAGATGAGATGATTCAGACCAACCCCTGTTGTAGTTCTGTCCTCTTCTTTTAGCATCAGTAAGCATTCTTCTTTGTTGTGACCAATCTCTATAGCTTGTTAAGCCACCACATACTTCTCCCATCCCTTTAATAATGTTTATATAAAATAATATAATCTTTACACTAGTCTCCTCTTCTAGAGTCTTTATTATAAATCCCATTAAAATTTTTACTCTTTTTCTGGCTGATTTTATTCTTCACTTTTTTTTTTTTTTTTAGAGGGGGTGGCTGTGCTCCAAGGCATGTGGGATCTTAGTTCCTCAACCAGGAATCAAACCTAGGCCCCTGGCAGTGAAAGCGCTGAGATCTAGCCACTAGACCACCAGGGAATTCCTGCCTTCACTTTTTTTTAATGTCAAACTCTTCCTTAATCATACCAGGCATTGTTTGGGAGAAGCAGTACTGGTATAGAGTCTTCTTTTCAGTGCAAGGACAAAAGAGATGAGGTCAGCCAGTCTTTCTCTGGGTGGAGTTCAATTACTTCTCTCTCCCTAAACAGAAGATGGGCATCAGCAGAAGCTGCTGGCAGCACTTGGAGAAAGAGACTGGCTGCGGGCTCTGTGTTTCTGGGAAAATTCAGAGAGAACTCCAGCACACAGCCCACTTTATAATACTGCCAGAACTTGTCCTGGGGTAGTTGACATCCAGAATGGGGAAGCTAAAGTCTGTGGATATTCATTTTAGTTACTGAATACACTTGAGTCAAAGACTGAAGTTTTTCAGTGTTAAGAAAAAATTCTAAGCTTGAGCCAAGAATTTTTTGAATATTCAGCTGTATCTTCTAGTTTTTAGTTGGCAAAATGATTGTTTGCTGTTGTTCATAGACTAAGTAGTGTCCGACTCTTTGTGACCCCACAGACTGCAGCACCCTAGGCTCCTGTCCTTCACTATCTCCTGGAGTTTGCTCAAATTCATGTACATTGAGCTGATAATTCTAACCATCTCATCCTCTGCTGCCCCTTTCTCCTGCCCTCAGTCTTTCTCAGCATCTCGGTCTTTTCCAGTGAGTAGGCCCTTCAAATCACATGGCCAAAGAGTTGGAGCTTCAGCTTCGGTCCTTCCAATGACTGTTCAGGGTTGACTGCCTTCAGAATTCACTGGTTTGATTTCCTTGTGGTCCAAAGGACTCTGAAGAGCCTTCCCTAGCACCATAATTCAAAAGCATCAATTCTTCAGCACTCAACCTTCTTTATGGTCTAACTCTTACATCCATACATGACTACTAGAAAAACCATAGCTTTGACTATATGGACCTTTTTTGGCAAAGAGATGTCTCTGCTTTTGCATATGCTATCTAGGTTTGTCATAGCTTTCCTTCCAAGGAGCAAGCATTTTTAAATTTCATGGGTGCAGTCGCCATCCACAGTGATTTTGGAGCCCTAGAAAATAAAATCTCTTGCTGCTTCCACTTTTTCCCCTTCTATTTGCTGTGAAGTGATGGCACAGGATACCATGGTCTTAGTTTCTTGAATGTTTAGTTTCAAGCCAGCTTTTTCACTCTCTTCTGATCAAGAGTCTCTTTAGTTCCATGTTTTCTGCCATTAGAGTGGTATCATCTGCCTATTTGAGATTGTTGATAGTTCTCCTGGCAGTCTTGATTCCAGCTTGTGATTAATCCATCCTGGCATTTCGCATAATGTGCCCTGCATAGAAGTTAAATAAGTAGGGTAACAATATACAGCCTTGACATACACCTTTCCCAGTTTGGAACCAGTCTGTTGTTCCATGTCCAGTTCTGACTGTTGCTTCTTGACCTGCATACAGGTTTCTCAGGAGGCAGATCAGGTGATCTGGTATTTCCATCTCTTTAAGAATTTGCCACAGTTCGTTGTGATCCACAAAAACTGGTAAAATGATAGGTCTTCTGAATAACTCCTTACGATGGTCTGGGACCTGACAACATTAGCTAATAATACTTGAAGGGCGGTAGCTATTGTTGGAGAATCAACTGACCTGTCTTCCCCCCACCCCTTCCTCTCCTCTACTTCTGGAGAAACAGGACTGCAGGCACAGCTACCAACAAGCTGTGGTACGCCTCTCTGTCCCTGGTGACCCTCATCGCGTACTCCATCACCACGGGAGGCTTGATTTGGATGGCAGTGTTTTATACCCAGAAAGATGGCTGCATGGAAAATAAAATTCTCCTGGGAGTAAATGGAGGCCTGTGTCTGCTTATGTCAGTGGTATCCATCTCACCCTCTGTCCGAGATCGTAAGTACGAGATCCATACTTTGTTCATATTATAGATGTCTTTGACCATTATTTTGGAAATTATGGTCAGTTCTTTATTTACCACAGGTGGGTAAACAATAGGAAAGGTGGGATTCCAGTGCCCTCTTCCTACCCTGCACTGTGCTGAAGGTGATAGTCAATCATGCCTTTGTCAAAGATTTGCGTATAATGAAGTCAATAAATAAGAAGATAGATGTTACTATTGTTAAATAATGTACTACAAGGAGCATTTCAATGGAAAATGCCTTTAGTGGATATTTAGCTCTTCCCTATAATCTCTTTGTAAAATTTGAATGAATGAGAAGGCTCCCGAAGAAGCTGTTTTGGGCTTATCTTTGACTTAAGACCTCTGTGGACCACAAATCAAGGACAGCGTGGTCCCAGAATCAGGAAACAGGAAATCCAATCCTGGCTCAGCCATCTGCTGGCCCCAGGAGCTGGCCTTTCTCAGATTCCAAGTCCTTCCTCAGCAAAGCCAATAGAAACCTGTGAGCCTGATCTTGCTAATGGTTGTTTCAAAGCCAAAAGAAAGAAATGACTGAAGTTCATTATTGAAATTGAGATTGTTATTATTCACCCAGTTCCTTTATCCAATAAGAATTTCCTAAAACATTATTAGTATTCAGATCGAAATATTCTTTGGGTTAAATTCCACCCTTTGAAATAGTTACGGTTTGGTTTAGTGCCATTAATTGTTAAGGTGAGTCTCATTCCCATGCCAAAGAGCGCCACTGGGAAGGGCCTATTTTTTACCTTTATTGGCCCTTAAAATTTGATAAGTAAAGTTCTGGAGATAAATTTAATCAGAGGGAAGACTGGGTAAAACTAAATCTTTTTATGTCTGTGGATGTTTGAAAATTTCGCCGAAAAAAAGGATGAGTCCTTTTTGTCGCATCTTGTTTACTCTTAGCCATCTGAACCGTTTAATTTAAATACTGTAACATAGAAGGCCTTTCCCCAATAAATGCTGAGTCCCATAGCCACATTCTTTGGCTTGGACCAATTCTGGTGTTCTCAAAGGTTTTCTGTCCATTGACGGATGAGAACTCTTCCCTAGTGGCATGGATTCTGAGTATCTGATGGCTTTGTGAGTCTGGAATCCAGGTCCTCCCTGTAAAAGCCATCATTCACCCCACTAAGCTATGTGATCTCACAAATTAACAGTGGTGAATTTTTTCTGGAGACCTTGTGATTTAAGAACTAATGTGACGAACCTCAGGGAGACCAGGCAGTATGTTTCAGTACAGCTGTAGTTATTATCAAAATAAGGTGTTGGGCGAGAACTCGGCAGAACTTGGTATCTCTGAAATGGCATATAGGTTCAGTGTGTCACTTTCTCCCCCCAAAGATTTTAGCGTTATATGAGAAATATGCTACGTATCTCTTCTTACCTTCATGTGTGGGGCTTTAGGTTTGAGGGAT
>NW_011494606.1:7877587-7911161 GCF_000754665.1 Bison bison bison
GTGCATCTGCTTTCTCACCATTGATTTATAACATGGGCCCTTGTTCTCCAGGACAGCCACACTCTGGGATACTGCAGTCGGGTCTCATCAGCTGCTATGTCACGTATCTCACATTCTCAGCCCTGTCCAGCAAACCTGCAGAAGTAGGTAAGCTGGCCTTGTAGGAAGACTGTGCTTGCAGGGTGAATATTGTCATTTGTGGGGTGAGGACTGTGTCTCCTCGAACTATCGTTTAAGTATCAGAGATGCAATGCGTCAAAGTAGAGAGGTGATCTAGACTTCTTCACTAAATAGTGTCCTCAGCATGGGACATGAACCTGGACCTTCCTTCTCCTGAGGCTTCCTGCTCTGCAGGAAAGACATGAACTCACGAGGGCTAATGAGTTTGCTTGTAAGCCTAATCTGCATTTTCCTGCTCAGATATAATCAAATAATCAAGAAATCATCAGAAATACTCAAGCTATTTCTTTTTGTTCTCCTTATTATTGCTGTTGTTTTTAGATGGCTATTAATTAACTTTCAGTGATCATTTCTTTGACTCTAACAGAGTGGGAAGAGTGTGGGGGAGTGGTTCTGCCACTTCAGTAACTTATATAAAGTGACTTACTGTTCTCTTCCTAGACGTCTCGCCTTTAAAATAAGAATTTTAATTATTATTTTAAGAAGATAATTAAGATTCCTCTTTTCCAGAGTGGTTTTTAAGACTTCAGTTGAGTACATGTGTATATGTATACGTACAGTTTCTGGCGTGTCAGAGGTGCTTTGTAAAGGTTACCTATTATTTTTGTAGAGTAGTTACAACGGATATTTGAGAACTATCAAAAGACCATTATAGGTTGTTACTGTACGAGCCCTTGAGCTTTCCCAGTAAAGGACCATATTTTCTTATTTTGATCTCCAAACTCCTTAAATTTCATCATTTTTTTTCATGTTTGTGATATATAGATGTATGTATACATGTATATTCATATATACATAAGTATATACAAATGTGTGTATGTTTGGGTATATTTTATCTTATATAAATCAAGTTAAATACATATACTCTTTTCTCTAGGGTAGAAAATTGATGTTTTCCTTTTTTTAAATTTAGAAAGCAAATGCAAAGATGTTTTTGAAAGTTTTAGCATATACGTGTGGTATGTATGGGTCTTGCCTTTATAGCTATTTATAGTACAATGTGAATATAATTGTAGGTCTTTTGTTAAGTATAGTCTATCCTGGATATAATTTTTTTAGGAAAAAACTATAAATTTGACTTCAAGTTTATTTAAATCTAGTCTATTTAAAACTTTTAAGAGTATTTTGACTGTTTACATATTAATCTCTGGCTTTAACTTAATGGGGTTTTTTGGTTACAGCATTTTTCTTCCCAATGGCAGGTATCACTTAAATACAGAAAAAAAAACTTTTATTTTTAATTTTGGGTGGTAGTACTTAAATAGCAAAGTTCATATTTTGGTCAGGTTTGTAAAGAAAATTTTCAGTGGCCTAAGAAGAAGATTCCTGAAGCCACAGCACACAGTGAAGTTTACAGTTTCAAGTGGGAGTACAAGTAGTCATTTTAGTGCAACTTCAAGCCCATAGAATGTGCATGTCTGTAGAATGGTTTGTAGCCTGTTATTTTATATTTATGTTCCTTATTTTGGGGCAGAGCAAATAGAGCCAGCTTGGGTGTTCAGAACTGAAGACTCTGTTAGATAAAAAATAAACAACTAATGATGGTTATATGATAGAAATCTTTGTTATCTAGCCTCTACAATTTTATTAGACTCTAGCCACTTGAGAAGTTTCCAAGGTTACAGCCTAAAAGATGTCATGACGGTCCTTTTACTGACAATAGAATGACTTCTTATCTGGGTGGAGGCTGCTGGCCAGACAGCAGTTCCTGCGAGTTCCTGTTTGATTGTTGGTTCGTCTCCAAGGATGATCGACATGGAGGATGCTCTCAGTTACCTGCATGCTACCTGCTGCCCAGTCAGCCAATTTATTGTTATCGTTTAGTCCCTAAGTTGTATCTGACTCTTTTGTGACCCCATGGACTGTAGCCCACCAGGCTCCTCTGCCCATGGAATTCTCCAGGCAAGCGTACTGGAGTGGGCTGCCCTTTCCTTCTCCAGGGGATCTTCCCAACCCAGGGATCGAACCTGTGTCTCCTGCATTGGCAGGCAGACTCTTTACCACTGAGCCATGAGGAAAGACCCATGAGCCAATACTTTTTACTATTGCTCCAATAGTACTGAAAAAGAACATGATTCTTAGAAATCCCTGGTACTGAAGACCCCTTTAGCACTAAGCTGACACCCAAGGGTCTTATTCTGAGAGGCTGCCTAGGTGGGAGAGGGTGCTTAGAGTGCAGCCATCTAATCTAAGTTGGATGGTAGAGGAAACCTTTGCAGTGCTGAGTGTTCACTGTTCTATACTGCATGAATTTTCCCAAAGTGAATGCATCCCTGAGTTACAGAGGGCTTTTTTTTTCTTGTCTTCACAAGTCCTAGATGAACACGGGAAGAACGTCACCATCTGTGTGCCTAACTTTGGTCAGGACCTGTACAGGGACAAGACCTTGGTTGCTGGACTGGGCACTGCCATCTTGTGTGTATGCATCTTGTATTCATGGTAAGTTTTGGAAGTTACCTGAGGCCATCTTTGCAGACTTCAAAAAAGTACAAGAGGAGAATTTACACAAGTTGTAGCAGTATGAGGTGGTCAAACAAATGCCATCTGAGGAAGAGGGAAAATGAAGCCTGAAGTAAGAAGGTGGTATTACAGCATGAAATCTAGCTGTTTGGACTTCATTTTACATAAGTTGTATTTTTGGGGGGGTAAATAAAATAAATATATATGGTATGTTGCAATCCTTTAAAAGATGGTTGAGTATTACTTGCTAAAGCCCTTTTGGAGAGTAAGGGAGCACAAAGTGAGGAAGAGACAGTATGTGCCAGAATGTTTTGGCAACTTTCTACTCCAACAGAAAAAAACGTTTGTTCTCTTGTTGATGGAAAGAGTACAAAGTACTCCATACACAGACATTTTGTGCTTGGTCCAGGAAAGACAGGAAACCTTTCTTTTATGCTGAAACTCACATTGCTTTTAAGGAGCAAAGTCATTCCTCCTAAAGTAGGTGTGATACATAAGCAGGCTGTGTTTTAGGTGCTTGGGGTGGGGTTTATTATTTTTAAATCTATATAAAAAAATACCAGAGGGAGAAGAGTAAAGGATAGGAATCATAAGTTTCTTATTCCATTTACGTCTCACTGTTGATCACGCTTTCCTTTGACAGTCACCCTTTCATGTTTAGGTTTTACTCCTGTGTTTTACATTTTGGTATGTTTCAGCGTCTAAAAATTTCAACCAGTCACAGGCACGTTGTAGTGATCCTTTGGCCAAAACTGAACCATCCTTGGTAGCTTGTATAAGTAGAATGTCTCTCTGCACATGTTGGCATTTTCTCTCACAGCTTCTAACACCCCTTCATGCTATAGAGAGGGACCAACAGACGTGGGCCTTGACGACAGACACAGGCAGGAGAACTGAGTTTTATGAAGCATGTGTTCACAGTCATGCGTCAAGCTTGCAAAGGCAGTGTCGACTCTCAGCCTGTCTGTGACATAGTGGCAGCCTCTCCACACTGCAGCAAAAGCGACCATGGTGAACACTTTCTGGCCTAACATTATTATTAATTCCATACGTTTTCACTGATTCGGGCCCACATCAATGCTGTAAAGATGTTTTCAGGAAAACCGTTAAGGCACCCACATTTTAATCCTGATTCTCAGTCCTTCCTTTCTCAAGATTTTCCTTCCTGAGTCTATTATCTTTGGGCTTTGAGGGAGAAATGTCAGCAACATGGCTAATTTTATGATCTGTCACTCACTTTTTTTCTGTATTGGCATGTAAAAAATATTGGTGAGTCCAGCAAGGAGAAAGTAGGTTACTAAACTATAAATGTAGAATATTTCATTTTTAGAATAAAATGTAGTTGTATTTACATATGAAGAAAAAGTCCTGGAAGGAGATAAACCAAGCTTGTAATAGTGCTTGTATTATGTATATAATTTTTTTATTTTTTTCTTTAAAAAAAAGTTTTTTTTTTTTTTAACATGAGCTATTGCTTCTTTTGTTTGTATTATCAGAGAAAAAAAAAGCTGTAAAGATATTTGATAGACTAAAATCAGATGTTTTTGTGAGTTGCTGAATGCCTAATCCCACATGATTAAAATATTTGCTCCCTTAGATAAAATAGGGCTTAGATTTGCTATCAGTGGAAAAGATGCAAAAATACTATTTACTATGGTGATAGAACTGCCACCAGTGGTTTTGGTTTGTGGTTTGTAATTTCCACCGTATACATCTCTACTTGAAATTTAGCGGCACCTTAGCAGAGGTTGGCAAGGTCTAGTCTGGGATTCCCAAAAGAGCTTTTGAAGCTGACAGCTGCTATGTAAAATCTGTCTAAATACCAATAGCACACGTAATTGAATGCTGGTAATCAGTCTGCAAAACCATAGTGCTTGAAGGATGAGGAGACAGAAAACAACAGCCACGCCAAGTGGAGCTGGGGAGTAACCAGCAGCCCTGTGGGCTGACGCAGCACACAGCGTGAACATACCACCTGGTGATGGCAGCTGATTTCTGGGGGTTCAGCGCAGTGCTGCACAGCGAGGGGGGCCCTGGGTGACTGGTGTTTGCTCTAATTACCCACCGCAGCTCCAGGAGGAGTGGGCTTTGAGAACTTTATAGCAAGCAGCCTGGAGTTGGAGGGGGCTTTGAGTTCAGCCCTAGGAGGGCCTTGAAAAGGGGAAATGTGGGAGGTAGTACAATTTGGAGGGTTTCAAATCTTGACTTCCTAGACTCAAAAAGGATTGAGAAGTTGGAAGATGTTACAAAAGGAGGCTGCATTGCCTGGGCGAAAACTCATTTGAAGATGATTGCAAGAATGTCTATTTCTCAATAGAATCTGTAGGAAGCCTAGCTGGTTGTGTGCATTGCAGAGAGAAGAATTCACCCATTTTCTTTCTTTTTAAAACAAATTTTATTCTTATTTATTTTTGGTCCTGTTGCTATGAGCGTGCTTTCTCTCGTCGTGGGGAGCGGGAGCCACTCTTTGTTGTGGAGCTGGGACTTCTCATTGCAGGGCTTCTCCTGTGGCAGAGCACAGGCTCTAGGTGCAAAGGCTTCAGTAGCTGTGGCACAGAGCCTTGGTAGTTGTGGCTCACAGGCTTAGTTGTCCCAATGCATGTGGAATCTTCCCCGACCAGGGATTGAATCTGTGCCCCCTGCATTGGCAGGCAGATTCCCAACCCCGGACCAGGGAAGTCTGAAATCGCCCATTTCAACAGAAGTCCACGACTGCTTGGGACTTCGGTAAGATCTTAGAGGCTCACTGTGCTGTGTTCTCTCCTAACTGGATTATCCCCTCCCCACCCCCAACCACACACACACAAACACACTCTCTCTCTCTCTAATGCTTCTTTAGGAGGCTCTCATAATGAACTCCAGTTTTGCTTTTTGGTTTTCTGCCCCAAGTCCTGCTTCTGTGGCACTCACTTTGAGGAGGTTTTACTCTTGGCTGTCTTAGCTTGGAAGTAGGGTTCAGCCAAAACCCATACCCTGGCTTTCCGGCTGAGGCCGCCCCTGCCCCTGTACCCAGGCATTATGCAGTAAAGAAACGCCACAGCCTGGGCCCCGTCAGGAGTTCCCTGCGGGCTCTCTCTGTATTGCTCTGCCCTGTGCCCTCGTAGGCTGTCACCTGCCTGTCCTCCCCTAGCTGTTCCTTAAGGCCCTCCTTGGTCTCTACATTTCGGCTGCAATTATTAGTCTGTTGGTTTTAAATTCACAAACTGTCCAATGAGACAGGATTTTGGAGTCCATCAAGTTCAGTTCCCTCATGGAGTGGAATTTCCTGGAGGTCCAGTGTTAGGACTCTGCACTTTCATTGCCACAGGGACACAGTTTCAGTTCCTTGTTGGGGAACTAAGAATCCACAAGCTGTGCCCTGCCCCCCAACCCCACAAAAGTCAGTTCCCTCCATGAACATACATGGAAACTGAGACGTGGAGCCTGCTCCTATATGTCTCGCCCAGTTACGGAAACCTTTCCTTCGACCTCCTTTGCTGAAGTATTGGAAGAGACATGTTCATAGTCATTTTTCTTTCCCCTGGGATGACTTGGAGTCAGGTCGTTTTACTTAGGTGGACCCATCAGCTGGGTAACTTACATAATTGCATTATTAAGAGGTATTTGTGCTATAAAATGTTTCTGGCTATTTTAGTTTTAACTATACTTGAGAGAAAAGAAAATAAGTATCTTTTTCAGCTGTCTAGGAATTTGAGTACAAAATTGGAAAAACTAAGAATCTTTACGAATGGTCAAACAACTTGCTAGTTCAAATGGGACATTCACAGCAATATGGCAGACCATTTGGAAATAATTGAAAGATTAGTAAGATGGCATTGGAGGGACTAGTTTAAACTGAGAAAAGTTGGCACATCAAGGAGGGTTACCTATACTGTTGGTGTGGGCTGGACCTGCTGCCTTTTTTTTTTTTTTTTTTAAGAATTGGGGGGGTATATTTTTGGGAATCCTGTTATTCTGGAACCTGCCAGCTAGAAATCTTCATGTCTCTGCATCAGGGGTGTGTTGAAGGCCTCTTCCTACAAACTCTGGTTTCTCTTGGGAGCTGAGTCTCCAGCTCTGTATTACACTGGGAAGGTAGTTGAACTTTATTACACCAAGGCTGAGAATAGTCATGTGATCTCTCAAGGGCCCTGTAAGTTGGTCAGAGGCAGAATCTGTGGTCTCCAGCAGGAAAGTCTGGACGTGTTGGCTGGAGATTTTCTGTGACCTAGTGGAGTGTACTCTTGCCTGAAAATCCCATGGACGGAGGGGCCTGGTGGGCTGCAGTCCATGGGGTCGCTAGGAGTCAAACACGACTGAGCCGCTTCACTTTATTTTTTCACTTTCATGCACTGGAGAAGGAAATGGCAACCCACTCCAGTGTTCTTGCCTGGAGAATCCCAGGGATGGGGGAAGCCTGGTGGGCTGCCGTCTATGGGGTCACACAGAGTCGGACACAACTGAAGTGACTTAGCAGCAGCAGCAGTGGAGTTTGGCCAGTTCCAAAAGCAGCTGAAGCAAATGTGGAGGGGCATCTGCATTACAAATCTTTCTTCCAGTGTGCAAGAGGTTCAGAGCTCAACAGAGGTTAGGAGGGCTTGGGGGTAGCGGGAGGTTTATTTTTTTTCATTGTCACAGCAATGGAAAGATGCTACTGGCTTTTAGTGAGTGAGGGCTCAGGATAATAATCAAATAAGGTTACCAGACATTCTGTGTCCAGCTGTGTCCAGCTCTGCCCCAACCAAATGCTGTCAGGCTCCTCCCACCCCCACAGGAAGTACAGGGTTAAAGTCACTCAGGCCTGAGCCCTGGAAGGGAAGAGGTTATGGATAATCCGGGAATTGTCTTGTGCAGACCAGATGGTTCTAGTAATAGCCAGAGTGCAGACAGTAAGAATTTCCCAGGCTTTTAAAGAGTTTGTAAAAAACAAAAACAACAGTATTTTCTCAGTAATTCTAAGAAGAATGTTTTGTGGATAAAGGCTATGACTGAATAAAGATCTTATGGTTACATTTACTTATAGAAGTCCATATATATGATGAACTGATTATAGGTATTTTTAGAAGTAAGAACAAAAGCTCCCACTCTTAGTATCCTCCGATATGAAAGTGAAGTGACAGAGTTGCCAGGACCAAAAGTTGGCTTTTCTGAAACCATCTTATTCCCAAGAAGTTAGGAAATGGAATATTAAGTCATACTGTTTTAAAGAATAAACGTCATCTTTCAGATGAAAATTCCAGATATTGATCTTTTCCTGAAGTTAAGTCACATGTCCCCCCATGGAAACGACAGACCGTATTAACTCATAATTCATATGCGCAAAATATAGCACCTTGAGTGCAGGGGCCAGGTGTGTGTGTTTCTTGGGCACACAGCCATGGAATTGTTTCTGTCACTCCTCAGACCAGGCTCAAGCCAGGAAGTGGTACTGGAGTGGGCCTCCATTAACATCCATCTGTTCAAAGCAGAATTGAAAGTGATGCTGTTGGACTTAACTGGACAAAAGAAACAATGATCTGGGATCCCAGAGGACCTTTTTATGAGGGAAGCTTTTTATTGTTTATTTGCATCTCATTGATCTCTTCTCTCCTTGGGAAAGAGGATGAGAATGAGTCCAGAAGACAGTGTTCCCTTTGTGGTTTATTTGGTTGAAATGAGTCTGGAATTCCTGCCTCTCCACTAACAGCTCCCACCGTCCCACCCTCTCCCCTATCCCTGGAGTGCAGGAGGAAAGGGATCGCTGTATGTCTGAGTTCCCAGTGCGAAGAACAGGGCCTGACACAGGCCACACCTTCAGTAAACATTTGCTAAATGAATCTGTATAGATTATTCATGTACACTGTATATTTACACATAGAAATGTGCTTAAAATGAACCCCACCCCAGGAAAAAGTAAATGCCTTTTTGTACCTCTATAAGCCAGATTTTACAACATTTTACTTCTCTAGGCAGGAGGAAAGTGGCAGGAAGAATTTTTTTAAATGACATTGATAGCTACTCTATACTGAATTTCTAAATAGAAAAACTTGTCTGTCCAAGGCTGATTATCACAGAAAATTGTGACGACCTTTGCTTTTCATGCCCTTGAGTTTTATCACCATTTCTGGCTTCTTTCATTGCCTTTTATCTCTTCTAAGTGAGACTAGTCAAAAGGTGGGGAAAGATAAAAGTGAAATATGAAAAGTATGTTGGCATTTGAAGGAGGAGAGGCAAAAAACCAAAATGAAAATCAATATAACAGGACGAAAAGACAACTTTTTTTTTTTCAAGCTTCTGTTTGCATAAAATGGTCTAATGCAATCCATGGAAGAAGATATCGGCTGTTGACTTGGTCAGCCAGTTTTGGAATAAAGTGGGATATTAGACAACTTTTATTTAAGCAGAACTGTAGGTGAGAGTGAGCCTCCTTGGAGTCCTGGCCAGGCAGCTCAGCCCTCCTTCGACGTGTTATGTGACATGTTAATATACTCAGCTGACCTTTCTGTTTTGTCTTAGTTTGACATCGACGACCAGATCAAGTTCCGATGCTCTGCAGGGCCGGTACACAGCTCCCGAGCTGGAAGTAAGTTCATTTCCTTTTCTTGGCCCTGCTTTATCTTGGAAGACCCATTTTCCAGGAAGGCTTTTTGTGTCTTTACTTGCATCTTTAGTGGTCTGCATCCCATGATCCCATTTTTTTTACTCAGGAAGGAACACAATTCCTGTACGGAAAAAGAAATGTCCTTAATATACTATAGGATTAAAATAAAAGTTGTTGATTTTTCTCCAACAGATTCAGCCTCTGGTGTGGCATCTGGCCACCCCGCTCCCACCAAAGGCCTGGGTAGCTTGTCAGTCTGCGGTCTGCTTTTTTCCTCTGTCGTAACAGAATGTATGTGGGTTGTTTTAACTTCCGGTCCCTTCCCCTAGTGTGTACCTGTCTGTGTTCTCCATACATGGCACGACTGTGAGGTCAGAAGGCGGCTATTGGAAAGAGAAGGGGAGGGACACCCTGTCTGCGCGCTGCTGGGCACTGTCTGTATGTGAGCTTACTCCCTGCAGCAGCTCCAGCAGGTGGGCATTTCACAGGGTGAAGAATAGCAAACAGTGAACAGAGGCCTGTCAGTCAGCAGAATATCTTTTTCTTTCTGATGCAAAACTCCTTTTCTGAGGCCCTTGGTGGAACATCCACTGAGGTCACAAAAGGTCTAATCAGATGGAAGCAGCCAGAAAGAGACTCCGCCCTGACTCCAAGAATGGAAAGAAGAGGCGTTTCCAGGGATGGCTAGGACTTGCTGTGTTCTAAGCACTGCATCTGTGATTTCATCTTCAAAGAAACCCGAGGAGGCTTTTATCTCCATTTTCCAGCAGGGTGGGGGATAAACAGAAAAGTGAAGTCCTTTAATCTTGGGATTTGCCGGCATGTAGACCATGTAGTCTGGCTCGAGTCGGTGCTGTGTTCCCAACCACCGTTGCCCAAGATCCGGCTGCTGTCTGCCGGCTCTGCTGCTGACCCTGCCTGGCGTCCAACCCCCGGCTGCCCTTCCCTGCATGGAGGAAGAGCCCTGGGGTCTGTCCAGACACGGGCGCTTTGCTCTGGGGATGGGCCTCCCTCCACCTGACCTGGAGAGAGCCGGTCGTTATGAAGGGTTGTCAGTCTGCCAGCAGCATTCACCAGCTCTTTCTGTCACTTGAAGAAGGAGCGAACTGTACTGAGTCTGAATGGGTTGCTGCCTATTCTTCAGAAGAGAATGGCTCTAGAAGGCAGGCGGTCATGCTCACCACTGACTGGGTGACCCCTGCTGAGGCTGGACCGCTCTGGCTTCAATATCCCTATTGTGTACAGAGGTGAAGTGCAAAGAACAGCAAGTCTCCGCATTAGATTTAAGAGAATGTTTTTCTTCTCATTCCGAGGAAAGAGCCCCAGTGTTCCCCTCTGAACCGGAGCGCACACAGGATGGAAGTTGGTTCGCCAACTCCTTGCATCACTTTTCACAGGATAGACCTTTGAAAGAGATAGTCAGTCATTGCTTGTGGTAACTTTAGCTTCAAAAGAACTGGGACCCCAGCATAACATGTCTTGGGCCCCCTGAATAAATTAATGAATCTTAGACTGTATCCCTTGATCCAAGATTCTGTCAAGACCAGTCCCTCTATTGACAAGTTTCCTTGACACAAGAAGGAAAAAGAGCTTGGCTTTGAGGGATATAAATGGGGCAAAGGCTTGGATTCCCACGTCCTTGCCCCCAGCTCTCTGTTCTTTATCATAAAACTATCAAGCCAAGAGGCGTTGAGGACCCAGCACTTCCTAGACAGTCCTGGTATGTGTTGTGTTTCTTATTCTGTTTACCAGAGTCTTTCTGGAATCAATGTAGTAATTTTTCGTAAACGCAATTTTAAAAAAAAAATTAAATTTGTTGTCTTGAGTAGGTCAGAAACGTGGTACGTCGTTTGGAAGGAGCCACCCCCTGCATTGCCGTCCCTGTTTCCCCTGCTTCCCTTAGGCCGCCAGTTCAGAGCCTGATCCTAGTAGCAATGTGGGTGGGCCTGCTGGCTCCAGGTCCCTTAGTTTTCCCCTTTCTGAGTCTGTCGGCTCCACCATTGAGATATCACATGCTGCCTGTTGGCCCTTGTGAAGCACAGACCTGGGAGTTCCCATCCACCCAAGTTCCTGTCCCAGCTCTGTCACTAAGCTTGTTTTGTGACTTAAGGCCAGGTCTTCAACCTGGCTGACCCCAGTTTCCTCACCTAAACACAGGATAATGATCTCAGTCCCTGGCGCCAAAGAAGATCGAGTGGAGCAGCAGGTAGAGCAGAGTGCCAGGACGGAGCTCCCAGAGGGAGGGGACCTTATCTTATTCACTTCATGTTCCAGGCTGAGTTTTCCAGAAGTGGCCACCAGGGCAGAGCCTGACTCGCAGGATATTTATTAGGGGGGCTTCCCCTGGTGGCTCGGAAGACTGTAAAGAATCTGCCTACAATGCAGGAGACCCGGGTTCAATCCATGGGTCAGGAAGATCCTCTGGAGAAGGGAATGGCAACCCACTCTAGTATTTTTGCCTGGAGAATCCCCTGGACAGAGGAGCCTGGCGGGTACAGTCCATGGATGTCAGACATGACTGAGCAACTAACACTTTGACTTTTCAACACATGCGGAGGAGGGAAGGAGGGTTGAAGGGTACTGCAGGTTGGGCAGAGCCTCTGCTCATCCCAGGGGTGCTCGGAGCAGATATGACCCATCAAAGCTGTCCCCCAGGGGTTGTGGCTGCACCTTTACACCCCTGCTAGGAGCTCTTATCCTGCGTGGGTTGCCCAGGAAGGGCTTGCTTGAGAGTGGGGCGACTCCCAGCTAGGGCAGAACCTGGAGCTGCCAGCCAGAGCTCGCAGGGGTTGAGCAGGCACTAAGGGGGCACCCTGGAAGGGGCTCTGGGTGGCTCACCTCCATGTCCTCATGTTTCCCATCTCACCAGCCCCCAGACCATCAGGGAAGAACAGACACTTCAGTAGAACCTTTCGAAGGGATGAAGTGTGCAGTTCTGGATTTGGGGTGTAGTTCAGATGGGGAAAATTTGGCATGTAGATGGCCTTTAGTTCTTAACCGATGTGGAGATGGAAAAGCAGAAAGCAAGCCTCCTGACTTGGTTGGTTTTGCCCTCACAGGTAGCCCGGTGTTGCTTTTGCTTCGGCTCTGGGGGAGAGGGTAAGTGGACAACATCCCGTCTGGGCCTCCGTGATGCCCTGCAGACCTGTACCACTCGTCTGTAGGTGTTTGGGATTTAGGCACAAATAACTTGAGTGGGAAGAGGAATTCCTTTATTCCAGAGCTGGTTTATTGTTTATATACTTGACACGTTCTTCCCAAAGGGTCTTTGGGATTTGTGTTGGTATTCTGGCAGATGAGGAAAAGTTGATATTTTTGGCTCATATTTATAAGTTAAATTACACAGTACATTTTTGAGGAACAAGAAGTTACATTTTTTTTTAAAGGAATGCAAATTTGGAAAATTTCTTTCATTCAGCTTCCTCTTCTTGAATTGGAACATTCCAGGGGCTGGAGAAGGAAATGGCAAACCACTCCAGTGTTCTTGCTTGGAGAATCGCAGGGACGGGGGAGCCTAGCGGGCTGCCGTCTCTGGGGTCGCACAGAGTCAGACACGACTGAAGCGACTTAGCAGCAGCAGCAGCAGGGGCTTGAGAACTCTTGCTCTGCTATCACTTTCTTCCGAGTTTATAATAAGTTTTCTGTGTTTAAGAGCTCTCTTCTGTTAAATGTGCCAGTAGGTAACTCATCCTATTACAGAAGGTTCAGGGGTGAGGTGGGAGCTTGGGGCTCACGGCATAGATGAGCTTGCCTGAGGGTACAAATGGTGTTTGACAGCTTTCCTACTCAACAGCCTCTGGGTTGGAAATAAGCAAGTTTGGCTTTGCGAAAGTGGTAAGCATCCTTGTGTTCCCTCATGGAGCTTGTGCTCACTTTGTGGTTCACAGACGCTGAAGAGAAGCGGAATATGAAAGAGGGCCCACGGGTCATTTATGATGAGAAGAAAAGCACCGTCTACAGCTATGCCTATTTCCACTTCATGTTCTTCTTGGCTTCCCTCTATGTGATGATGACCGTCACCAACTGGTTCAAGTGAGTGGCCCCTCGTCTTAGATGTTTTAGAAGTTAATTTTTTAAAACATCCTATTCTTGACAGCCTGAAAATCGGACCTCTTGAAGTCAATTAACTTCTTCTCCAAGACCTGCTGCACTCGTCTTCCCAGAAACAGTCCATTGACATACTTTTAACCCTGGAAAGTGGTGATGCTTACTGCAGCCTTAAGAAAATAGGAGGTTAATAGCATATGGACAGTCTATAGAACATAGTAACAGAAATGGAAGAAGAACTTAGAATTCGTAAGCAATCATCTGGCTTTTAGAAAAGAGATGATACTCTTTTTTTCTACTTTGTCTTTTTTTTTTTAACACTTTCATTACAAAAGTTTGAAACATCTAAAAAAAAAAAAATACTAATATGTAAGTATGAAAAGTAGCATAGGCCCTCCACCCCAACTCCATAACCACTGCTAATCAAATGATGTATTTTCTTTCTTTTTTGTGCATTTATATGCCTGTATAATTTTTATAAACATAAATGTGATTACACATATTTTCTCCCTTGCGGGTTGGGTTTTTTTTGTTTGTTTGTTTTTTGTTTTTTTTTTAACTCACATGACGAGTCTTACTTTCCCTGTTACTACATGAAGATTCTTTTCGATTCCTTTTGTATCTTTCTTTGATCCAGAGTTTCTGTTGGATCATAATTTGGTGTACATTAGGATATACCTAAGGTAGACATTAGAATAACTTAGGATAGATATTTGGGCTTCCCTGATAGCTCAGTTGGTAAAGAATCTGCCTGCAATGCAGGAGGCCCCGGTTCAATTCCTGGGTTAGGAAGATCCGCTGGAGAAGAAATAGGCTACCCACTCCAGTATTATTGGGCTTCCCTTGTGGCTCAGCTGGTAAAGAACCCACCTGCAATGTGGGAGACCTGGGTTTCATCCCTGGGTTGGGAAGATCCCCTGGAGAAGGGAAAGGCTACCCACTCCAGTATTCTGGCCTGAAGAATTTATTTAGACTCATTGTGCAACAAACAGATGAGTGGCCTCTCTGGGCCACGCTGCTGTGGGTGGCAGGGCCTGTATTCTAGTGCCGGAGGCAAACAGTGGTCCACATCAAATACAGTGTGTTGACACTGATGACTACTGGGGAGAAAAGTAAGGAAGAAGAACAAGGAGCAGGGCGGGGGTGGGGGTGGGGCAGAGGTTGCGAACAGACGATGGGGAAGGCTTCCCTGAGAAGATCTTCCCAGACAGCCTGAGGAAGAAGAGGGCATTGGAGCCTCTTGTGTTTCCCAGCGTGACAGGGAATTCCTGGAACATTTTGGCCTGGGAAGCTTAAAAAAGGTTGGAGGCAGAAAATAACAGGTATCAAGGATGTGTTAAAACTGGAGCCCTCTCTCGCTCCTGGTGGGTAAAAATTGTATAGGCACTTTGGAAAATAGTTCCTCAGAATGTTGAGTTGTTATATGATCCCGCAGCTGTACTCCTAATGATATACTCAAGAGGAGAAAAAAACACGTCCACGCGAAAGCTTATACACAAATGTTCATGGCAGCATCGTTCATAATAACTAAGTGGAAGCAACCAAATGCCCATCAGCTGACAAATGGATGAACAAAAGGTGCTATATCCACTCAATGGAATATTCCTCCACAACAGAAAGGAGTAAAGTACTGTTACATACTACGGCATGGAGACACCCCAAAAGAAATATGCTGAGAAAAGCCAGTCCCAAGAGGCCCCTTGATTCCATGCCCGGTGACATGTCCAGAACTGGCAAAGCCATACAGACAGACAGTGGTTAAGTCATGCCAGGGGCCGAGTGGAGGAGGAAAGGGGAGGGCAGCTAAAGGGTGCAGGGTTTCTTTCTAGGGTGATGAGAATGTTCTAGAATTGACTGTGGTGGTGGTTACACAAGTCTATGAATACAATAAATATCATGTGCTTTAAGTGGGTGTGCATTATATTAATATCTGAATTGAGTTGCTAGGGAAAAAAGAAAGGCTGGTGTGGGATGGCCGTGGAAGCAGGGAGAGACGCTTGGTGGGAAGAGACCTTCCCACCACCTGTTCTCTTCCTGCTCTGACCACAGCTGGGTCTCTTGTTTCTACAGCTATGAAAGTGCCAACATCGAGACCTTCTTCAGTGGGAGCTGGTCCATCTTTTGGGTCAAGATGGCTTCCTGCTGGATATGTGTTCTCCTGTACCTGGGTACGCTGATTGCCCCCCTCTGTCGACCCTCTCCGCAGTACTCCGTGTGAGGATCTGAGCAGTCTCCTTGGTTCTGCAGCAGAAAGTGATGCCCTTGAACAAATATCCCAGGAGTCAAGCAGTGACTGGTACTTTGTGACAAGCTGGCATTCCCCTGGCTGGCTTCACTGGGTCTGAAAAACCTTCAGAGGGGAAAAAAAAAATTACTTGATTCGCTTTTTGTAATTCTGAAGTTCAAAAAGAAGCTACCAGTTTGCCCCTAAAGAATTGAAAATTTCACCTAAGTTGATGCTGAGTGTTTATAGATTTAGTACGTGTTTCACCCCTAAATATTGGGATAGTGGTCAGGCTAGTATTTTCCTTCTGCATGTTTTTACCAGGACAGAGTTTGGGGAATGACATCTTTTCACAGGGATAAAAGCGTACTTTGTGTGGCCTATTACCTATCCCTGAAATAGACATGACAAAATCTGGAGCCCTTTGCCCCCAGTAGAAGGCAGACCCCTCAGAAGGCTCCACACCTCAGCCTGCAGAGCTCCTGGCTCACCGTCCTGGTATTTATTGGCTCCAAGAGGAAGCATCTGCTTTTCATTCCACCCCTGTGCCATCTTCTCCCACCCCCGACACGTTTCCCTTTGAAGTTGTGATGCTGGGAATCACAGACTTCACTCTGCCCTTGCCCTTCCCAGAGGTGCCCTCATCCCTTTGGGTTCAGCATCTTTCTTATAATGTGAAAAAGCACACTTTGCCATCACCACCCATGTGATTCCCCCCACCAGATTGTCACCACCTGATCTGAGTTACTGCCTTAGTAACTTGCTTTGTAACTCAGATCAGGCGGTGATGGAGCCGTTTGACCCTTACTCGTGGTAGTGTTCACGTGATGATAGAACAATGTTCGTGTTGTTGTCTTCGCTATAGTTCTTGTTTGTGGGTTGATAGTCATGATACTTTAGGACCTTATTGGGAAGTTGCTTCTCGACTGAAGCCTACTGCACCCCTCTTTCCATTACTGAAGTCAACCAGTTTCTCTTCCACGCGAGGCCTTTGAAATTGTAAAAGCAAAAGGGCTTTTGTTTTCCAGATCTGTAATGTGACCACACCATTAATGTCCCTTATGATTTTAGGGGTAGATTTGCTAAGGTGAGAATCAGAGGCAGCACCTCAAACAGGGCTGACCAGGTAAGGCCTCCAATTATACAAATTGTAGAAGTGACCAGATGATATACTTAGAAGAAAAGGTGGGTGGGATGGGGAGTTATTTAATTAAGCCATGAGCAAAAGCCACAGAAACTTCCAAAGTACATACTCCTAAGGTGACACTTAAGAGAGATTTGACTCTAGGCAGCTGTGTAAAAAGATCTCCATTTTCAGTGCTGATGCTCTCGTCCAGGGAGGAGTTTACACAGCGGAATGTCCACTGGAGACCCCAGTGGAGACACAGTGGGGACCCACCTCTTAGTATTTCATGCAGGATGGAAAGAATCCTCTCGGCACATTGGGTCCCCCATAAGCTGGGCTCCAGGGTGCCAAATGCTGACCTGGGAAATTAGTCCCGCTCTTCATTTCCACTCACTCCTTTGCCCTCCTCTCAAGAAAATGAGGGAGTTGGGTGGACGCAAGAGGCATACAGTGGATGAATTCCTCCAGAAACTTGCCTTAGTTATAGTGTTGGAGATTCACTTTTTAAAGGCACTCCTTGTGTGTGTGAGAGAGCCTTGTTTTGTACACTCGATCAAGTTCTTTTCTTTTTTTCCCCCAGATCAGGAGTCTTCAAACTTGGTCCAGAGATCTTCTGTAGGCACAGAATGAGTGGTTGCCGTGTGTGGCCCACAGGGAAGCCCGTAGGGGTGGGAGCTCTGTGGTCAGACAGGTGGTGGCAGTAGGTGGGGTGTGTCACAGCAGACCCCACAGGGACCACTGCAGTGGCTGGTTCAGTGACAGGCTCTGGGTAAGCGAGACTGGCTTTACAAAGATCACGAGGACGGGCAGGTCAAGAGCTGGGGTGCTGTCGGTAGCTGGTTTTGTTGTGTTTTCTTCCTGCTAGGGTCTAGCATCCAACTCTGACTTTCGAGCTGGCCCTTCCCGTGCAGAAAATAGCTCAGGGAGACACAGAGGAAAGGACATCGCCAGTAGCCAGGCTTCCTTCCTGAGCCCCTCTCCCTCGCAGCCAACCCACATTCTCCAGCTGCTTAAGACTTGGTTGATGCCTGATAATGTTCCTTTCTGAAGGTCGGTCTGATACAAGAAGAGTTACAGTCATTCTGATTTTTATTCTCAACTGAACATTTAAGCAGTTTTATCCAAATGATCCAGAGAGATGTGGACGATCTCTGAGGACTAAGGGTATATAAATAAGATGTTGACTTTAATGATTATTAATTGTAGTAAACAGTACTCAGGTGATAAGTCAACATTCATGGGTTTAAAGAGTCTACGTTTTTGTGCTATTATGTTTTAAGAAACTGGAAACACAGTGCCAATTGCTTTGAGTTGCTGTTAAGGATGATGTTCATTTGATAAATTCACTGATAATCTTTTCAAAATAATAGACTTTGCTTCCTACAACTTTTTATACATGATTTAAAAAGTGCATTCTCAGAAGCTGCGGGTCAGATTCCTTTAGCAATGAGAGTTGAAGATTTTTTAAAACTATGTGTAAGATTCCTCGGTGCTGTTCATCCGATGTGGAAATTTTTTCACTTCTCATTTTCACGAGTAAATACACATAAATAGAGGAAGGGATTCTTCTGGGAGTGTTGCTGTTTATGTCTAGATGTGTCACCTGACTGGAGACCAGAGACTTTCTCACCAAAGGCTTTCAGAAACCCTACTTGGTCCTCACTGGGTTGATTTTTTTTTTTTTTTTTTAATGCTGGTTAGTTGGTTTCGTTTTTGTCCTCACAATTTCTTGGGAAATGGCTTGAAAGAATTGTTTGCCAGAAGTCCTTGGAGCTCCTTCGTAGCGTAGGTGGGCTGTGTGCATGTGGGCCGATGGAGGTTGGGGTCCCGGGGGCTTTGGGATTCTGGTGGCCAGCGAGGGCGCTCCCACACCCCTTTGTTTATTTCCAGTTGCTCAGAGATGCCTTCACTATGGTTGACCTCTGTGCACTGCTATTCCCCCTACATTGTCTCCTTCTGCCTTTTTAAGATTATTTGCTTATTTATAATAATTTTGGCCAGAAGTTTACTACCATTGGTGCTTCCTGTTACCCTGCAAAGGGAATTCCAGAGCCTGTATGCATTTACACTGCCTAGGTCTTTTTCTCCTTTGATTGCCTTTCTAAAGAGCATCTCATTTTGGTGTACATTCATGTCCTACCCCTCTTGAAAATGAAAGGCGGTTTTAGATATAACTAAGAAGGATGTGATCTCGGGCCAGGATCCCACATGTCCAGAGAGCACCCTGGGCTCTCCTTCATTGAGGACGGCGCCGATACCACTGGGTTCATGCCGTTCTCTGTAGGGTCTTCTCCTTGATTTACTAAATCCCTCTGACTTCGTTCTTAACTGTGTTTCCTGCTGTCCTTAATATATTTGTAAAGCCTCAGACATTTTAATCCAGTTTTGTATTTTAGGCAGAGATGTGCTCTCTAATATACTTGTTTAGCAGGATACAGATCTTTTGAATTAATGCTAACCATTCTAAAGATTTCTCTCTCTCTTTTTTTTCCCTTCCTCAGTAAATCATTTACAGAAGTGTTCATTTTGAGAGGATGAAGTATTTGGCTTTTACCAAAGAGGTGTTCTTTTTTTAAAAGCAAAATCCTTTCAGCAAAAACTTAACTTGGGGAATTGTAGATTAAGAATGCATTTGTCCACATCCGCTTCTGTAGGTGTTAACCATGTTTATGTGAGTAAAATGTTAGAAAGAACTCTTTAAGGTAATCCTTTGTGGTGAAGGATCCTGGGAAATTCTCTCAGGTAAAGAAAGCTTGCAGCAGATGGGTAATATATGTCTTGAGAGCTATTTATAAGAAATTTAAGGATTGTTTTGTTTTCCTTTATTAAAGATTTAAGGTTATTTTACTTTGAAAAAAACTACAGAAATTTTATAGTCATAACTTTGTTACTTTTTTAAAAAAAAACTTGTCTGAAATAATTAGATGTAGCCAAATTATGTGGTTATGTTTTGCTGTTAGAATTTGAAAATGTAGTATGTGTGGTAATCTACTGTTTGAAATTTATAATGGTCTTAGATATGTTTGAGTTTTGGTAACTTTTAAAACTAGGTATTTTTTTTGTTTTAAGTCACAAAGACACCTATGGATTTATAATTGGGGTTTTTTTGAATGCTAATTTTTCTATGAAGCAGCCGAAGTTGACCAGTCTTTTCCTAGGTGGAAAACTCAAAACTTGTTAACTCTGTACTTTAATAAAATTAAAAAATGAAAACCATGTTTTTTTTTCTTCTTCTTTCTGTTGAATATATTTATAAATAAAGTCTGCCAGGTACCATTTTCCAAAGATGTCTTCAAATGTTAATTCAATCTCAAGTTTCATAGAGTCTGTTCTGCTTCTAGAAGATACAAACAGGAAAACCCAAGTTTTTTGCCTTCTTCCTTGCTGAAAGCCTCTACAACCTGCTTTCTTCTTCTTTTTTTTTTTTTTATTTACTTTGCTGTGAAGGGTCTTTGCTGTGGTGCTCAGAATCTTTAGTCATGGCATGCAACTCTTAGTTGTTGGACCAAGGATCAAAGCTGGGCCTCCTGCACTGGAGCATGCTGTTTGACAATACTCATATTTGGCAGAAGCCTTCTTATATAACTAACTGAGATTAGGAGACTCTAATTAAGAGTCTTAGAAATCTTCCGTTTAGCCAGAGGATTTGGCACTTCCTTAAATCTTTGAAATCTTAATAAGAGGCTTTATCTTGACGTTGAGGCTACATTTTTACTTGTGGCATCTTAGAAATGATAAGTAGTTAATAAAACAGTGTGGTTGGAAAGATACTTCATTGAGTGTGTTTCAGTGTGTTGTTAAATGAAAAAAAAATTGTTCAGTGTGATCCAAATCCTGCATGTATGAACTCTTTAAAAAAAAAAAAAATTCTGGAACTTGTTAAAACAGTAAGACTTAGGAATTTCCTGGTGGTCTAGTGGTTAGGACTCAGCGTGTTCACTGTGTGGGAGGGGTTGGGGAGGTGGGGGGACTTGGGCAGTGAGGGCGGAGAAATCAACTCAATACAAGGATAAGTGGGGACTGATAGCCAACAAGCAGAGGCATGAGGTGGTTGGATAGTATCACCAACTCATTAGACATGAGTTTGAGCAAGCTCCAGGAGACAGTGAAGGACAGGGAAGCCTGGCATGCTGCAGTCCATGGGGTTTCAAAGAGTTGGACATGACTGAGTGACTGAACAACAAGAAAAGCAGAGGGAGGGGATCCAGTAGATGGAAAATTACAAGAGGAGATCTCAGGTAGAGAGATTCTTTCTCAAGGTAGACAGGCCAAGTGTAAGCAGACAGGGTAGGGGACCCCAGAGAAAGAACCAGGCATAACTTTAGTAAAGGAAGCCGTTTTAGGCCTGAGCTATTTTGTGATCTAAGCCTGGCCACAGTGCCTGCCCTTGCAGAGGAATAGGTCTCAGTAGTTAATGATATTAAAGGAACAAAAGAAGGTAAGAACTAGTAACTACCAGGACAAGGAGATAACCTAACTTCATCAGAGACAATATGTCAGTTGTAAAGATTCCCAGTTCTGTTTCAAAAGTCAAGATTAATCCAAAGCATGTTCTTGAGTTGTTTTGCAGAATTCAACTCCACAGGAGTCCTCAACCATCAGATTAACTGGAACCTAAGAGATGATGGGCTTCCCAGGTGGCACAGTGGTAAAGAATCTGCCTGCCAATGCAGGAGACACTGAAGAAGCATGTTTGCTCCCTGGGATGAGAAGATCCCCTGGAGTAGGAAATGGCCACCCACTCCAATATTCTTTGTCTGGAAAAGTCCATGGACAGAGGAGCCTTGTGGGCTGCAGTCCATGGGATCTCAAAGAGTTGGACGTGACTGAAAACAAGATATACGCAAGGGATGATGATGATTTTTTCTGATCCTCATGACTCCTATCAACTACAGCCTGGACTCTGTCAATTGTTGCCCCAATTCTATGCCATATTCTCCTCTGCTCACATGCTTTCGTGAATACCCATGTTCCCTTAGCTTAAAACTTACCAAGTTTTTTTGTTCAGGGAGACGCTACTTTGGGAAAGATCCCCAGTGTCCTTACTTGCTGCAAGTGATAATAAATCCTTCCTTCTCTCAGTCTTTGGCTTGTTTGTATCTTTTGGCTGTGAAACCCACCAAGAGGCAAACCCAGTTCCTTGGTAATGAAAAGACTTTACACCAAAGATGGGGGGAATGAAGAACTTCAGATATCAAGGGTGGGGAGTCTTGCTAAGCCAAGGTTGTGCTGCCCTGGCAAGGACAGAATGGATGTGGAAGGCTAAGGTTGAGGTCTGGTCAAGAAGAGAGCTCAGAGGAGCCTGGTTTGGTCAAGGAGATGGACTTGGTCAGAACACACACGTTGTGCTCGCATGCTTGGAGAAAATGCACCCAAAGCGTACACCTGTTGTTTCGTCCCCACCCTCTGTTTCCTTCATATTTTGGGAACTGTTCACGTAGTTGTAGCAGGAGCAGCTATTTTCTTTCCATATAATTGTCATAGCTACAGTTAGTTGATTCAGGATTGGACTTTTCATTTAAGTTGGGTGATCAGCCTCTCTGGAAGTTTGGACTTGAAGTGAGTTGGGAAGCTTAAACGATGTTGTTAGTGTCTGGTTTAGGTATTATGAACACAGGGAGAGAAAGCCAATTTGTGAAGATCTGGGATTAAAATGGATGTGCAGAGGGGCAGGTATGAAAGAGGGAAGGGGTGGGGCAGAGAGAATGGGCTTCCGGGTTTTCAGGGTGTTCTTAATGTTCCCCACTCGAATCCCATTCTGGAGCCTCTGTTTGAAATAGCAACGATAGCAATTGTTCATTGAGCATTTGATGTATGCCTTGTAAAATTCTCATAATGATCCTGTGGAAATTACTGTTCTAACTTTCATTTTAAATTTTGGGTGGGGAAAGGCAAACTTTTCTTAAAATCCTTCCTGTGGTTATTTTTTTTTTTTTACAGAGGTGGCCAAATCTTACCTCTTCCCACTCATCTTTCCCATCTCCTTTTCTTTACCATTTTCCATCCCTCAAGGTTTTCCCTTTTAGGTCAGTTTTTGCTTTTAATACACAGAATTTCCTCCTGGTTTCTGTGTTTGCATAGGTATTATATCAGTAAGAAATTGCCTCTGAGTTATAACAGAGTGAACTTCAGTGTCTTAAACACATGGGATTTTGGTTCAGCATCCCCAGGATGTCAGGCCAAAGGTTGCTGTGAATTTCTGGCTCTTTTGTGAACTCCAGGGGTTACTTTGCAGATTTATCTTATTTATACTCCAAGCAGAAGACCAAGGAAGAGCTCAGGGCTCCATGAAGAGAAAAGCACATTGCATATTTCAACACAGGAAGCATAAGGTCTGAAATATCTTGTTATTGCCAGAAAACAGGAAGAATTTTAAAGACCCTCTGATGACAAGCTAAATTATGTCCAGTAATAACTATTACCTAGAAATAAGTCTTGTAATCATTATTGTATGTTTATGTCTATTTTTCTGCCTTTTAAAGGGAGAAAGTGAGTGAAAAGACTCGAGTTAGAATTATAATATTAATAAAAATTCAAAAGATACAGGTAATTAAGTTTAAAGTCAATGTTCAAATGCTTAAATCACTAAGTTTATAAGGTTAAACTTTTTAGGTTTCCTGTGTTTTAAATATTTAGAAAGTTTTGTCTATGCTAATGTGAGTCATTATTGTTGAGTTTTTGAAAGATTTGAGAAAATCAAATGTATTAAAATTAAATTGTACTTTGAAATTTCTAAGACTTTTTAAAAAAATATGATGAACATTTTATCACATTTATCACTTTTTTAAGCCAAAGTATTTCTCACATTTATAAACCAAATGTATTTATCACACTGATAGGCCAAAGAGAAGTTAATCAAAAACAAACATAAAATTAATCAATTTGCAAATAAAATGATATGAGTTTAAAAGGTTTTAAATTATTTTAAAATATATATATAATTTAATATATGAAATAGAAGTTGAAACATTTCAGTACATAAAATCTGTCTTCAAACATAAGAAAAATTTAGATTCTTTGGGTGTGTCAGTCAGTATAGGCTAAGATGTGCTGTGGTAACAAGCAAGTCTAAAAATCTCAGTGTTTACAATGACTAAAGTTCAGTTCTCACTCACAATGCATTTCAGTTATCAGCTGTCTGCAGCTCTGCTCCAAGTTCTCTTCGTTCTGAGATCCAGACTGATACAGCAGCCCCTATTTGGGACACTGCCGATGAAGGTGGCTGAATTCGCCACTCCAAAACGTGCTACTTTGGAAAAAGGCAATTGAGAATATATAAGCAAAGTTCTTTGCCCTTCCCTATTTGTCTGAAAGCAGAACATAAATTTAGAAAAGCATCCCTCTTCCCCCCTCCACCAGAAAGGACAAGCATTAATCCCTGAGATGACTTCGGACCCTTATCCATGGAGAAGACATTGACTTAAATCTGCATAATAAACCTTTCTCTAATTTTCCATGCTTTTTCCTGGTCACCTCTTCATCCTTGGCTTGCCCCATACCTTTTCTTTGCCTTTAGCTAAAGATGGTATTTAAATCTGAGTTCTAAGCTACTTTGAGAGTTACTAATTTTTCCTGTATATTTCCCATGAATATATGATGTATAAAATAAAGGGTAGCAAAACATCCCATCCCAAAATATGCCACTTGGATGTATCAATTATTTTGAGCTATAGCAAGTAAGGAGCAATGCAGGGAGAGGCTTTCTCTGAATGCCCCTGGCCTGCTTATAGACAGATCCTCCAAAAGGGACTCAACAGTCATAGACCCTGTTGACTAAAAAGATGCATGATGTGAGAGTTTTGAGTTAAGTGTTATTTGGGGCAAAATGAGGATTTCCGCCCAGGAAACAATACCTCAGATAGCTCTGAGAAACTGCTCCAGAGAAGTAGTGGGGCAAGTGAAGTGAAGTCAAAGTCGCTCAGTCGTGTCCAACTCTTTGCGACCCCATGGACTATAGAGTCCATGGAATTCTCCAGGCCAGAATACTGAAGTGGGTAGCCTTTCCCTTCTCCAGGGGATCTTCCCAGTGCAGGGACTGAACTCAGGTCTCCCGCATCACCAGCTGAGCCACAAGGGAAGCCCAGCCCCTATGTAGTTAAGAAGCATATCTGTGAAAAACTTTCAAGGTCAATATATGTGATTTTGGTGAATGGGGAATTCACACAATCATGAACTTATCTTACAGAAGATTTTCTGCTAGTCACAAGAGCTGATGTCACTATGAAGGGATTTAGTGCTTTTCTAGATTTGAGGATTGGGATCTTGAAATCAGTTCCTGCAAATATCTAACTAAAGTCTTCTTCCACCAGTTTTCCTGCAGCACAAAGCACCTCACCCTGAACTCCCTCGGGGAGTGTTGAAGGTCAGCACCTGCAGCAGCTCAGGGCTCAATCTCCAAACAGGCAGATGGAGATGCCCTTGGCAGGTTTGTAGTTGACAATCCCTTCCCCGGGGAATGTCATCAATCAAAGACTAGAAGTTGCCCCCACACCCAGATTTCAACATAAGCCCCCATCTGTTCTTCTAAGGGTCCGTTTATTTATCTTTCTTAAAAATCATTTACTCTTCCCTAAGATGCCTATGTCCCCTTTCTCCTTTCCCTATTAAGATGGTATGTACGGGAATTGTAAGCCACTTTGGGGAGCCAGTTTTCCCTGAGTATCTTTCATGTATATGTGAGGTATGCATGTTAATAAATGTGTCTATTTTTCTTTTGTTAATGTGTTATATTACAGAGGTCTCAGCTTAGAAGAATGGAGGGAGAATTTTTTTTTCTTCTCATATACATTGGGTTCAAGAAACAACACTGGCAGAATCATAAAGTGATTCCCAGAGCTGCTTCCTCAAGGTGGTATACATCACATCTGTTATCACTGCATTGATCAAAGCACATCCTATGGCCACTCTTGAGGTCAACGGTGGGGGGAAGTATAATCTTCCCACAAGGAGAGCTGTCTCAAATCACATAGTCAAGGCTGGTGCAATGAGGCAGGCAAGTGTTACCCTCCCCCAGAGTGGGGAAGCTGATATTTTGAACAATAATATAATCTAATATAATGGGGAATAAGATTTTTAAAAATTCTTACAATGTACTTTTTTCCCTTGTTATACATGAGTTCAGTGTGTCTTAACTTACAGAAATGATCATTCCTAGGTATTGGAATTAGGGTGATTTTTAATTTTCTCCTTTGAAAACTTCTACAGTGAATATGTTTCGAGATTAAAATTTCAATTTAGAAATTCTTATTAAAAATTACTTTCAAATGTAAACAAAAAAAGAAAAACTTAAGACAAACATTTATTTCATAACCAGATTAAAATTTATAAATTTTATTTGAACAAAAAAGGCAGTTATCCACATAACTAATCTGATATTTTTAATACAGGAGGGATGATATGTCCAAAACTTTTAATATCTCACAACATAGAAGGAAAAAATAAGTTGTATAGCTTGTGTTTTAGGTATCTCTCTATCCAACCTGTCAGCTTAGAGTGTGGTTATGAAATGGAATGTGTTTGTTAAATAAATACCTCAGTACATGATGAATGTTGGTTAGTTGGCTGGGGAAAGCATAGTCTCATGATGACTTAGAGGCATTTTGTATTACAAGATACATTCTTTTGTGGTTATCTGGCTGATGTCATGGAATTCTGACTTTTGCCACCAGGGAAGATGATATTTCTCCTTGGCAGGAAACTTAAAATACTTAGTACAGTTTGGATCTCATTGCATGTTATCACAGTGAAACTTTCGTGCTTAATTGGCTCTCCTTTGCATCTGATTTTACAGTTGGTGCTAGTCTTACTGATGAACTAGCTTTTTGTAATCCAAGTTGGATTTCTGCCTAATTGGTTGTTTCTGTCCCAACTCTACATGGTGGTTGAGACAAAATCAGATTTTCAGTTCTCCCCTCTACCCCACCACTTTGGTTATTCAGTATATTTAAATGAATTTTCATAATGATAATCCTAAAATGTCCTTCTCTTCTCCTTTGTCTCTTGGAGACAAGAAAGCTCGCAAGATCACATTGATAGGTGACTGACTCATAAGCTCCTCCTTGCTCAGATATAATCTCTGAACTGAGCAAGCTTTAGATGAAGCTTGCAAGAAGGCTCATGATTCAGCCTGTGATCCCGCCAATAAATGGTGATAGAATCAATCTCTTTCGGTCTTTCTTCCATTTTTTCAAGTAATAACTTTACATCTCTATATCTTCCTCCCACCATTCAACCCACAGCATGGCCTTTTTTTGATCCATGTGATAACATCTCTTGAATCAATTTGCTCTTCTCTATCTCCAGGCCTTTTTAGTTCACCTTAGAACCCCAAGATTAGTAAAAGGAACTTGCCCAACTGGCTCTCTCAATTTTCAGATATGCCCGATTCTTTACTAGCGTCGGTGACCTTTCAAGAATGTAAATCTAGTAATCTAGGTCCACTCCTGTGTAAGGAGCCCTAGGCTTCATCATATATTTATGGCTCTCAAGTCCCAGAGACCTGGCCTCTGCCCCCTCTCTCGTCTACCTCCCAGTGCTCTCACCGTAATACTTCTCGTGTCAACTTTGCAATACTATTCAATCCTTTGGTATCCCTAAATGTCCCTCCTGGATCATGAATTTGATTCTGCCGGGAGCATTCCTCCGTCCTTCAATTCTACCAGCCTCCCTAAATGTCAAGCTTCCTTTCAGATACCTGTTCTTTCAGGACACACTTCTTAAAACAGCTCCCCCCTCAGCCCCACCCCTGTTCAGATTTGGGTTATAGAATGAACATAATACTTTTCACGGTAAAAAGGAGTAGAGCTTGATAGTGGAGGGTTATGTTCTGATCGGAAGCCGCTGCCATGAAGAAACTTGTTTGCAGGCTAACAGGCTAACTAGATGCAGGCATCTCTGTGGTTGGTATGGGTGGAGATTTAGCTTTCTTTACTGAGTCCTAAATTGGAAGTGGGGGCAAAAATTATGGAAGCTATCAGTTATTAATCAAATTCTGGCCATTTTGAGTCAATCACTACAAAGGTTGTTGTTTGGATTCCTGGGTTGGTTGCTTCATGTTGTGGGTCAGAGTTCTTTTATTTTGTGTGTTTTTGGTTGTCGTTTTTTGTTTTTTTTTTAACTGTACTGCACAGCCTGTAGGATTTTAGTTGCCTGATCTGGGAGGGATTGAATCCAGGACCCCAACAGTGAGAGTGCCAAGTCCTAACTGCACTGCCAGGAAATTCCCCAGCATTCTATTTCCATATATATAAGCTGGCCATTGTCCATTTATTTCAGTATCTCATGATGATACTTGTATGTATCTACCTCCTTTACTTTAAAAAAAAATAGTAAAATAAAATAGTAAAAGAAACTTCTTGAATTCATCTTGGTCAAGGGCATAATGTGTGTGGAAACATGTTCTGCTTTTGGAAGGCGTTTTAGCATAAGAGACACAGAAATAAGTATATGCATCAGGCTGGGGTTCCAGGAGATGTGATCAGAAGAAGCCACCTTCCTGGAGAACAGTGGGAAATGCCAGATCCTCCACGTTCATCAGGCTTGGAAATCTGCTGGGAGGTTAAAGTCAGCACAGTGGCTTTGGAATCACTTTGCCAAACTTTGTTTTCTTTGACAGCAGTACCACATCTAAGGCTTGGATTTGAGGGCTGGTGAAATGGGAAGTGGATCGTCTGCTCACATAGCTGCAATTAATACCCAGACTGTTCTGGGATACCCTCAGATTCCAAGTGCCATAGGGCTCCCTCATATACAGTGGAGACACAGAACGATGTCTCCACTAAAAGAATGCTTGGGTATCACCTAACCTGCTTTCTACCACCTCCTCGTAGAATTCTTTAAAAAAAAAAAAAAACTAGGTGAGGAAACAGATTTAGAAAATATATTGGTTTTCTGTGGCAGCTATAACGAATTATCACAAACTTAGTGGTTTAAACAACACAACTGAATTTGTTCACAGTTCTGGAGGTCAGAAGTCTGGGTGGGCTTGATGAGGTTTTTTTCTCAGGGTATCACAGGGCCAGAAAGTAAGCATTGGCTAGCTGGAGCTTGTCTCTGCAACCTCTGGGAAGAATCTGCTTCCAAAGTCTTTCAAGTTATTGGCAGAAGTCAGTTTTGTGCGGCTGTAGGTCTGAGGTTCTGGTTTCCTCCCTGGCTGCTATCCAGGGGCCACCCTCAGTCCCTTCTCAAATGGCCCTCCATCTCCGGAGCAGCAAGAGCATATGGAGCCCTCTCATGCTCCAGTCTCTCTGACTCCCCCTTCTGAGCTTTAAAGGACTCATGTGACTGGATCTGGTCCACCCAGATAATCTCCTCACGTTAAGGCCAATTGACTTGGAGCTTTAGTTATATCTGAAGAATTCCTTCACAGAAATCTGGAGATTAGTGTTTAATTGAATGAATAACCAGAGGACAGGACTCTCAGAGAGGCCATCTTAAGATTTGCTTACTACATGTTTTATATTACAAAGAAATTCTGAGCAGAGAGAGACTCTTGAACCAGTTCTAGGTAATGTGTAATTATTACGTAAAGGCGGAGAAAAAAGATGAACATTTTTCTGACCATCTATACATTCATTGTTAAAAAAAAATTCCTATTTCACATGTACATAGTCAGAGCCACAATAAATTCTATTTCACACACACACACATACAAAAATTCCTGAAGGTATAGGGACTTCGTTCTCATTTGCAAAAAAAAAAAATCCAAGGCAGATATTCTGATTGGTGGGTGGCCTTCCTCTACCCAGTGATGCAGAGACCCCCAGGTTCCATCCGTGTTGTAGCTCCCCACTTTCCTAGGGCCATCACCTGCATCCAATTGGTGCAAGATAAAAGAACAGGAAGGACATGCATCTCCTCTTCAAGCCTTTGTCTAGTGGAATCACACATTATTTACAATCATTCCCTTGGTGTCAACTAGTCACTTGACTGTGCCAAATTGTCAGGATGCTTGGAAATATAGTCTAGCTGTGTATTAATGAAGAAGAAATGGATTGGTGAATAGTAGTAGTCTCTGCTTCAACCTACTGTGTGCTGGCACCTTACATAATTCTCATTTAATTAACACCACAGCCCCGAGAGGTATATTGGTCTACTCAACAGAACTGGAAACTGACAGCCAGAGATAGAATTTTCGCACGGTTCCACAGCTGTTATGTGAAGGACCTAAGCTAGGGTCTATATCCTCTTTGACTCCCAAACTCTATTTCCAGTTTGACATATTAGTTCTTCTATACAGTGTTTAGAGATTAAGCTCTTGTTTAGGGAAGGGTTGCTTGAATTATAATTTGATTATCATGGCTGGTTTTCTCCAAGTGAATCAGAGTTACCTAAGTGGGTTGTTTGAAATCATTAGTTTCTAATCCCACCCACTAAAGTTTCATTCAGCCAGTCTGGGAGTGGGAGGGGAAGCAGAAATCTACATTAAAGTGAGTGTCTTGGGTTATTCAGATGTGTTGAAATGTTTGTAATATGCCATTGCAGCCCGCTCTTCTGGGATAGGGAACATGAAGAGGTGAATTCCCACTTGTGGTCTGGTAAAGGGCCCCTCACTAGGATTTCAGGTTCTGATCTGTTTATGAAATTCTGGGGCTTCTCCAGAGTATCTTTCCCTGCCCTACTCCAAGGAATGAGGTCACTGGGAGGGATTTTTTTTTTAATGATAACAACACGGCTGAGTGAGGCCAATTGCATGCCTGTCTAATTATTCTATTCTCTGCCCAAAGCCCACCCATCTGAGCCCTGCAGTGCTCAGCTTGGGGTCACTGTTGGACTCCTCTAACAGCCTCCTTCAGATGCGTAGAACTTGAACCCAACTTCCTATCATCTGTGAAATCTCATGTCATTGGTGGTGTTCCTTGCCTGCGTAGCTTGTTAAGCCGATTTCTCACCCTGTCTTCGCTGAGGATGAAATACTTGCAGGCTTGTGTTAGAAGGACCTGAGAAGGAAGAAAAGCAAGATGCTGCCTGCTGTTGGGAGCTTGCAGCCTCGTAATGGTAGGGTAAACCTATCATTAATGAGAGGAGTAGTGTTTACAGAAGGAGTTTACATATTAGCTTATTTACTTCTCACAAACAACCCTGAGGAATTGGCAAAAACCAAGGCTCAAATTTAAGTAAATTAGTTAAGATGACTCAACTGGTATTTGAATCCAGGTCAGTTTGATTCTAAAGCTCATGTTCTGAGTTACTTTGAGCAGTAGATTGAAGGAATATGTCCATACCCTAATCCCCCAGAACCTGTGAATGTGACCTCTGAAATAACGAAGGTGCAGGTCTTGAGATGAAGAGATCATCCTGGACTATCCAGGTGGGTAACAAGTGTCCTTATAAGGGACACACAGAGGAGAAACAGATACAGAAGAGATGTGACAGCCAGGCAGAGATCGGAGCGGTGATACAGCTACAAGCAAAGGAGTGCTGATAGTCACCAGAAGCTGGAAGGTGTAAGGAACGTTTTGTCCCCTAGAGTGTGGAGGGCCCTACAACACCTTGATTTCAGATTTCTGTACTCCAAAACTGCAAGAAAATAAGTTTCTGTGTTCTAAGCTACTGGTTTGTGGCAGGCTTTTGTTTTTAACAGCGGTCACAGGAAACTAATACACTCTATTTAATGTCATCAAAATCCTCAGGGAACATATAATTCAAGGATGAATTATGTTGTGTGCTGAGAGATTAAAAAATTTTGAAAATCAGAGCAAGAGATCACTGAAATTGGGGATCAGTTGGGCCTATGTAATTATCTGCTAGCACCTCTCCCTGTATCAGGCTTCCATCATCATCACCTTCATCATTTCTGTTACTGTTGACTGCTTAATATGTGCTGGGCACCAGACTAAGTGCTTTTACTGCATCACCTCCGATAAAACTCCCGTCAGTTCTATGAGGTAAGTACTGCTGCTGCTGCTAAGTCGCTTTAGTCGTGTCCGACTCTGTGTGACCCCATAGACGGCAGCCCACCAGGCTCCCCCATCCCTGGGATTCTCCAGGCAAGAACACTGGAGTGGGTTGCCATTTCCTTCTCCAATGCATGAAAGGGAAAAGTGAAAGTGAAGTTGCTCAGTCGTGTCCGACTCTTAGTGACCCCATGGACTGCAGCCTACCAGGCTCCTCCGTCCATGGGATTTTCCAGGCAAGAGTACTGGAGTGGGGTGCCATTGCCTTCTCCGGAGGTTAAGTCCTACTTTAGCCTATTTTTCAGATGAGAACCCTGAGGCTCAGAAAGGTAATTTCCCACCTGTGGTTGTACAATGAATAAGTGCCCGTGGGAGGCGGGAACTCAGGTCTGTCTTGCTCCTGAGTCTTGGCTTAAGCAGTTTCCTTCACCATCTTCCCTTTTAGTAAATTCTTACACATGCTTCATCATTGTGATTAGGGCTCCACCATTTGGGGAGGCCGGGGCCAGAAGGGTGGACTCAGCGTGGTCTCTGTGAGCCTGAGTCCTCTAGGGTATGGCGTGCCTCTCCAGGCCACGGCAGGCGTGACTCCGCAGACGTTTGTTAATAGACAGGATGACAGCTGAGCTCAGGCTGCCTCACAGCCGTTGGAGAAGCATGTGACATCCTCTCGGAGGTAAGTCACCGGTTTCTGCATTGTGTTATTAGGCTGCTACACTGTGTGAGAGAAAGCAGGTGAGCACTGCCTCTCGCCCCTGCCTCACCCACAGGGAATGAAGGTGTGACGTGTAGATCCCCGTGAAGGGAATGGGGAATCTGGACTGAAGCTCCCTCTGGGCTGGTGGTGATCTGGACTGACTGACCCTGTTCCAGTCTCTGTTCAGCTAGAGAAAGAGGACACAAGGCTAGATTTTCATTTCTGTTTCTTTTTTGGAAGCTGTCAATGTTATGGATTAAGACCCAGGTAAACTATCCACAGTGCAAGAGAGAATGGAAAATCCTTGGCCCTGACTCTGACAGAAAGCCTGGTTTTAGAATTTGAGAAGGTGATTGGATCTAGTTTGCTTTTCTCCAAGTAGGGGAGAGACAAGACAGAGTGCCAAGCTGAGGGGCTAAAGGTAAGACATCTGGTTTTGCATTTTGTTGCAGCCAAGAGGTGTTGTTTTCTCTTTGCCCCCACTCCCCCCTCCTTCCGCAGAATGGGGTTCCATGAGGCCGGCTTGTTGATTTCTTTTACACGTGTATGGAATTGACATCTTCTATCCCTTCCAGTGTGGAATTAACTTTGTGAATAATCTGTGAAGCAGCCCAATCAAAAAGATTTCCTTCGTTTATAGGATTTTCTCTATTTGTCAGCAGAGGTAGGAACCCCACAGAAGGTTTGTTAAAGAGCCATAGACAAGTTCTAGATGGCCCTACTTGCAGAGGGTAAGTGCACTTGACTTCTATTTTTTTTTTTTTTTGGTAATACCCTTTCCTAGTCTTCAGAGATTCAAGTGTGATTGAAATTATATTTACCAAGTTTAAGCATACTGATACCTTGAAAGAAGTAAATGTAAGACAACAAAAATATATAGAATTTTATGCAGTAAACATAAACTCAGGAAAGTTCCATTTATTCAACAAAATTTTGTTGCACCCCTACTGTTTATCAAATTCTAGGAATATGGAAAAGAATGAGTTTGCCTTCAACTTGCTCCATCTGTTTGGGGAAACCATGGTGCAGCTGTTGAAAATCGTACTTTCTGGTGAGATTACTTAATGGTTTCTCCAAAGTGGAGAAAAGTTAATAAAAGAATGACAGAAATAAAAGTGAGGAAGCCAGAAAGTAGCTGGATTTACTACATGATATGCTATAGCCAATATTATTTTGAACTAAATTGCAAGAGAACAGTGCAATAAGAACAGTGATATGAAATGTCTATGAAAATACTGTGGAATAAGCCCAGGAAGGATGGACAGTGTTCCAGTGGGTCCCTCTCTAAGTAAAAACAGCTGCTGCTGCTGCTGCTAAGTCGCTTCAGTCGTGTCGGACTCTGTGCAACCCCATAGACGGCAGCCCACCAGGCTCCCCCATCCCTGTC
>NW_011494606.1:7911261-7912893 GCF_000754665.1 Bison bison bison
TGCTAAGTCGCTTCAGTCGTGTCGGACTCTGTGCAACCCCATAGACGGCAGCCCACCAGGCTCCCCCATCCCTGGGATTCTCCAGGCAAGAACACTGGAGTGGGTTGCCATTTCCTTCTCCAATGCATGAACGTGAAAAGTGAAAGTGAAGTTGCTCAGTCGTGTCCGACTCTTCTCGACCCCATGGACTGCAGCCCACCAGGCTCCTCTGTCCATGGGATTTTCCAGGCAAGAGTACTGGAGTGGGGTGCCGTTGCCTTCTCCGAAAAACAGAGCACAGATGTTAAATTGTCAAAGTGGGATGGGAAGCCTTTATCAAGTAATAGTCAATAGAAAGTTAAAAATCAGTCTTAGTGATTTATTCAATGCCACCTCTTGCCATCTTTTTTTTTTTTTGCTGGTTGCTTGGATTTTATTGTCCACTTGGTACAAGGCACAGGGTTATGGGGTGTGAGGAAGGCTTTCAATATGGCTTGGATAGTAAAGAGTGGAATTCTCTCAACTTCCTTATTGGTGTTTTGCTGTTTTGATGTGTTAGTCGACTCAGTTGTGTTGAACTCTTTGTGACCCCATGACCTGTAGCATGCCAAGCTCCTCTGTCTATGGGGATTCACCAGGCAAGAATACTGGAGTGGGTTGCCACACCCTTCTCCAGGGAATCTTCCCAACCCAGGAATCGAACCTGAGTCTCTTAAGTCTCCTGCAATAGCAAGCGGGTTCTTCACCACTAGAGTCACCTGGGAAGCTGTTTCGATATTAAAAACCAAACTGCTTCTGTTGGCAGCAGCCTCCTTAGTCTTGTGGTGGGGGAGGGGGGCTCCAATGAGCCTAGCACCTTGGAAGGAAGCCTAGCAGTTGGTGGTGATCACTCAGGACATGGGCCTGCAGTTGGTTTTGCCAGGCTGCTGCTTTCCCACAGCTTCCTGAGCCAGGTCACAGGTGATCATGCCAGTTAGGGCCTGGGAAGTCTCCGAGTGCTCAGAGGACTCCAACACTGTGATCATGAATAGGAGAGTGAACTTGTAGGAAAAGAAGCTAGCCCATCTGTGTTCCGGATCTGCTGTGGTGAGACTTGGGTCATGGGAGATGGTTTCCCCAGGGTACTCCGTACTTCCACAGGAGCTGTTAGGGAAATGGAGCCCAGGAAGTGCTGCTAGGACTCATGAGTGGCCACGAGCAAGCTGCTGGAGGGAATGGTTGGCATGCTCTTGTTTTCGGGTTGGTGGAAACCTCGGCCACAGCACTTCGCAGGCCCTGGGGTGTGATATTGGATGGCAGCAGGGATGGGTGCAGGTGGGGGAGAGGGGGAGTAAGCCATGGAGCCCATCTGGGTAGGAGAAAGCAGGCGCTGCTCCACAAACCAGATGCTCGGGGTTGCCATCATTTTGAAATTGATAAATTGGGCATCAGTTCAGTCACTCAGTCATGTCCAACTCTTAGCGACCCCATGGACTACAGCACGCCAGGCTTCCCTGTCCAACACCAGCTCCCAGAGCTTGCTCAGACTCATGTCCATCAAGTCAGTGATGCCTCCAACCATCTCATCCTCTGTCATCCCCTTCTCCTCCCACCTTCAATCTTTCCCAGCATCAGGGTCTTTTCAAATGAGTCAGTTCTTCACATAAGGTGGCC
>NW_011494606.1:7913144-7917333 GCF_000754665.1 Bison bison bison
CAGCCTTTAGGATGGACTGGTTGGATCTCCTTGCAGACCAAGGGACTCTCAGGAATCTTCTCCAACACTACAGTTCAAAAGCATCAATTCTTCTACGCTCAGCTTTCTTTATGGTCCAATTCTCATATCCATACATGACCACTGGAAAAACCTTTGATTAGACAGACCTTTATTGGCAAAGTAATGTCTCTGCTTTTTAATATGCTGTCTAGGTTGGTCATAGCTTTTCTTCCAAGGACCAAGCATCTTTTTATTTCATGGCTCCAGTCACCATCTGCAGTGATTCTGGAGCCCCCCAAAATAAAATCTGTCACTGTTTCCATTGTTTCCCCATCTATTTGCCATGAAGTGATGGGACCAGATGCCATGATCTTAGTTCAGAAAGTAAACCTGATGCCTTTATGGGAGATGAAGCCACTTTCGTGCTCTGGATAGGATCACCTCTGTGGGAGAATGTTACATTTTTTTCTTAAAGGCAAAATGTTTGTAGGTTTTACCTCTTTACTTTGTATTTACTTTTAAAGTTGCACTTGTTCACCTATCAGTATTATGAAATCTGATATTTGGGATACTTTTTCTATAATAAAACATTCTCTTTTGAAAAAAGAATCATACTTTCAAAGAATTTGGGGAGCCTAATGTGTAACTCTATACTGATGACACTTAAGCACATAAAAAATTAGAAGGACATTTTTCAAAATGTTAAAATGGATTGTTTTCAAATTATGGAATTGCAGGATTATTCTTCCTGTTTTTCAACGTTTTCTAGATTTTCTAAAGTAAGTTGCACGATTTTGATAATTAGAGAGAGAAAGATGTCATTAAGAAAATGATTGCACCTGATTAGCTGCAGCCCATGCTCTCTGTTGCCAGCTGATCCTCTGCCTTTGGCAAGAGATGAATTTCATGAGCCTGTAAGCCCTGCCAGGAAAAGTGCAATTACCCAGAACGAAGCCACCCTGGGGCCTGGCCAGTCCCCGGTGGAGGGAGGGACGATGCAGAGAAGCCCATCTGGAGAGGGGCTGCATTGTATCTCAGGGACACCCCAAAACTGTGCCCACCTACAGATTCCTAGGCGGCATCCTAACTTAAAGGTGAATTGCTGGTGCTTGACTGCCAGCCGGTTAAACGCTGCCTTGACTGGGGGGCTGTGTACTCGTCTTGAAGTGCAAGGAAACATGGCTGGGCAGAAGCTCAGATGGGTCTGCACCTGCCTCAGGGCTGCCAGAGAGCATCACGCTTCCCTCCTAACAAGGATCAAGCTGCCTGATTGGAAGTTCAGGCTTCCGACAGAATGTGTTGGAGACTAGGATTCCCTCCTGCTGTGTAGTCTAGCGCTGTTCCACTCCGACCAGTGACATCTGCAAGACCAAGGGGAAAGGCAGGAGCTCGGGGTCTTGGGCAGATTTGCTGAATCAGACTCCGCATTCCAAGAAATCCCCAGGTGACTTCAGAGCACAGCTGCCTTTGCATAGCTCTGCCACAGTTACCTCTCAGGTGGGTAAGCCTCAGCTGGTCTGCAGGGGGAGGGGATACAGGCAGGAAGAGGGTGTCCTGAGGGTCCTGAGGAGCCCATGGGAAGCCTCGCCTTCTGTCAGGTGGGCTGAAAGCAGAAGCAGCTTTGGAGGCCAGGCCCAGACTACTGGAGAGATCCCTGATAAGCGTCTGCTTCTGTGATTTAGGGCAAAGGAGGCTGGGCAAGAGCCCATTCCAGGGCAACCTTCTCTAGGAATGTGCAGGGCTTACTGGATAATCTCTCCCTGTCTCTCGTGGGGTCTCTGGAGCCTGGTAAGAAGCAAAGGCATTATTTTCATTTTCCAGATGGTTTTGGGGGGATGGGGAGGAGGCAAGCTGGGATGCTGCCAGCTACTGAGAAAGCTAGAGCTCTTGGTGTAATGGGGCCAGCTGCTCTTGGGCCAGATAGGAAGGCTGTGTCCAGACACACCATCCTTCCAGATCTCCAGACACTGGCCGTTGGGCTGCCAGAATCTCTCAGGGGCTGCTGAGAGTTACAGACTCCTGGCCACTTTCAGTTTTTTGAGGGGTGGTGGTGGTAGTTTCCAATACATTAAAAGTCCTGGGGAAAAAAGCTTAAATGCTCTAGTATTTTAAGAAGTATTTACAATTTAAAACTTAATATTTAAAAACACAGACAATGTGAATATGGATTTAACACTGTATTAGCTTGCAAGGGCTGCCATAGCAAAGTACTACAAAGTTGGTGGCTTGAACAGCAGAAATTGTCTCACACTTTGGAGGCTGGAAGTTTAGGATCAAGGAGTCTAAAGTGCTGCCTTCTTGGAGGCCTCTCTGTTCGGTTTGTAGCTGGCCATCTGCTCCCCGTGTTACTGTCACATGATCCTCTCTGTGTTTGTGTCCATTTGTTCTTGTTAAAATACTTATTTACTTGAACGCACCAGGTCTCACTTGCAGCCCAGGGATCTTTAGTTCAGCATGTGAACTCTTGGTTGCAGCATGCGGCATCCAGTTCCCTGGCCAGGGTTTGAATGCAGGGCCCCTGCCTTGAGAATGCGTAGTCTTAGCCACTGGACCACCAGGGAAGTCCCCAGCTGTTCTTTTCTTACAAGGACACCCGTCAGATTGGATTAGGGCCCACCCTAGTGCGTCATTTTAACTTTACTTCTTTAAAAACCCTATTTCAAAATACGTTATATCCTGAAGCCCTGGGGGTTCAGAGTTTTTGGAGAATACAAGTCAGCTTGTAACAAACATTTGGAAATAACATCAAAAGGCTAAAATAAAGCCCTTTCATGAATGTAAGACCCAGGCCCCATGGCCCTCCTTTCCCTACCCTGTCTTGTATTCTCCTCATAGGCCAGCCAAGTAGGCAGCCTAAGGTATCTGATATTTCCTGGGTTTGTTGTATGTGGGGGTGGACACAGGGAGAAAAGTTCTCTCCCCAACTCTGCGCCCGCCCCCCCACACATCCTTCACCTACTCTGGCTGCTTTCTGCCCTCTAAACCACTCTCGACTACTGTCCTCATGGGGACCCCAGAAGATTTCCCATTTTGGTGGGAAAATCTGAGGGCTGGGCTTCAGCCAGTGCCCATGACTGTGGCCAGGATTCTGTTGCCCCCATGCTCAGGACGTGCATAAAGAGAGCCCACCAACACACTATCTTCTGGCCCTGAAGATGTTCCACACACTGAAAGTGGTTCCCTGGGGCATTATTCAGTAATCGCAAAATGCCCATCTGTGCCGGGAGAACTGATCTTCAGACAGGCACATGTTCCAAGTCTTTTAAGTCCTGTCTGAAGCCACCTATTATAGGTTGAACTCTGTCCCCTAAAGACATATTGGAGTCCTAACCTCAAGTACATCACAATGTGACCCTATTAGAGAAAAGAGTCTTTACAAAGGTAATCAAGTTAAAATGAAGTTATAAGAGTGGGCCCTAATCCAATATAACTGGTGTCCTTATAAAAAGGGGAAATTTGGATACAGGTATGCGGAGAGGGAAGCTGGCCATCAGTAGGCTGAGGAGAGAGGCCTGGAACAGATCCTTCCCTCTTGGCGCTCAGGAGGATTCTTGATTTCCAAGATGGATTCCCCAGAACTGGGAGACATCGATTGTTGTGTAAGCAGCCAGTTGACAGTTCTTTCTTACAGGGGTCCTAGCAAACTGATTTACTTTCTGTGGTAACTCCTACCCACCACCTCTTCTCTCCTTATTTGCTCAGCACTCTTTCCATACAGACTTGACTTGTGCTAGGCCTTGTTCCATCCCTGCCAGCGGTGCCCTGCTGAATTATGTGACATTGGATCTCTTCAATGGCCCTGAGCTTCCTGAGGGCAAAGACCAAGATTATGTTCATTTAAAAAATTCCACTGACCCTTGCGCAGTTCTGGCCAGAACACCAATAAAGCCATGTTGATCTGAAGCACCTTCCTCCCTCTTTACTGCTGCCACAAACTTTCTGGCATGGTTAGATTGAGAGGCTGAGCCTAATGATGGTGAATAATGGAATTCCAACTGAGCTATTTCAAATCCTAAAAGATGATGCTGTGAAAGTGCTGCACTCAAGAGGCCAGCGTATTTGGAAAACTCAGCAGTGGCCACAAGACTAGAAAAGGTCAGTTTTCATTCCAATCCCCAAAAAAGGTAATGCCAAAGAATGCTCAAACTACCGCACAATTGCACTCATCTCACACACTAGCAAAGTAATG
>NW_011494606.1:7917433-7918359 GCF_000754665.1 Bison bison bison
ATGAACCGTGAACTTCCAGATGTTCAAGCTGGTTTTAGAAAAGGCAGAGGAACCAGAGATCAAATTGCCAACATCCGTTGGATCATTGAAAAAGCAAGAGAGTTCCAGAAAAACATCTACTTCTGCTTTATTGACTATGCCAAAGCCTTTGACTATGTGGATCACAAGAAACTGTGGAAAATTCTTCAAGAGATGGGAATACCAGACTACATACAACAATACCAGTACTTGCCTCCTGAGAAACCTGTATGCAGGTCAAGAAGCAACAGTGAGAACCAGACATAGAACAACAGACTGGATCCAAACTGAGAAAGGAGTACGTCAAGGCTGTATGCTGTCACCGTGTTTATTTAATTTATATGCAGAGTACATCATGTAAAATGCTGGGGTGGATGAAGCACAAACTGGAATTAAGATTGCCGGGAGAAATATCAATTACCTCAGATATACAGATGACACCACCCTTCTGGCAGAAAGTGAAGAGGCACTAAAGAGCCTCTCAATGAAAGTGAAAGAGGAGAGTGAAAAAGCTGGCTTAAAATTCAACATTCAAAAAACTAAGACTATGGCATCCAGTCCCATCAGTTCATGGCAAATAGATGGGGAAACAATGGAAACAGTGACAGACTACTTTCTTGGGCTCCAAAATCACTGCAGATGGTGACTGCAGTCATGAAATTAAAAAACACTTGCTCCTTGGAAGAAAAGCTATGACCAACCTAGACAGCATATTAAAAAGCAGAGACATTACTTTGCCAACAAAGGTCTGTCTAGTCAAAGCTATGGTTTTTCCAGTAGTCATGTATGGATGTTAGAGTTGGACCATAAAGAAAGCTGAGCACTGAAGAATTGATGCTTTTGAACTGTGGTGTTGGAGAAGACTCTTGAGAGTCCCTTGGACTGCAAGGAGATCCAACCAGTCCATC
>NW_011494606.1:7918459-7939986 GCF_000754665.1 Bison bison bison
TGATGCAAAGAACTGACTCATTTGAAAAGATCCTGATGCTAGGAAAGATTGAAGGCAGGAGGAGAAGGTGATGACAGAGGATGAGATGGTTGGATGGCATCACTGACTCAATGGACATGAGTTTGAGCAAGCTCAGGGAGTTGGTGATGGACAGGGAAGCCTGGCATGCTGCAGTCCATGGGGTCGCAAAGAGTCGGACACCACTGAGGGACTGAACAAGCGCAGTCCTTCTGAGTGGGCCTGGGCACAGCACTGCATCCATCAGGCCGAGAGTTCCTGTGACTTGGTCTCTCTGCCCTTCCAGTCTGATTCTGAGAACAAGCCCTGTTGGAAGTGGAGTGTGTCACTGTGAGCTTGAAAGGACATCCAGGAAGCCCTGGGCTCTGGATGAGACCTCTGTGGGTGTGAAGTGGGGTGGGGAAAGGGGAGGCCTGGTTGGGTTCCTGAGCCTTTGCTGCCCCCTCCTGGAAGCCGCATCTAGGTCCCAGAGCGTAAGCTGTCACAGAAACCCAGCTCTCCTCCAGCGTCCACGCCACCCTCCACCTCCCTGCAGGCCCTTCTCGGAGTGTATATCATTTGAACTTTGACAAGGACATCCTCAAAGTCTGGAGTACTTCTGCTCTGTCCTGAGGGGCAGCCCTTGCAGCTGTGCATTGCGTTGGAGGCATCTGAGGAGCCAGGAGCCTGGGAGGAAGACACTCAGGGGCCCCGAGAGAGCAAGAGGAGCAAGGAGGTGGGTAGGAGCAGCTGTTTCGGAGGCAGGGAGGGGCTGAGAGTTGTGATCCCAGTGGAGGGAGTCTGTTCTGAGGATCCTGGTTGGATTTGATTTAACCCAGGCCTGGCCCTCTGGCTGGTGACTAAAGTGTTCTGGGGATCCAGGGTGGGAAGTGGTTACACTGACCTGAAGGGAAGGAGAGGCAGTGTAGAGAAGGGACCCCTGAATTATTAACAGGCTCTGAAGAGTGAACAGAGAAACTCACACAGAGGTGCAGGCCTCAAAGCCGCTCACAGCCCCTCCTGGCCCCGCATGTGAAGGCACAGCCTGGGGCTGGGGAGATGCTGGCTGGCTTAGTCACTGAGGATGGGCTCCAGGGAGGCGCCATGGGCCGAGGGCATTTTAAAGAATAGGCCAGGTCAGGAGATTGGCAGGAAAACACATTTGAAATATTAACTCCAGTATTTCCCCCTACCGCTGTCTCTGTCCTTCCCTGCATGCCAGCGCCCCCACCCCCATACTTGAACTCTCAGCAGCCATCCTCCGGCCCCTGGGCCCCAGGTGAGGAATGTAACAGAGGAAAGCAGGCCTGTCTCGGGTTCTAAAAGCCTGAAGCCGCTCCTGAGTGGACAGGACTCTGCATGCAGCCAAAGCATTTTGGACCTGGTGGGTTTGGCAAGAGGGTTCACCTGGGTGTGGGAAAAGGTATCTCTGGGGTGGGGGAAGGGAGGGAGAAGGAAGGCAGTGCGGTACAGAAGTGGGGGTTCTGACGGAGGGGAACGTCCTGTGAACTAGAAGGAGGCCTGGGGGCCCCAAAGAGGAAGTGAGTCATCAGGCACAAGTGACGCCTTGGCCCTCAGTGTGTCCCGTCGCAGCGTGGTTCAGAGAGAGGCACGTTCCTTCCTGAGATGGCCGTGACGGTGGCAGTGGAGCTTCAGCCTTTGGAGGAACATGGCCTTGAAAGGAGGGCCCATGTTGCAGAGGCTGTGGGCTGAGGGTGATGGCTCAGTGGGCGAGTGGGCGGCTGCACTGCCTCCCTCACTGGGTGCCTTCACAGGGTCTGTGTGGTTGGTGGGATTGCAGAGCTCTCTTCCCCTTCCTGAGCCATTCTCCAGTCCCCTGGTTAGTCAGTCAAGCACCAATCTAATACAGCGGGGAGGCGACTCGGCCAGTGGAATTAAGGTAACCAACTAGCTGACTTAAAGACATCAGCCTGGATTACCCAGGTGGGCCCAATGGAGTCAAGCAGAAGTGGAAGGCAGAGTCCACGAGAGAGAAGCATCAGACGCTGAGTCAGAGATGGAGGATTTGCTGTCTCTTTGCTTGTGCAAAAGAGCCCGGGTGCAAGGCTCAGAGAGAGACCTTTAGGAGCTAGAGGTGACCCTGGTGGACAGCCAGCCAGGCAATGGGGAACTCAGTCCCTTGACTGAGTTGGGCCAAAAACCTGATGTGTTTGGAAGACAATTCTTCCCTAAGATTTCTGATAATAGTGTTGCTTGGCCGACACCTGATTTTAGGCCCAGGAAACCCATGTTGGACTTCTGACCCACCCAAACCGTGAGTTAATGTATTTGCATTGTTTTAAGCCACAAAGTTAGTGGCAATTTGTTCTAACAGCAATAGGAAATGTTTGGATGGTGAGCCTGCAGTTGAGCAGGTCACAGAGTAAGTGACAACATGCGGCCACGTCCACACACACAGGCAACCAGACTCGCTGAGGACCCCGTCCCTCAAAGCTTAGGGGAACTTTGACGAAATCCCAGGTTCGGGAGGTGGGTAAGTTCCAAGTGGAGATTACATTTCTGCCACATCGGTGGGATGGGGCTGAAAACAAATTAAATTCAGTGATAGGAAAAAAATATGTGTTCTGCACACCTGTGGCCTGAAGAGTTTGACGGAGTAAGAATACATGTTTCCTGAGTGGGAGAGCTTCTTTGTCCAGGTCAGCATTTTCAAGGAAAGGAGCCAGGAAGAGAGAGGCAGAAAGAGGCAGGCGCTCTGAGGCAGGTCTGCAACCCACCCACAGCCTGTGCCCACGGAACCTTCCAGGGGCCCAGACAAGAATGTCAGTGTGCTCTTTGAATGGCTAGGCTTATGCTGGTGAAGCGCTGGGGCCTTGTCGCTGCTTGGGAGGAAGTGCCAGCTGTCTGGGGGTTCTCAAAACTGCCCAAGTTTCTGCCTTGCCTGGCTTCTCAGCTCGGAAGCATCAGGTGTTCCTGGTCCCTTTTCTGAGCAAACCCGGCAGGCAGCTCTGCAAGCAAGAATACTGTAGTGGGTTGCCATTTCCTTTTGCGATGCATCTTCCCAACCCACAGATTGAACCTGCATCTCCTGCATTGGCAGGTGGATTCTCTACCCCTGAGCCAACTTCCAGTTAAAAAATAATTGTCATGGGGGTGTAAGTACAGCACAGTAACTATAGTGTTTTCTTTTTTTCCTCTAGTTTAATTGAGATATAATTGCCATACAGCACTATATAAGTTTGGGCTTCCTAGGTCCTAACAGTAAAGAACCTGCCTGCCAATGCAGGAGACTTAAGAGATGTGGGCTCAATCCCTGGGTCAGGAAGATCCCCTGGAGGAGGGCATGGCAACCCACTCTAGTATTCTTGCCTGGAGAATTCCATGGACAGAAGAGTGTGATGGGCTACAATCCATAGGGTCACAAAGAGTCAGACACAACTGAAGTGACTTAGCACACACACAGACTATATAAATTTAACTGTACAGCATGATCGGACCTGCATACGTCAGGAAATGATCACCACGGTAAGTTTAGTGAAGCATCCATCATCTTATATAGATGCAGAATTAAAGACCTAGAAAAAAATTATTTCTTGTGATTGACAACTGAAGATTTATTCTCTTAACAACCTTCCAATGTAACATGTTGTTGTTCAGTCTCCAAGTTGTGTTTGACTGTTTTGTGACCCCATGGACTACAGCCCACCAGGCTGATCTGTCCATAGGATTTCTCAGGTAAGAATACTGGAGTGGGTTGCCATTTCCTTCTCCAGGGGATCTTCCTGCCCCAGGGATTGAACCTGCATCTCCTGCATTGGCAGGCAGATTCTTTACCAGGGAGCCACCTGGAAGCCCTCCTGTACAGCAGTGTCAATTATATTTTATCATGTAGTACATTTTATTCCTAGTACTTACTTTATAACTGGAAGTTTGTACCTTTTGACCACCTTCATCCAACTCTCCCCTCCGTTCTCCACCTCCCCAATCCCACCTCTAACCACAAATCTGATCTCTTTTTCCTATGAGTTCATTCATGTGTGTGTCTGAAGTATAACTGACCTACAGTACTAAGTTAGTTCCGGTTATACAACATAGTGGTTTGATATTTCTCTATGTTTCAAACTGATCACTTTAAGTCTAAGTACTCTATGTTATCATGCAAAGATACTGCATAATTATTGACTATATTACCCACACTATACATTTCATTCCTGTGTGGCATCCACTCTGAAACCAGAAGTTCATTCCTGTTCATTTCTTTACCTATTTCTTTTCTCCCCCTCACCTCCACCCCAGCAACCACCTGTGTGGCCTCTGTATCTTTGACCCTGTTTCTGTTTTGTTACATTTGTTTTTAGTATATATATTCCATATATAAGTGAAATCATACAATATTTGTCTTTCTCTGACTTATTTCACTTAGCATAATATCTTCTAGGTCCAGCCATGTTGTCACAAATGGCAAGATTTAATTTTTAATGTCTGAGTAATATTCATATATATATATATACACACACCACATCTTCTTTATTCATTCACTTATCAGTAGGCACTTAGGTTGCTCCCATACTTGGTTATTATAAATAAGGCTGCATGGAACATATGGGTGCATTTTTTTTTTTTTGCATATATTTTTTTCTAATTAGTGCTTTTGCTTTCTTTGGATAAATCCCCAGGAGTGGAATTGCTGGATCTTGTGGTAGTCCTATTTTTAACTTTTTGAGCAATCTCCATACTGTTTTCCATAGTGGCTGCACCAATTTACTTTTTCACCAACAGTGTATGAAGTTCCTTTTTCTCCACTTTTTTTTGCCAACACTTGTTATTTGTTGTCTTTTTTTAATAGTAGCCATTTTGACAAATGTGAGATGATATCACATTGTGGTTTGGATTTGCATTCCCCTGATGATTAGTGATGATGAGCATCTTTTCATGTGCCTGTTGGCCATCTGTATGTCTTGGGAAACGTCTGCTTAGATTGTCTGCTCATGTTTTAAATTGGATTTATTTTTTGTATTGAGTTGTATGAGTGCTTATTATATTTTGGATATTAACCCTTTGTTGTATATATCACTTGCAAATTTCTTCTCCCATTCAGTAGGTGGCTTTTTCATTTTGTTAATAGTTTGGTTCTCTGTGCAAAAGTTTGTTAGTTTGATGTAGTCTCATCTGCTTATTTTTGTTTTTGTTTCCCTTTCTTGAAGAGAGACATCCAAAAAGGTATTACTAAGACTGCTGTCAAAAAATATATTGCCTACATTTTCTTCTAGAAGTTGTATTGTTTCACATCTTGTTTTCAAGTCCTTTAGCCCATTCTGAATTAATTTTTGTGCATAGTGTGAGAGAGTAGTCCAGTGTGATTCTTTTGCATGTAGCTGTCCAGTTTTCCCAACATCGTTTACTGAAGAGCTGTCTCCTCCCCATTTTGTGTTCTTGTCTCCTTTATTGTCAATTACTTTGGCTCATATCTGGACTCTACATTCTGTTGATTCATTGATCTATAATGTTTTTCGCCAGTACTTACTGTTTGGATGACTTTGGTCTTCTCTGGTGGCTCAGTGGTAAAGAATCCTGCAAATGCAGGAGACATGGTTTTAATCCTTGGGTCGAGAAGATCCCCCGGAGAAGGAAATGGCAACCGACTGTAGTAGTCTTGCCTGGGAAATCTGATGGACAGAGGAGCCTGTCAGACTACAGTCCATGGTTGCAAGAGTTGGACATGACTTAGCAACTAACAACAACTCTTTGGATGACTGAAGCTTTGTAGGGTAGCTTGAAATCAGGGAGTGTGGTGACTTCAGCTCTGTTCTTCTTTCTCAAGATTATTTTGGCTATCTGGGGGGTCTTTTGTGTTTCCATACAAATTTTAGAATTATTTGCTCTAGTTTCATGAAAAATGCCTTTGATATTTTGATAGGGATTGTACTGAATCTGTAGATTGCCTTGAGTAGTATGCTCATTTTAACAATATTAGTTGTTGCAAACCATGAGCACAGTGTATCTTTCCATCGGTTTGTACAGCCTTCAGTTTCTTCTATCAATATCTTATAGTTTTCTGAGTATAGGTCTTTTACCTCCTTAGTTAGAATTATTTATGTTTTAACACCTATTTATTTGACTGCCTCTAGTCTGAGTTGTGGCATGAGGGATCTCTGTTGCATCACATGGAATCTTTTGTTACAGCACACAGACTCTTTAGTTGTGGTGCAAGGGCTCAGGAGTTGCAGTGCACAGACTTAGTTGCTCCAAGGCATGTGGGATCTTAGTTCCCCAAGCAGGGCTCAAATCCAAGTCCCATGCATTGCAAGGTGGATTCTTAACCATTGGACCACCAGGGAAGTCCCCATTCTTTTTGATGTAATTGTAAATGGGATTGTTTTCTCAGTTCTTCTTTCTGAGACTTAGATGTTAGTGTATAGAAATGAAACAGATTTCTGTACGTTACTTTTGTATCCTGTGAGCTTACTGACTTCATTGATCAGTTTCTTGCTGATATTTTCAGCATTTTCTATGTATAGTATCATGTCATCTGTAAACAGTGATGGTTTTACTTCTTCCTTTCCAACTTGGATGCCTTTGATTGTCCTGGCTAGCACTTTGAATACTAGGAATGGTATTGGAATGTTGAATAAAAGTGATGAGATTAGGCATTCTTGTCCTGTTCCTGATCTCACAAGAAATACTTTCAGATTTTCACTGTTGAGTATGACATTAGCTGTGGGCTTATCATATTTGGCCTTTGTTATGTTGAGGTATGTTCCTTTTGTACGTACTTCATTGAACGTTTTAATCATAAATGGATGTTGAATCTTGTCAAAATCTTTTTTTTTTTTTTGCATCTGTTATATGATTACATGATTTTTTTCTTCAATTTGTTAATGTGGTATGTTGCATGGACTGATTTGTAGATTTTGAACCATTCTTGTATCCCTGGGATAAATCTCAGTTGTTCATGGTGTTTGATCCTTTTAATGTATGATTGTATTTTTGTTGAAGATTTTTGCATCTATGTTTTTCAGTGATGTTGTCCTATAATTTTCTTTATTTGTGAATTATTTGTTTAGTTTTTGTATCAGGGTGATGCTGGCCTTGTAGAATGAATTGGGGAGTATTCCTTCCTCTGTAATTTTTTGGAATAGTTTGAGAAGTATAGGTGTTGACTCTTTTCTAAATGTTTGGTAGAATTCACCTATGAAGCCATCTGATCCTGGACTTATGCTTGCTGGGAATTTTTTTTTCTTTCTTTTACAGATTCAGTTTCATTACTGATAATTTGTTTATTTGTGTTTTCTATTTCTTCCTGGTTCAGTCTTAGAACATTATACATTTCTAGGCATTTATTAATTTCTTCTAAGTTGTCCATTTTCTTGGTGTATAATTAATTGTTCATGGTAATCTCTTATGGTCCTCTATATGTCTATAGTATTTGTTATAACTTCTTTTTTTATCTGATGTTATTGATTTGAGCTCTCTTTTTTCCTTGATGAGTCTAGCTAAATTATCTTTTTTTTTAATCTTTTAAAGATAGCTCTTAGTTTCATGTGTTTTATCTGTTTCTGCTCTGATCTTTATGATTTATTTTATTTTACTGACTTTGGGCTTTGTTTGTTCTTCTTTTTCTAGTTCCTTTAGGTGTAAGGTTAGATTGTTCATTTGCGATTTTTCTTGCTTTGTGAGATAGGTTTAAATTTACTGAGACTTGTTTTGTAGCCTAGTATGTGAAATATCCTGGAGAGTGTTTCCTGACTATAGTTAATAATAGTGTGTTGCATATTGAAAGTTGCTTAGATAAATCTTAAAATTTCTCATCACAAGAAGAAAATGTGTGTGTGTGGTGATGGAGGTAAGTAGACGGTGTATGGTGATCATTTTTCAATGTGTACCAATATCAATTGAACCATTATGCTGTACAATTGAAGCTGACATAATGTTATATGTCAGTTAGAAAAAAAAGTGTCTGGAAAAAGCTCATGGCACTCCTGTGGGTGACCAGGGATGCTAAGGGCTTACTGAGATATATGCTCCTGGTACATGGCTCTGCTGAGGCTCTGGGCTATTTAATGAGCCACCTTACATTCTGTTTGGAGTCCTGAGTAAGGCAAGGTACCTGCTTCTCTGGGAGCCCTGGGAAGGCTTTCAGGAGAAGCTTATCAAGTACTATAGTATATGGGTAAGGGGATAAACTCCACGATCAGGTGAATTCGGTCCGAATCCTGACTTTCCTTCTTATTAGATGGATAAACTTGCTTCTTAACCTCTCTAGGTAGTTCTTTCCTCATTTCTAAAATAGGGATATTAAGAGTATTTTTTCTTTTTTTTGCTTTGTTGTAAGTCTCTAATGAGATAACCTACATGAAGCAACTGTTAAGTAAGACACACACAAGCAATCTTCCTGTGGTGATACACGAAAGGTCTAGACTGGGAGATCTCACATCTGCTAGGACTCTGAAGTGTTCTATCAGGAGTTAGGGAAGAATATTTACTGGGAGTCAGTGTGTGTTGCTGTGTAGTGACGTTTGTAATTTTTGGCTATCCATTATCTAAACCTCACTTCCTAATAGCACCTATTACCTTCTCTCTTGGAGACCATACTCCTGGATATGGTTGTGGTGGAGGCAGTGTGCTTTTGCTAAAGAACTCAAAGGGGCCAGATCCTCCCCTCCCTGCCTAGCTGTGGGTAGAGTCCTTGCCTTTGATTTGGCGAGTTAAACCCCCTGTCCTGAAAACTGTCTCTGTCTCTCTGGACTCCTCTTAGGTAGATACAGAGCCTTCCAGATTAATCAGCTTTTCTCTCCCATTTTCTATCCTATTCCCTTTAGTGGGTAGTTCTTCTATTTTATCTTCCAGAGTTTCTGTTGAATTTATTGCTTTAGCTATTATAATTCTAACTCCCAAGAGTTCTTTTCTGTTTTCTGATTATCCCTTTCCCTCCCTAAAGATAGCATTCTGTCCTTATTTCATGGATGTATATTGGCTTAGTCTGTTCAGGCAGCTCTAACAAAAAACCAATGACTGGATGGCTTATAGCACACAGAAATTTGCTGCCCACACTTGGGAAGGCTGGGAAGCCCAGAATCAGCCTGGTTGCCTTCTGGTGATTGCCCTCTTCCTGGTTCATACCAGCGCCTTTCTGCTGTCTCCTCACATGGTAGAAGAGGCACTGATCTTGTTGATGAAGCCTCCACTCTCATAAACATCTTCCAAAGGCCCAGTCCCCAAGACTATCATCTTTGGAGGTTAAGATTTCAACATACGAATTTAGAGAGGACATAAATACAAATATTTGGGCCATAGTACATATCTTCTCATATTTCAAGGACAGTATTATTTATAGTTTTTTTTTTCCAAAGTGTTCCTCTGATCCCTTTATGGCCTCTTTCTCATCCTGCTTGAGCTGATTTTATTCTCCTTGTTTGGTCTCTCACCTTTTAAGTGAGACACTATAAAGCTGACTAAAAGATCCTGGGGCATTCCAGCCCTATCGCTCCATAATTAACAATAATCCTAATATTCTTTCTCTGTTGCATGTTTTTTCTCTGCATTTTATTATAATGCTTTCTGTTGTTTGATATGTTCCATTATGTAATGACTATACTTATAATTATCCCATTGTTTTACTGGGAATTAAGTTTTTCCTTTTTTCTCTTTTTGCTTTTAGAGGTAAGTTTGCTATATTTTGGGGGGCTCCAAAATCACTGCAGATGGTGACTGCAGTCATGAAATTAAAAGACGCTTGCTCCTTGGAAGAAAAGTTATGACCAGCCTAGATAGCATATTGAAAAGCAGAGACATTACTTTGCCAACAAAGCTCTGTCTAGTTAAAGCTATGGTTTTTCCAGTAGTCATGTATGAATGTGAAAGTTGAGCTTAGCTCAACTTAGCTCAGCTTTAAAGAAAGCTGAGCACCAAAGAATTGATGCTTTTGAACTGTGGTGTTGGAGAAGACTCTTGAGCATCCCTTGGACAGCAAGGAGATCGAACCAGTCAATCCTAAAGGAAATCAGCCCTGGGTGTTCATTGGAAGGACTGATGCTGAAGCTGAAACTCCAATACTTTGGCCACCTGATGTGAAGAACTGACTCATTTGAAAAGACCCTGATGCTGGGAAAGATTGAAGGCAGGAGGAGAGGGGGACAACAGAAGATGAGATGGTTGAATGTCATCACCGACTCAATGGACATGAGTTTGAGTAGGCTCTGCGAATTGGCGATGGACAGGGAAGCCTGGTGTGCTGCAGTCCATGGGGTCGCAAAGAGTCGGACATGACTGAGACTGAACTGACTACATACGGCTTTTATTTCCACATGAAGCATTGTCTTGAAATGGGTTCTGGGAGTTGAAATGTCAGGTTGTAAGTTTGTGGGCACTTTCATCACTCCTTTCTGTGTGTTGCCAACACAGGCCTAACGTCAGCAGCAACAAATAAGTACAACCCTGAAGCGCATGATTTTCAAGTCAGTCTTTATTGTACCTTGTTTTCAAAGTACACAATAGCACTCATTATTGTTTAAATTAGTCTTTCTTTGGTTACCTGGAGGCGAGGGGGTTAAAGATTCTTTCATATGGAACTGGGCAAATTTAGCATGGAGAAACATGAGGAGGCCCATTGGATACAGAAAAGCTCCTCAGATGACTTTCAGATGGATGCAAACGCAAAATATTCAGTGGGTTCTTAACCCAAGTGCCACGGGCTGGGGTGGGTTGACTGCTGACATTATATGTAAAGTGTTGTATCCATATGCACTTTAGCAAAGGGAGTGGGGAGGGTCCTTGGCTTTTATCACAAGGCCCTAAAAAGGTTTAGTTGTATGGTGGGAGATTTCTCCCTGAGTGAACAGAAGGCAATACAGGAAGACTCTACGGTGAGACTCCCTTGGTCTGAAATCTTGTTCTGCCAACTGCTAGCTCTGTGATTGTGGGCAAGCTATTAACTTCTCTGTGCTGGGAAGTGGGAAGGATAACAATAGCAGCTATTTCATAGGGTTGCTGTGGTGATTAAATGAGTTCACACAGGTAAAGCACTTGTATATAAAGATTCATTATGGCTGTGCTGGGTCTTTGTTGCTGGGCATGGACTTTCTCTAGGTGCAGTGAATGGGGGCTACCCTTCATCTCGGTGGCTTCTCTTGTTAGCACAGGCCCTAGGGTGTGTGGGCTTAGGTTGCCTTGTGGCACGTGGGATCTTCCTGGAGCAGGGCTCAAATCTGTGTCGCCTGCATTGGCAGCTGGATTCTTAACACTGGACCACCAGGGACGTCCCAGTAAAGCACTTTTAGTAGTGCCTGGTATATAGTAAATATATAGTAAGTGTCTATTATTCAAAATCAATGGACTCTTCCAACAAAAGGATAGTCTACTTCATGTAGCCCTATCAGGTCAAAAGCTTATAGGTAGTGAGTTCCCTGTCACTTGAGGTACTCATGAAATAGCTAGAAGACAATGGTCAGGGAGGCTCTTGGGAGGACCCCTGAATTAAAAGACACTCTGGGAATTAAAATTCCCCTCTGGGCAGGTGGCAGAGCAAGACCAGCAGGCCCCCAGCAGGAGCGACAGCTGCGCTCGCTAAAATGGAAATGTACTTATGAACACGCTGGCTGTTTCAAGAGCATGTCCCTGGCACATGCTTTTGAAGATGCAGAAGAATAGTTTGGAAAAACCAAGTGCAGTTTCTGCACAGTTATGTGTGGAGAGAGTAGGGGTGGGGGAAGCATCCTTGGTGCCCAGAGAGATGATACAGTGGGGGGTTTGGGGGTGCAGTAGCAGAGGCTGCCCACTTCCAATTGCTTCTCTGATTACCAGATATTTAATGAGCATTCTCCAAGGTCTGTGCACTACATATGATGATGGCTGGAGAGTGGGGTTAAACAGATGAATGAGATCCAGTACCACCATGCCCTCATTGTTCTGGTTTCCTTTAATTTACTGATCTCTGGGCTATTCGTGGAGGACAGTAGAGCCCAGCTAAGTGGCTGAGGTGCATGGATGTCTTTGGGAGGACTGATCCAGGGGGAAGTTGGGCATTTCTACATATGAATGTGTGTGCATGCTTACGAGTACTGGGGATCCATTCAAGCCTCAGATTCGCTACTCTGGATCAAATAAAATCTGAATGGGATAGTGTGGAAGGAGCTTTACTTTTACTTCTGGTTGGTTTATCCAGAAGCAGATGCTGAGTTAAGGATTTGAGTATCCTTCTTTATTTGGAGGTGAAGGAACCCCAGGTAGGGGAATGGAGAGTGAGTTGGGGTGGGAAGGTGACTACTGTTGAGGCAACTGAGGCTTCATCATGTTGGGTAGCAGAGAATCCACGCCTCAGGGGCATCCCCCCAAGGTAAGGGACTGGTTGGAGCTTGTTCCTGAGGCTCTTAATTCCCGTGCACTCCCAGGCTACCACATGGGTAGAAAAAGTGGTCTTAACACCAGAGAACGCTCTGAAACAACAAGCTGCATGTGCTGGCAGTTTGACATGGTTGAATGAGGGATCCTAAGAGAAGTGGATGCTAAACATACCTGCTTCAGTGTGTTTCAGTCAAAATATAAGTTCTCCTGATGTCAGCAAGGCCAAGAGTGTTTTGGGAAGCAAGATGGATCCCAGGGAGCTCCTTCTGAAGCCTGAGGTTGACCAGGACCTCTGTACAGTTGACTTGGAACAACATGGGGGTTGCAAATGCAGACCCTCTTGCACGATGAGAAATCCAGTATTACTTTACAGTCGACCTTACATGTTGTGTGGTTCTTATCTGTGCATCCAACTGTCACGCGAGCATATGTTCCTCGGCTCTTTGTCTCGTCACAACAAAGATTTGGGCTGACGGACATTAAAGCCCCCTCAGCGTGTCACAGCTCTCGGGTCTTGGATAGACTGTGTTATAGCTCTCAGGTCTCGAATGGACCATGTTATAGCTCTTAGACAAATCAGTGTTACAGCTCAGTGTTACAACTCTATTTTATTTAGAAGATAGCAGGAAAATCCATCTTTGAGGCATGAGGGCACGTCGATCTAAAGACACGAGGAGAAGAGCGCCCCAGCGCATGGGAGAGAGAGCTCGCTTTGGTTCCTCTTTTTATATGTTTTTCTCTCCCTGGGCCTGTCCTATGTAAATTGGGCCAGCCAGGAGTGTTGTTTGTTTTACCTGAGGTCCTCACTCTGGTCCTCGGACCTTCTTTTGTTCTATTTTCGGGGGATTTTCCCTTCCTTGTCTTTTGGCCACTGCCATTTTGGACTCCTTTTCCCTGTTCTACCTACCTAACACAACCAACCACAGATTGTGTAGTCCTGTAGCACATGTTTATTAAAAAAATAATACATGTATAAGTGGACGTGCACAGTTTAAACATGTGTTTTTCAAGGGTCAGCTGTATAGAAGTGCTGGTTTTGTGTGCTTCATAAAGGCAGCTGGCTAAGGTGGCACAGGGGGAGCTCAAGTCCAGTCTGGGTCCTCCTCAACATGCACTAAATGGGTCAGAGACCCTCCCGGTGCCTCAGTTTCAAACTCCAAGGCTAGATGAAGGCATGGAGTCTGCTGAGGATGGACAAGAAAAGCTGGAGCTTTCAAAGTCCCAGGACGTGCCCACCTTCCACTGCTGGGTCTTTGCCATCAAAACAGGAGGTGGGGAAGCCTCCCAGGAGACCCCTGGAATTTTGTGACATAAATCTATCCACACTTTCTGTTGTAGTGCTCTAGAAGAGAGGAACTGTTCATACTTGAGATCTGGTGTAGCTGAGGTGGTTCTCACAGCAGGAGGAGCAGTCTGAGCCTGCGAGTATTTACACGTAGGAACTAGTTCCAGCTCTGGTTCTAATTAGCCATAGGACCCAAATCAGCAGTGACTGGGCCTCAGTTTCTCCAGCTGTAAAATGAGGAGGTTGAAAAAGATGGTCCTCAATGACCATTCAGGTATAAAATCTGGTGATTTTATAGTTTTGGATATATAACTTTATAAAACACTTGCCCATCTTGAATATCTTCTGAATTAAGGAGAATTAAATTCAATAGGAGTAACAGAAAAGCCTTAAACAGATTAAAAAATTCTCATTTTCAAAAAGCCCAAATGTATAAATTTTAGGGCCAGGGTTTGACTTTACAGTGTCAATTCTATCTTATTCTCTGCTATGACACTTCCATTCCCAAAGTTTTCCCCTCAGTTGAAGATGGCTTCTGGAGCTTTGGCTGTTACATCCACATTCCAGAGTAGGAGGGAGAAAAGGATAAAGAGGGAACATCAGCTGTCTTTAAAAGAAGATTCCCATAATTCTTTGCTTACATGCCATTAGCCAGAACTTAATCATATGACCACACCCAACTATAAGCAAATCTGGGAGAAGTAGTCTTATTCTGAGCATCGATGTTCGGGATAAAATCGTGGGCTCTGTGCCTAGGAAAGAAAGAAAGAGCAGATATTGGGAGTTGTAGCCTAAACCTTAAATTTCTCTGGATGCAGAACTAGTCAAATAAGCCACACCATTTAGTCTCTGCCCCTTGCCATGTGTGTTTAATCTTAGTGGTCTCCATTTGAGTCTGCTCCAGGTCCACAGGCAATTTGTGGTTATTATTATTATTTTTTTAATATTTATTTAGTTGTTTGACTGTGCCCAGTCTTAGCTGCAGCATGCAGGATCTTCAGTTGTGGCATGTGGGATCTATTTCCCCGATCAGGGTTCGAGCTTGGACACCTGCATTGGGAACATGGAATCTTTACCACCTGGGAAGTCCCCAGCTTTTACCTTTGGGTCTCTCTTTCTTGTTATTTCCTCACAAATGAGGCAGATCTAGAACTTCCTTAAATCTGTGCACTTTGCAAAGCCCCACAGCCTCCCTCAGCTGCTGGTGACGGGTAACTGATGTTCCAGGATGCTCAGGAGTACCTCTCATTCAGTGACTTGCTAGGGGACTCGCAGGACTCAGCATGTAGTTGACTCATGGTGATAACTTATCCCAGCAAAGGATACAAAGCAGAATCAGCAAAGGAAACAGGTGCATGGGCCAACATCTTGAGGAAACCAGGTGCGAGCTTCCAAGATTCCTTTCCCAGCGGAGTCACAGGAGATGTGTTTAATTCTTCCCAGCAAGTAGTTGCCACACCACATGTGTAATGTCCACCAGAGAAACTCATTAGAGATTTCATACCCAGAGTTTTACTCGGGGCTGGGCATGTAAGCACACCCTGCCTAGCTTGTACCAAAGTTCCAGATGGCCAGAGGAAAGCAGGTGTTCAGCATAAGACACATTGGACAGTATGGGTACATTATCAGTTCTGAAATGGGGCAGCCCTCCCCAAACCCAAGCTCGCAGGTACCAGCCAGTGGCTAACTTGGCCAGAAAGCTTTTTTTTTTTTTTTTAAAATATTTATTTATTTATTTTGCTGCACTGGATCTTAGTTGTGGCATGCAAACTCTTTGTTGTGTCATGTGGGATCTAGTTCCCTGACTAGGGGTTGAACCTGGGCCCCCTGCATTGAGAGCAGAGTCTTAACCACTGGACTACCCGGGAAGTCCCAGCAAGCTTTTTTTTTTTTAAGGAATGGTTTAATATTATGTGAGAGTTGGACTATAAAGACACCTGAGCACCAAAGAATTGATGCTTTTGAACTGTGGTGTTGGAGAAGACTCTTGAGAGTCCCTTGGACCGCAAGGAGATGCAACCAGCCCATCCTAAAGGAGATCAGTCCTGGGTGTTCATTGGAAGGACTGATGCTGAAGCTGAAACTCCAATACTTTGGCCACTCGATGTGAAGGGCTGACTTATTTGAAAAGACCCTGATGCTGGGAAAGATTGAGGGCAGGAGGAGAAGGGGACAACAGAGGATGAGATGGTTGGATGGCATCACCAACTCAATAGACAAGAGTTTGGGTAGACTCCGGGAGTTGGCGATGGACAGGGAGGCCTGCTGTGCTGCGATTCATGGGGTCACAAAGAGTTGGCCACGACTGAGTAACTGAACTGAACTGACACCTATAAATATAATTCACTGTATAAACAGAGTAAAGCAGAATAACCAAATAGTCCTTGTATGTAGAAAAAAAATTTTATCATTCACATCAATTCATGATCAAAACTGCAAGCAGTCTTTTAGGATAGCAACCCCAGGCCTGCTCTAACTCTTTTCTGCACCCTTGATGAATATTTTCCACAACTATATGATAATTTCAGGTTATGGAGCCAATGACACCAGGTTTGAATATTCCCTCTGCCATTTATAAAGTAGGTGTCTGTTTACCAAGTCCCTTTACCATTCTGTGCCTCGGTTTCTTCAGCAAAAAGGAATCCTTTCCCTGCCCCAAATTTTCCCTCCCCCTCTCCTCCCTTGCAGGTTGTTGTCAGGATTACAGATCATGTGTACAAGGTGTCTGGAATGCTAAGTCAAGCTGCTACTGTTATCCTTAGTCTTTTTCCTCCCTGTCTTTGCTGGAGTGTGATATTTCGGTCTGATGCCTGGGGCGGACAGCAGTGTGGTGGAGCTGAGTGAAGGTGAGGTACGAGTAGGGGGCCTTTTCTTTGTCCTGGGGCAAAGTGGGGCCCCCTCCCCACCTGCCCTTTCTCTGCTTTCTGTCTGGAGGGACTGGCATGAGCACTCTGCATCAGTGGACCCCCTGGCACATTGGCTCTGGCCAAGTCAGAGTAGTTGGGGTGGGAGAGGAGATGGAGGGTGGGCCACTTATCTCCTTGGCTCCCGTGTGGGGTTGTACAGGATGGCCACGCCCTTCTACCCAAGGTCCTGTTGGCTGGCACTCACTGTGCCCCACCCTCTCCAGAAGTGGTGACCACTCTTCCCACTTGCTCTGTCAAGGGTCGTGGGAACAGCACTCCTCTTTTGCTTAGTGGGTGGAGGGGGGCAGGGAGCAGAGGAAGGAATGGAATACTCTCAGTTTCCTGGCCGCTATCTTCTTTGAAATAGCTCTTTTATTAATTTCTTGTCAATTACGAATTTGAGCACCTTCTGTGTCTTGTGGAGCAGTGCTGGGACAAGGAGTTAGGACCCCTGGATTAGAGTCCAGGCTGAGCCATTCAGTAGATATGGGACTGGGAATGGGTCAGTCAGAGGGCTGAGGTCTGACCCTCCTCTGTAATCCCAGCCAGCCTTGCAGACTGCCGTGGACATCGCAAGTCGAGGGTCTCAGACTAGGTCACCTTTAAGGGCCAGGAGGAGCCTAATGAGTGAAAAGGGTTGAACGGGGCCGAGGGGTGCCTGGAGGACATGGCCCTCGCTGAGGTTCCTGGGCAGGGATGTAGATGGTGTGGCTAGAGCTTCTGAATTTTTTGACGGAAGCTGGAAATATGAATTTTTCCGTGAACTCTTCCATGTTTTAAATGTTTGCTCAGGTTAACAAAACCAACAAACAACCAAACAACAGTGTAAACACTGCAGGCTGAATAGTTATTTACTCCATTTCTGTCAAGCCACCTGTCCTGGCTTGGGACACTGCCTTCTGCTCCCTGGAAAATTCTTCCTGGGAGAATTTAGGACATTTAGGACAGGCTCTCTTGACCCAGCTAAGAACTCTCAGGATTGAGTAAATATGGGTTCTCCAATAGCGAAATATGTTATTTCATCTAAAAGCAAGGGAATCTAGAGATTGGCTTTAAGATTTATCTAATCCTGAAAGAAATTGTTTTTGCAATCACGATCAGTACTAGAATGAAAATGGTTTTCTCATACAGAGGCCTGGACTGAAGCCAACTGGATTTGTGTACTTTTTTTGTAGCCCTCATAGTGCCTGGCATGTGGTAATCGCTCATTGGGTGTTTGGTGAATGAATAAGTGAATGAATGTATAATGAACAGATGGAGAATGGCTCTTTGCTTGACTCACAGAAAGCTGTCCTGTGAACTTAGGTTGAGGGACATGGAAAAAGGCTTCTTCAGGCAATTCCTGAAAGAAACCAAAGATAATGAGTCTTCAGTGTTCATTCAGAGCCTAATTGCAAAGATTCAAATTTAGGTTGCTTTATGTCTGGTGCTTGTTTTTTGTTGAGTTGCATGTTTCGGTAAACGGGAATTCTTAGGCACTAAACTATTCACAGCTATGGGTAGAGCACTATTTATAAGTTTTTAATAAATTGCGTGGTTGTTATTTTACTTGTTTGTTGTTGCTGTTATTTCACTTTTAATGAACTTTAGGAGATGTCTCTTATTAATAGGTTAAATAAAGAGAGCAGGGTTTTTTTCCGAATTTTTAGAGGATTTCTGCCACCTCGTGGATTCTTTGGAGAAACACAGGAATTTGAAGCAGATAGCTATTGGATTTGATGTCATAGGCTTTTCCAATTCAGCAAACACTTTAGGAGGTGGTAGGGAGAGTATGCAGAGGAATATTACACAGTCCTCATTCTGGACTGAGAGTCCAGGAGCTCTCAGTAGCCACGGGGTGAGAAGGGACTTTCGAGATGTTCTCAGACCCTGATCCTCAGAATTGTGGTGGGAGAGGGGTGGGGATGGTATGGCCTGTGAAGATAACTCATTGCTGTGCCAAGTCGCCCAGCTGTGTCTGACTCTTCGTGGCCTTATGGACTGAAGCCTGCCAAGCTCCTCTGTCCATGGGATCCTCCAGGCAAGAATACTGGAGTGGGTTCCCATGCCCTCCTCCAGAGGATCTTCCTGACCCAGGGGTCGAACCCGAATCTCTTACGTCTCCTGCATTAACATGCGGGTTCTTTACCACTAGTGCCACCATACTTTTCTTAGATTTTAGGTATCTGCTACTGTTTACTCTAGTCAATGCTATAAAATAAGCATTAAAGGAGATATCCTACAGTGGTTAAGACACTGTTTCCAATGCAGGGGTTGCAGGTTCCATCCCTGGTTGGGGAACTAAGATCCCACATGCCATGAGATAAGGCCAAAAATAAAATAAAAATTTTTTAAATAAGCATTAATGAACAAATATTTAGATAAAAACCTGAAACGTGGCAACAGTGGTTCACACTTAGTTGGACACGTCTTTTTTTGTGGACACACGCTCCCAACACTGATTCCTGTTGTATTTTATTGTTTATTAATTTGATAGTACGTAACAAGTTAAACTTTATGGGGAAAAACTTGTGTGCTAGTTCACGGCTTGGATCAAGCCCTGGAATGAATCCTTTGCTCAGAGTATCTTGAGGTGAAGCTGTGACTTATGTCACAGCCAGCCACCCACCTGGAGCACTTGGCTCAAGAGCTCTTTTGTGAAATTTCTAAGGTGAAGGATGTGGCCCGGTCTAAACCCGGGCATCTTATAACTTTAAGAAAAAATTTTATTAGTAGGATCTGAATAATTCAAGACTGATTTGTAGTGGCTTAAGAAACTAAGTTGGGGTTAAAATCAATGCTGCTTGTTTTGATTCTATTTTAATTGCTCTCATTTATATCCTTTAATCATCTATACTTCTCTTAGACAATATTCTGCTGAACCCATTTAAACTGCTCATTGGTTTGTTTGACACTTAAAATTTGTATTCTATTCCTTCTTATAGAAACAATACGTGTACAGCAGTGTTATTTTAATCAGTACCTATGCTTTGCAGGCTCCCCATTTCTGCATGTGGCTCTGGGGTTGCCTGCTTCCGCCTCTGTTGAGTGGAGTTGGGTGGACGGGGTCACCAGAAGCACCTTCTGGAGTTGGGAGTACAGGTTGTCGAGGTGGTCCTGCTCGCCTTGTGGCCCACTTCTCTCCTCTGAATGCAAATCACTTTTGCCCTGCCCCTCGTGTTCTTCCTTCCTTGACGCTTCTTCTGTCTGCTCCTCTCTGTTGGGACTGAACAGATGCCCCTGCTCTCACTCTGTCCCTCTGCCCTCTCACCGAGCTGCCCTCCAATATCAATTCTTCCTAGGGCTCCTTCCTCACCCCTGCCCCCTACACAGGATCCCTGGGCTTACATGGCTCCAGAATGTGAGACTTGGGGCTTTATCTTTGGTGGTCACCCGCTCCACCATTGCCCTTTAGCCACTGGATGTGCCTGTGGGGATCTGGTCCTCCACCACATGGGGGCGCTATTTTTTGGTGGCTGCGGTCATGCTCCTTAGGATAGGCTAGTCTGTCCCTGGGCTTCCCTGGTGATTCAGTTGGTTAAGAATCTGCCTGCAATGCAGGAGATCTGGGTTCAATCCCTGGTTAGGGAAGATCCCTTGCTGAAGGGAATGGCTGTCCACTCCAGTATTCTTGCCTGGGGAATTCCATGAACAGAGGAATCTGGCGGGCTACAGTCCATGGGGTTGCAAGGAGTTGGATACAACTGAGAGACTAACACTTTTACATACTTTTACTGCCCCTGGCTTGGCTACCCAGAGGCCTCACCTCTGATCTCAGGGTGTGGGCTAAGTGTCCAGTCCTCAGTCACAACAAGTGCCCCATCAGAGGCTCCTCCACCTCCTCATGGGAGTGGGCAGGCCCCACCACCCCAGAGACCACCTTCCCATACCCCACTATGCTTCTGCTTGACCAACCTTGGGGAATCCCTTTTTCTTTTCCTGGCCACCCTGCTCTGTCCCTAGAGCAACTTGTTCCGTTCCTTAAGTCAGACTTTCCCAAACAGTACCACTGGAGGCTATTTTGTTTTCTCAGGTGTGCCCCAGACATCCAAAGACGACCGTACCCTTTAGATCGCCAACATTTGAGGTCATTCAGAATGTGGTGGGGTAGCATTTGACCTACCTCCTGCTCATATTTCTCTTTCCCTCAGTCCTTTTGTTCAGGAAGAGGGTGGACCCTGAGCTTATTATCTCAGAGGGGCTGTGGAGGATCGCCTGGTGATGCCCCTTCTGTGTGGTGATGGCACTGGAGCCAGGGAGAGCTGCACCAAGGTGGTAACAGTCCCCTCTGTAAATGGGCTGTGCTCTAAAACACTTGTCAGCGACTTACTGGCGTTGAGGATGCATTTCCCAGACTCCTCCAAAATTAAAGAAAAAATCTAAGTGTTGTCATTGGGCTGTTTTTGTTGGTCTTGTTTTTTCCTTATAAGGGAAGCCTTTGTACACAGAAAACACAATTTATGGCTTCTTTAGGTTCTTGCAACAACGAAAAAGAATCTGGTCTAGAGGTGAAGAGACTTAAGATCTAGGTCATTTATACATGAATCTAGGAGAGTGGGATATAAGAGCCCTGTCTGGACAGCATACGCTTGGGGTCCCTAATGACACTGGGACTATAGGAGGGCTCAACTTCCCCTGCAGGATCATGAAAAACATCCCCTTCAGGGAATTCCCTGGCTTTCACTGCTGAGGGCCTGGGTTCAATCCCTGGTCAGGGAACTAAGATCCTAAAAGCCTTCTGGTGTGGCCACACCCCGCCCCAAACCCACACAGCCCTCCCCCCAAAAACCAAGCAGACAACCCCCACCCCCAAAAAAATGAAAAAGAAAAATCCACTTCAGTGTCCAGAGCTCTAAATCTTCAGCTAATAAACAACCTTAGTCCACTGAGTTCACCCCAAGTTTCTTGAAACAGTATAGTTTCATTAGTGTGTTGTCAGGGAATGTTTAACAGTAGGATTCCTGTGTGCTGTTTCCTATCTCTCTTGAGCCCTCTGTTCCTTATCAGTTCCTGTCAGGAGCGAGAAGAGTGGCAAGCCACTCCCAGGATTGAGATTAAAA
>NW_011494606.1:7940086-7940970 GCF_000754665.1 Bison bison bison
AATCTTTGAAACCTTCTCTAAAAGTCTGCCCTCACCCCCCATCTGGAAATTTTAGCTGAACAACTAGCTGATCAATTATCTGGGCTAGACCCCTGAGGATGGTTTCAAAGCATCACCCACAGCATCGGGCCTGGAACTGTAACTCTGGCGATTGTCTTGGCAATTATATTTGTTGTTTACTGTTGCCTTTCTGCAAAAATTGTTACAACTAAACAAAGTCAAATGGTCAAGACCTTTTTTACAACTATAATAAAATAGGGGGAATTGTCAGGGAATGTTTAACAGTGAGACTCCTATGTGCTGTTTCCTATCTCTCTTGAGCCTTCTGTTCCTTATCAGTTCCTGAGAGGACCGAGCAGAGTGGCAAGCCACTCCCAGGATTGAGATCACAGAGGTGGGATGCCTGCATAGGATTTCCTTTGTTAGCCTTTCTATATGGTGAAAGGGATTATCCACGACCCTCTTTTGATATGGATTACCTTTTGGCCTTACGGCCTCTATTGCTCCTTGTTTCCTTGGTAACTTGTAAAGTCCGGTCTTTAGATCTTTATCTGGAGAAGCTACCTTGTAACAGGTATATAAACTCACACAGAATTCAACAAAGCACCCTTGTTCCACTAGAGACTTGGGTCCCCGTGTCCTTCTTTCTCTCTATTTCTGGCTGATTCCCTGGAGCGCGAAGGCCGGTTGCATAACCCAGGGAATATTAGCCTCTTTCCTTCTTTCACTTTCTTATCATCGACTCTGGACCACCAGATTCCAGTCCATTAAAGGACCCCAACAGCATGTAAGGGTCTTTTATTCCTGGGAAATCTTAAAATTTAAATACAGAATTGCTGAACCCATTGTCTTTTTTGTGTGGTGTCTGGGAATTATCTTTGACT
>NW_011494606.1:7941070-7981078 GCF_000754665.1 Bison bison bison
TAAAGAGCCTTTTGATGAAAGTGAAAGAGGAGAGTGAAAAGGCTGGCTTAAAACTCAACATTCAGAAAACTAAGATCGTGGCATCCGGTCCCATCACTTCATGGGAAATAGATGGGGAAACAGTGGAAACAGGGGCTAGCTTCTTTTTGTGGGGGGCGGGCTTCAAAATCACTGCAGAGGGTGACTGCAGCCATGAAATTAAAAGACGCTTACTCCTTGGAAGGAAAGTTATGACCAACCTAGACAGCATATTAAAAAGCAGAGACATTACTTTGTCAACAAAGGTCTGTCTAGTCAAGGCTATGGTTTTTCAAGTAGTCATGAATGGATGTGAGAGTTGGACTATAAAGAAAGCTGAGCGCAGAAAAATCGATGGTTTTGAACTGTGGTGTTGGAGAAGACTCTTGAGAGTCTCTTGGACTGCAAGGAGGTCCAACCAGTCCATCCTGAGGTAGATCAGTCCTAAGGGCAATCAGGGTGTTCATTGGAAGGACTGATGTTGAAGCTGAAACTCCAATACTTTGGCCACCTGATGCAAAGGGCTGACTCATTTGAAAAGACCCCGATGCTGGGAAAGACTGAGGGCAGGAGGAGAAGGGGATGACAGAGGATGAGACAGTTGGATGGCATCACCGACTCAATGCATGAGTTTGGGTAAACTCTGGGAGTTGGTGATGGATAGGGAGGCCTGGTGTGCTACAGTTCATGGGATTGCAAAGAGTCGGACATGACTGAGCGACTGAACTGAACTAAACTGATGTGGTATTTAAAATACTTGAAATATTTAAGATAATTTGATATATTAGAAAATCTAATAACTTGAACTTGTGATTCCAAAGAAGAATGTATAATTGAGTATTTGAATTTATCCTTGTAATTTTAAGCCAAAAAGTATAGAAGAATTTGGTTGAATTATAAATAATAGTCAGGTGTTAAGATAACTTATGGTACACAATATTCATGTAATATTTATGAGTTAATTAGGTTTTGTCAGACAAATGACAGTAAAATTTATAATTAAAGTTGTAAACATTATAGATTTATAGTATATTAAAAATGTAGTATTATAGATTAATGTATAATATAAAATTTATAAATGCAATTTTAAATGCTTAAGGAAATTTAATTAAGTTTGCAGATAGGACTAAACAATCAAGCTTAAAGGTGACTATGAATTTTGCTATAGAGGATTAAGCAGATTTGCATATTTATAGTATAGAAGAGTAGTAATTTTTTTTTTTAAACCAAAGTATAGCTGATTTACAATGTGGTGTACAGCGCAGTGACTCAGTTGCACATGTGTTCTTTTTCAGATTCTTTTCTCTTGTAGGTTATTACAGAATAGGACCTACTGTGCTATACAGTAGGTCCTTGTTGGTCATCTATTGTATACATAGCAGTATATGTTAATTCAATCTCCTAATTTATCTCTCCTCTCTCTTTCCCGGAGTAGTAAGATTTTCAAGTTGAACTTAGAAGTTTAAGATTTTGCAATTTGCATCTTTAATTAATTCTAAGATACAGGAGTGATAACGTGGGGGTAAGAGGGAGGAGCTTCCGTTCTTTCTAGGGTGGAGATGGAACGTGCTCCCCTCCCTCTCTGCCCCTGCCTGCAAACCTGGGGCTGTCTCCCGATGCTCTCCAGCCCTTCCTCTGCCCCAGGAAGTCTCCCCACTCTGGTGGGAGTCTGCCTAGGCACAGTCTTTTTCCCACAGGGACTCACCTCTTCTCTGTCCCAGGCATACCTTCCCTTTCGCAGGACCTTTGATCTCAGTCAGAAGTCAGGGGATGGACAAGCAGTGGAATGAATTTATCCTCATTGGTGAGTGAGTGATAGCTGCTCAGACTCCTAGGGTTGTTAATGAAATTCAGAGGAGGACCTTCCTAAACGGAACTCTAATAGGAATTTGAGGCACTGCACTACCAACTAAGCTATCAGGGAAGCCCAGAGTTGAGTGTAAACATTCAAAAGTCCCAGGTTTCGACTGGTGGAAGAGGCACCTGCTAGTCTGTTCCTATGGTTTTTATCTGCCATTTGACTAGCCTCTCTCAAGTGCTTCCTGATTTTCACAACTTTCGCACTTCTTTGCTGTTTTAAATTGAATCTATTTGACATGTAACGTGTGAAATTAAGGTGTACAATGTGTTAATTTGATACATTTGTATGTTGTAATTGCTGTTACAGTGGAATTTGGCACCTCTATCATATTATGTAATTATCATTTCTTTTTAGCAGTTGGGATAATTAAGTTTTAGTCTCAGTTGGTTTGATGATTGGAGTACAATATTTTCGTGTATATTTATTGTACCGTGCATTGGATCTCTATGACTTATTTACTTCTCACTGCAAATTTGTATCCTTAAACAATAGCAGTCTTATCCCCTCACTCCCCATCCACTGGTAACTACCATTTTACTCTGTTTTTCAAAAGTTTAACTTTTTTAGATTGACATATAAGGGATATCTCAGTATTTGTCTTTCTGTGTCTGACTTTGCATAATGCTCAAAGTCCACCCATGTTGTTACAAATGGCAGGAGATCCTTTCTTGCGCCTGAATAATATTCCATTGTCTATATACCACATCTTTTTTTTATCCGTTCATCCACTGGACATTTAAGTTCTTTCCATATCTTGGCTATTGTGAATAATGCTGCAATAAACATGGGAGTGCATATATTGCTTTGACATACTATTTTCATTCCTCTTGATATATACTGAGAACTGGAATTGGTGAACCTTATGGTGGATCTATTTTTAATTTTTTGAGGAAACTGCATACTGTTTTCCATAGTGGCTGGACCAATTTACATTCAAACAGTATATAAGGGTTCTCTTTTCACCACATCCTGGCCAGCATCTCTTGTCGTTTTGATGATAGCCATTCTAATAGATGGGATGACTCTCACTGTGGTTTTGATTTGCATTTCTCTCATGCTTGCTGATGTTGAACATCTTTTCATGTATCTGTTGGCTGTTTTGATGTCTTTTTGGAAAACTGTCAATTTAGTTCTCTGCTCATTTAAAAACTGGATTGTTTTCATTGTTATTGAGTTGAATGGTTTTTCAATATATGTATTTTTGGATATTAATCCCTTATCCAATATACAGTTTACAAAATTTTTCCCCCATTCTCCCAAAAATTGTCTTTTTCATTTTGTTAATTGTTTCTTTTCTGGTGCAGAACTTGTGAATTTGATATAGTCCCGTGTGTTGATTTTTGCTTTTGTTGTTTATGCTTTTGGTATCATACCCCAAAAAAAGTCATTGCCAAGATCAAAGAGCTTCTTTCCTAAGTTATCTTTTAGGAGTACTTCTCTACTTCTTAAACAAGAAGTTTTCTGAACGTTTCAAGCTTTCTACACCAGCTTCCAATGATGAAGAATGACTAGGAATAAGGTAAGAGTACCCAGTCGTGTGTTGGTAAATGCTTGGCAGTCAGCAATCTGGAGATCTAATTTGTAGTGTTTGCCGATTTCTGTGGTGTAAATACTATGATGGCTAATTTCAAACTTTCAACAGATTTAACAGCTGGCTCACAAAATTTCCAAGACTAGCTCTCATGAACTGGCATGCTCTGGTTTAAACACACCAGGGGGGCTACCTGTTCTACTTTGCCCTCTAATTGGTGGGAAGGCAAAAGTTACATACGCAATGTAATAGGCTTCTGAGGTATGGAATTATGTTCTAAATGTCCTGTGAGCCCATGGTACTGTCGTGTTCATAGACACCAAAGTGTTGATTATCTAGAGATTTTCCTGTGGACTACTGCTTTTAGGGAGGAATGCCCAGCAGGGAGGCTGCCTCCTTGTCCAGCCAGCCTCAGGGAGGAAGTGTACGGGAAATACAGGAGCACAGGACAGATCTGATAAGTACACCAGTGTCACTGAAAGTCAGATCAACATACCATAAGACTTCAGCTCAAATTAACATCCATATCTGATCAACTAACACATTTTCCTCTTACAAATGAGTGTATTAATATTTCAAGGTAGAGGGTTTGGCATGCAATTCAGTGATTAGCATGAAATCCCCCAGAGTCTTTGGCCTTCATCACATATCGCCTGGTAAAGTGCCAAGGCCTCCAGAGAAAGGGCACTAAAATGTTACAGTATAAAATAGCTTTTATACCTATAAAGGTATACTCTATACCATAGAGTGGGTGGAGGACCAGGAGGGCCAGAGGGCTCCTGAAGGCCTTAGGGCTCAGGAAATAACCTTTCAGTGAGACACAAAAAGCAAGGAAAAGGGGGGAGGATTGAGAGATGACATTCTCCAACCATACGAATTTACTTCTCCTTCCTGGACTCTTTTGAATTGGGATCGATCTATAGATGTGTCACAGTAGCAGTGCAGCCCCGATACCCTGGGAGGCGGCTCCTGTAGCAGGGTCTGCCTGGGCGATTAGACAGTGTCAGCAAGCAGGGGGTTGGTGGACAGGCCCAAGCTGTGTCCCGTCACCGAAGACCCTGATCGAAGACCCTAGTCCCGACTTTTGAAGCAACCTACACCTGTAGGCTTTACGTGTGAGGTGGACCAAAATCCTCCATGTCTTGTATCCGTCATGCATACGCCACTGTAGTTTCTACCAAAATCATAATAAAATGGTGACAGTGTTTATCCTTTATTTATAACTTAAGGTATTTCCGGGAATTCTGGAATAGAATATATTGCCGCCCAGCAATATTTCTTGAAACAGAAATCTAAGGGAATTTATTTAAAAAATTTGCCTGGATCATTTGCCTTACAAATGAAATGGGAGAAGAACTAATGTAAAAATCAGGCAAGTTTCTGTCCTGAACATAAAGTGAGGCTGCTGATACCACCATAGATAGTGTATGTTGTGAGCAGCTTTCTGAGTTGTAGGAGGGCTCATATCCATATACATTATTGTCCTTATTACTTAAGAGTCAGCCGTCTAGCAAAAAATGGACAGGTAATCTCCATACCAGGTATTCAGAGTATATAGATTGTAGTAAGATGTGGTCCTTTAATTCTCAATTAGCTGACATTCCACTAGGGGGAGCCAAATATATAAAAAAGCACAATTGTTGAAAGTACTGGTAGAGGTCTGGGTGGAAGGCGTGTGGGGTGGAGAGGGTATAAGAAAGAATTGGACAAACGACCCAGGATCGGTCAGGAAAAGTCTTCATAGGAATAGTGTCCCTGAGCAGTGTTTCTGAGGTTCCTTACCCCAAATAAGGAGGCTGCTGAGGTGAGGAACTGTCAGGCTTCTCTGTGAAAGAAACAGAAGGTGAGACCTTTGGCCTGAGCCTTCTGACTGATGTACATGGTCAACCTCACGACTGAGGAAGAAAGATCCCCTGGCGATTGTCTGTGGATTCCACAGAGAACAGCAGAGTCCCCGTCAAAGCCTGAGCCACGTGGGAGTGATGTCTGGGTAACATGGTTTTTAGAAATCATCTCTTCTTTATTGCCACATTCATATAAGAAGTTTGGTATATCTGGGTGGGCAAAAAGAAAGCCACACTGAATACAAAGAAAATTGTAGGAGGTTAAAAAACATATGACTTTAGTGTTTGGAAAAGCAGTTACGGATTGCGTCCTCCATTTATTTATCCAGGCGATCAAAATTCTGGGTCTGAAATTCTTGGAAGTCCTCTGGGATGGTGTCTGCAAAGGGGGACAGGCACAGGGGCATTAGGAAGGCTCCCTCCAGCCCTAGTGCATCTCGAGCTGGGAGGCATCCTGTAGGGGTCGCTGTCAGCCCGCCCAACAAGCCCCCAAAGAACCACCCCCCATACTCCCCAACCCCGCAGCCATTTTCTACCTCAGGCAGCTTTGCGAACTGTTGGCTTAAAGCCCAGGAGCGTCATTCACAGGCCAAAAGAAAATGAGCAGGCAGAATGGGTTTTGAGTTTATGATTGTGTTTGAGCTATATGAAAATGAAGGCTGCCTCTCAATTAAATCTGCCTCCATCTCTCGCAGAACCCTATGTCCCAAGCCAAGCAGTTTAATAGTTTAATTCTCTAGGGTTCCATCTCCTCATCTATCAAATAGGAAACATGAGATCTGCCTTTTGCTTGGATCACAGAGGGACCCTCAGATTTCAGGAATATGTGGCATGACGTTCGGCTTCTGGGAGAGATGTGTGCTATACAATAAGGTGGCATTGTTTGATTTTTTTTTTTTCTAGTAGTAATACTATTCAGTAACAAGAATGTGCATTACCATTGCAGCGATATTTCAGGTTGGACCAAATGATGTTTTCCTGGGAGAAGCAGAATACGCCGAGCCGGCCTCCACGCATGGTGGTGTCTATGGTGACCCCAGAATCAGCCACCAACTCAGAGCCTTCATAAAATCGCACCCTGTGGACAACACAGCCGGAGTGGGTTTCAAACCAAGGTCAGGAGGAACCACCCATCAGGAGACAGGGGGTCCTACTTCTTGGCCACCTACATCTTTGCTCTGTTTCATCTTCCATTTTTCTCAGACCTGGGCTGTGCTTCCGGCTGCTCTTTTCCCCTTTCCCTGCTAGACTGGGAGATCCATGAGGTCAGGGACCACCTGTTCACATCTGCCCTTCTTCTGTCCCTCGAAAGGCCTAGATGAGGTTGGGCACTGAGTCCAACTCAATGGGTCCTCACTGATGAATCAGAAAGCACAATACGACCCAGGACCAAGAGGCTTTGTGACTTCACTGTGCAGTGAGTTACCCTGTCCAGACATCATACTTAAAAACCACTGCTCTTTGGGATCCAGGAGCAATGATTTTCCTCGGGAGGAACAGCATTCCCTAAGTAGGATTTTAGAAATGTGGGTGGGGGGGCATTTGGGGCTGTAACCATGGCATTTAGTGGCAGAAGGCAGGGATGTTGGGTGGCTTACAAGGCCCTGGAGAGAACTATGAAAACCTGTCCTGCATCCAGACACCTTTGGGGTGCTCCTCCAGACCCCTGGGTAGGAACAGACCCTTGGCCTGTTTCTAGTTATCTGGGCTTAAAACCCAACTCAGGTGTGAATATCAAGTATTTTTGCACTAATATCAACTGATTTTTTTCCAGGGTAAACTGATAAACTGTTGAGTACATTTGACTCTTAAACAACATAGGTTTGCATGGGCACACTAATATGTGGATTTTTTTCCCCCCATAAATACTATTTCACTACATGATCTGCGGGTAGTTGAATCTGCAGATATGAACCACAGATACAGAAGGCCGACCATGGGACTTGAGCATCTGTGGATTTTTGTCCATTGCAGGTCTGGGAACCACCCCCTGAATTGTTCAAGTCAACTGTACTTCATTGTCCTGTTTAAAAATTAAGCTGTTCCCTATTCATCTTATTGGAGTATGGTTGATTTACAATGTTGTCTTTGCGAAGTAGGTCAGTTATACCTATGTCCACTCTTTTTAGATTCTTTTCCCATAAAGGACATTACAGAGTACTGAGTAGAGTTCCCTGTGCTATACGGTAGGTCCTTATTATCTACTTTATAAACAGTCGTGTGCATATGTCAGGTCTGACCTCCCAATCCATCCTTTCCCTCCCTGGTAACCATAAGGTTGTTTTCTACATCTACTGCTTCTGTTTTGTAACAAAGTTCACTTGTACCCTTTTATTAGACTCCACACCTAAGAGGTATCATACGATATTTGTCCTTCTCTGTAGCTGTTCATTATTTTAGAAATTCACAACACTGCTGGCAATACCGCGTTGTGGCCACAACCCACGAGCTGTAGCAGGACGTCACCTCTGCAGTGATTCTAGGTACACGGGCCAGCAGCAGCCTCACTGTGTGTTCTGCTACGGTTGTGTCCAAGCACTTACACTATTTTGTTATAAATCTTATTTCTCCATTAGGGATCAGATTGATCCTTAACATCATGCAGGTAGGTAATATTTTCTATGACTTCATTTGGGATGGAAGAGGCTGCATTTCAAAATATTTGTTATAAAAAAGGGGGCATGCAGCTTAATAGGGTTGAGAATATGACAACCTCCCTCTAGACAGATACCACTTTTGGTGTAAAGTCTCAAAGAAAGACAAAGTATGAATTAGCTTTCATGATTTCCTTTTTTCCACTCGGCAGCTTTCCTGCCCCGGTCAGGAAAATGCAATCAGCACCTCTTCCTAAAGAAGTGCTACATAAGCTGGTGTGGATCTTTAAGTCTGAGGAATGAGAAAGTAAGTACATTGCTGCTGCTGCTGCTGCTGCGTTGCTTCAGTCGTGTCCGACTCTGTGCGACCCCATAGATGGCAGCCCACTAGGCTCCTGTCCCTGGGATTCTCCAGGCAAGAATACCAGAGTGGGTTGCCATTTCCTTCTCCAAAGTACATTGACTACATGTCAAAGATGTGGTTCTAAGACATCCTAGTTTCTGAGAATAGGTGTTTGTTTTTTTAAACAGTCCTACAGGGAAATTCCAAGGGCTTCCCTTGTGACTCAGACGGTAAAGAATTTGCCTGCAATGTGGAAGACCCACGTTCGATCCCTGGGTGGGGAAGATTCAGTGGGGGAGGGCATGGCAACCCACTCCGGTATTCTTGCCTGGAGAATCCCATGAGCAGAGGAGTCCAGTGGGCTACAGTCCAGGGGCTTGCAAAGAGTCGGACTTGACTGAGCAACTAACACTTTCACAGGGAAATAAGGCAGAAAGTGGGCTCACAAGAGGGTCAGTTCATGCCGAGGGCAGTATGTGTCACTGCTATGTCAGGCGCAGGGGAGACCAAGATAAAATGAGACACGGTGCTGCTCTTGTGGAGTTTATCAGACCATGAGGGACTCACTGCAGCACGAAATGCTGAGGTAAGTGATGATACAGGGTCCAGAGGGACCACACAGGAGGGCGGATGAGGGTCAGTCTCGCCTCACACGGGTCAGAGAGGCAGACTGTTCTGGTGCCCAGGCCTCCCCCACAGAAGGTCCTTCTACCCCCCAGGTGGCCCTACCATCCAGATGGTCAGTCTGAGCGGGGTGTCCTCCTCCTACCTCTTTTCTGGGAGCCTGAGGTCCTGGCTCGCCCTCGGGAGCTGTCTGCTCAGGGAAGCGAAGGCTCTGAGATGTGGGAGGAGGGGGCGCAGCGCCTACCTGATGTAGCCCACCTGGGGCCGGTGCTGCAGGAACCAGCGGTAGGACACCTTGTCCTTCCAGCCCACGTTCCTGGAGTCCTTCCACAGCAGCCTGACCTGGTCACTGGTGTCTCCCGTGTGCCACAGCGAGTTGCGGAGATGCTCCCCTGGACCTGTCTTGGACTTCACGGCCTGGACAACGACACGAGCAAGGTCTTAGATACATAGACTGCACTTCCTGCATCCCGTATCCCTGGGGTGGTGATGGGGTCGGGATTCATGGGTGCAACCGGCAGCCTTGAATCTGGACACAAGGCGTAAACGCTTCAATGCCATTTCTGCTGTGGTCATCCCCAGCCTTCAGTGATCAGCACTGGCCGGCATTCCACTACCTTGGTCCGTGCTTTCCCTGCTGTCAGCCCCATCGCTCCCCACATTTGGCCAAGGAGGGCTCTGACCTCTGCCTTTCCTCCCAGCAGGAGTGACGGACATGGTTTCCCAGCCCTCCTGTACAAAGTTGGCCACCCGAGGAAACACATTAGTCAGTTTCCAAGGGGACTGTGCTCGAAGATGTACCCCTAAATCTTCCCCACCTCTGGGGTCAGACGTTCTCACCCAGAGGGGAGCGTGCAGCTCGTACAAAGAAGCGAAGGCATGGCCCCCTGGATGGGCTGCAGAGTTCCCAGATTTGAGCACAAATGCATCGATTTCTATTAATGAATGCCATATAGGAGAACACAGAATTTAAAAGGAGGGTGAAGGGCCCAGAAGAAAGGGAGACAAGTACCTTGAGCTGAATGCCAGGTTCCGCGACAGCTCGGAATGGGGTGGCCTGCCAGTATGTCTGCTCTGTCTGCTTCCACATGACCACGTAGAAGCTGGAGCTGTCCTGGTAACCAAAGATGAAGCCAGCGTAGTCATCGTCCGTCTGGGTGTTGACGTGGAAGGTCCCTTCGAAGTCAACTCCATTAAAAGCCGTGTACCCTGTAAAGATCAAAGCAGATGAGAAAAACAGACAAGCCACGCGGGTAGCTGGAAAGAGTGAATTCCACACAAGTGGTGACTGAGGCCCTGGACATACCCACTGCCAGGCCAGGATCGCTGTTCATGGTCTGCACAATCTCCATGCCCTGCAGAGAGAAATGCAGGAGTTAAGATTAACCTCAGAGGGGATGGAATAAGCTCGAGGAAGCTCAGATTCTCGGGCATCACCGGTGAGAAGTCAGTGATGTCTGAGCTCCATGTAAAGATTTCATTATTTGAAGAACTGCCCTACCTTCTTATGTGCTCAAAGAAAACATACACTTTTCAACAAAACAAAACCTCAGTGCTGAGTAGAAACTGTTTTGCTAAAACTGTCACTTGAGTTGATTCAATAGACTCTTAACTAGAGAACATACGCTTTAAAATTCTTTTTTAATTTTTAATTGGAGAATAATTGCTTTACAATACTGTGCTGGTTTCTGCCATGTTGTTGTTCAATCGCTCAGTCGTGTCTGACTCTTTGCAACCCCATGGACTGCAGCCCGCCACCCTCCTCTGTCCCTGAGATCTTCCAGGCAAGAATACTGGAGTGCTTGCCATTTCCTTCTCCAGGTTTCTGCCATTCAACAACATGAATCAGCTGTAAGTACACATAGGTCCCCTCCCTCCTGAACCTCCCTCCCACCCCTCTGGGCTGCGGAACATGGGGTTAGGCTGTGTTATACAGCAGTGCCCCCCAGCCATCTATTCTGCATATGGTAATATACATGTCTCAGCGCTGCTCTCTCAGTTTGTCTCCTCTTCTCCCTCCCTCGTGTCCATAGTCTGTTCTCTGTGTCTGTGCCTCTACTCCTGCCCTGCAAATAGGTTCACCAGTAACCATTTTTCTAGCCACAGAAGAACAAATTTGAGTCAACTGAACTGAGGTGGATGAACCTAGAGCCTGTTATTCAGAGTGAAGTAAGTCAGAAAGAGAAAAACGAATGTCGTGTATTAATGCATGCTGCTGCTGCTAAGTTGCTTCAGTCATGTCCAACTCTGTGTGACCCCATAGACGGCAGCCCAACATACATATGCTTTTAATGAATGTGGCCTGCTGGGTGACGCTGGAAAGTCTACTAAGCCTCTCTGTGCCTGCCTTCTTTAGTTCCACAAGGAGGCAAACACACAGGGGCACCTGCTGCAGAGACTGGGAGCATGGGTCTAGGGAGACTGCCTAGGCCCCAAATCCAGCAGTCTCAGCTGCTTACCTGCCGTTTTACCATGAGGAATCATTCAAGCTTTGTAAGACTCGAGCTCAACATCTGTAAAATGAGGCTAATTAAAGCGCTCCGTCAACAGGACTGTTGTGGGGAATAAATGTGACGTGGGAAAGTGCCTGGCTCACAGTCGGCACCCTCTAACCCACTTCTCTCAGAAGGGCCTGTGTTGGGGGGAGGAACTGGGAGACTGGGATTGACACCTACACACTAGTGATACTGTGTATGAAACGGATAACTAGTGAGAACCTACTCAGGGAACTCTACTCAGACCTGAATGGGAAGGAGGGCCAAAGGGAGGGGATATGTGTATGTCTAGGTGATCCACTTTGCTGTACAGCAGAAACTAACACAACATTATAAAGCAATTATACTCCAATAAAAATTAGTTTTAAAAAAAAGCCTGTGTTGAGAGGCAAAGCTGAGCCATCGCCAGCCCCATGGCACTCACCTGGTTCAGGACCACCCAGTTGGGGTCGATCTGGGCATCCCCTTCAGGGTCCAGGACCACGGTCTGATAAGCCCTGAAGTCGGTCAAGGTGACCTCTGCGTTCTCTGGGCACACGTCTATCCGATCAATGACCTGGTCCTGGTCAAAGTCTGCCTCACAGATGTCTCCCACTCCGTCGCCTGAGGGAATGGAGGAGGGGAGCTGGGTAATGCCCACCACCCCCACGCCACCCCCTCTGTGACAGGAGCCAAAGAGAGCCCAGCGCCAGGGCTAGGTCTTCAGCCTGCGTGGAGAGAGAAGTCCTGGAGTCAGCTGTGGCTGAGCCAGGCCTGGGATCCTGGTGGTGGGTGGCTGAACCCCACTGCAGGTGGTCAGAAGGACTTGCCAGCAGCAGCGTGAGGGTAACTGTTCAAAGCTGACCTGACAAGAAACCCTGGGTGTCCTCTAGGATCGCACCTCAACGACGGGTGGATCTTAAGTCTGACCTTACGTAAGCAAATGTCTGCGGTACTTTCTGGACTATGACATAAAGAGCAGGGAAATTATGGCCATCAGACACTCTCTCAGAATAATTTACAGTGACCCTTAGGCTGAATCTAGCCCAAAGTGTCTTTTGTCCAGCTAACAGGATGGTATTAGTATCAAGACGTGAGTTTGCGTATGCGGCGTGGGCACGCTTACCGTGCTCACAACTCTGCCATCTCATTTCTGGCCCTGTGCACACCTGTCCCCTGCAGGCATCGGAGCCTGTGAACCCCACCCCCGCCTGTGCTGCCCTGGCCTCCTCTCCCTCCTGCTCCCGCTGGGACACTGGTGAAAGGGGTGGGCAGGCCCCAAGGGGGAGCGTGTGGTTGCTTCCCTGCCCCATGTGGTCTCAGACCAGGGCTGTGCCCGCCTCTGACAGCTGGAGACGCATGGCTCCCAGGGTTCTCCTGTCCACACAAGCTGTGGCTGCTCGGAGGAGCTGGACCCTGACAGAGGTGGGCCGCCGTGAGCCTGGCTGAGGGGAGCCCTGGGCCGAGCCCGCTTACTGTTGCTGTCCTCCTGGGCAGGGTTGGGGACCAGCCGGCAGTTGTCCGGGCCAGGGGGTACCAAGTCTGGGATGCCGTCGTTGTCGTCGTCGTCGTCACACTCGTCGCCAATGCCATCCTTGTCCGTGTCCAGCTGGGCACTGTTGATGACGGTGGGGCAGTTGTCTGTGCTGTCCTGGTGCCCGTCTCCGTCGCTGTGGGAGAAGGGAGGGAGGGGCTACGTCACAGCTCAGCAGGGGACACGAGGAGCCCAGTTCTTAGGAGGAGGGGTTTGGGTTTGGGGTCTTAACCAGGCTTGGTCTTTTATCAAGCTTCCCTGGTGGCTCAGACAGTAAAGAATCTGCCCGCAATGCAAGAAACCCAGGTTTGCTCCCTGGGTTGGGAAGATCCCCTGGAGGGCATGGCAACCCACTCCAGTACTCTTGCCTGGAGGATTCCATGGACAGAGGAGCCTGGCGGGCTTCAGTCCTTGGGGTCGCAGAGTCAGACACGACTGAGCAACTTTCACAGTCCTGAGATAAGGCTGCCTTATGGGCCTCAGAGACCATTTCCTACTTTCCCGACCTGTTGCAACAAGTAGATCTTTTCTATTCAAAATAAGGGTCAATTTCTGTGATTCCGTGACCAAATGCTCCTTTCAGTCCCTGGTATGACTACGATCCCTGCAGAGACTCTGGGAGTGGAACAGAGGGACGGGCAGGGCACCAAAGTGCTGGCTGAGAGCCCTGGCTCAGCTGTGCACGTGGCCCCAACACGACACTTGGCATCCCCCTCTGGGCCATGCGGACAGTAACAGCCCACCTTGCAGGCTTGAAGACTGAAGGCTGATTAGAATAGTGCATATTACATTTTTTTCATGAAAAACCACTTCCAGGGGCCTAGCCCTTGGGAGGCCCTATGGAGTTTCCTTTTCTAATACTCTTCACCATGCCTGGCCAGTAGACCCGAGAAGCATCAGCTGTGAGTGCACAAGAAGTGGACTTCAACATACTCCTCAGTCTCTGAGTCTCAATTTCTTTCCAGGCCTGATGGCCACCAGGGGAAGAGTGTGCCCTGTCCCCAAGCTTCCCTGAGTGGACAGTGGCCTCCTATGACTACTCGGGATTACAGCAGATATTCCTTTCACCAGTTCTACCCATGGCCCATCCTGGGCCAGCAACTACCCCCACAATGGGATGGGAAAAGGAGGCCAGGGACCAGTGCATGCCCTCTAGGCCAGGCTTCCCAGATGGGACCCAGGGAAAGTCAGGTCGGCTCGAACAGCGGGATTCCTGGGCCTGTGGCAGGGCTGTTTTCCAAAACATAAGCCTGAGCTACTGCCGTCAGCAGCCATGCCATATAGCCCCGAACGTTTTTATGCAAAACCAAGCAGTTTCTGTCCTCAAGTCTGTGGGAATTAAAATGTAGCAAATGAGTCATTTATTTTAGGCAACTTCTAGAGGCTGGTGGGACAGGATATTTTAGAAAGCACTCAGATGGCAATCAGAGTGCAGGATGACCTGCAACAGGGAACATTCGTGATGCTCATCACTGAGGGAAGTTGTCAGGGTACCAGTCCCACCTTCCACTCAACAATAGAGATATCCTGTGTCAGCCTGTCACGGACTCGCCTCTCCTCATGCTGTGGGAACAAAAATACCTCACTTACCATTTTCTGCAGGTCACCCAGGGGCCAGTACTGTGCCGGGAGCTTTACCCACATTATCTTTCATTTGCACCATCACTTTTAAGATGCATGTAATTATCTCTACTTTGCAGATGAAGAAATTGAGACAGACTGAGAAGTATGCTGACGTTCACTTAGCCAGCATGTACTCTGCAGCAAGGACATGGAGCACGTGGATGGAGATGGGGCTTGACAGGATCTATCCTTGAGCAAGGCTGGGCTTCAGAGCTGCTGGCTGTAGGGCAGCCTCTAAGGAGAAGTTGAGGAGGGAAGCTACCTTGTTCCTTTTGCCTTTCAGACCCTTTCCCTCCCTCATCCCTGTCCTGCTCCCCCTATGATTCCCTATGGAGATGACAGGGTCCAGAGTCTCAGACCGCAGGTGCCTCTAGCAGAGCTGCCCATGTCTACGTTTTTGATGTTCTTATAGCATCAGATCCAGCTCTTTGTCCTAACATAGGCCTCCATCCATGTGGGATGAGAAGGGCTGACAGCATTCATTTGCATAGAACAATTCCACCCAAGAAGACTGAATGAAACGATTCCAGAGACAATGAAATCACAAAGATCTCTCAGCAAGCTGGCAGCTCTCTATTTGGGGCTGATGGTTAAGCTTCCCTGAGCTGAAAGAACACACAATAGCAAAAGAGCTAATATCCATGTAACAGAAACTGTGATATGTACTTTCCATAAACTAGCTCAACCTTCACAACAGTCCTAAGAGCTACATTCCAGTTTTAGCCCCATTTTACAGATGAGGAAATGGAGGCACAGAGAGATGGGCAGCTGATGTGTAAGGTTGCTGCTGCTGCTGCTGCTGCTGCTAAGTCGCTTCAGCCGTGTCCAACTCTATGCGACCCCATAGACGGCAGCCCACCAGGCGCCCCCGTCCCTGGGATTCTCCAGGCAAGAACACTGGAGTGGGTTGCCATTTCCTTCTCCAATGCATGAAAGTGAAAAGTGAAAGTGAAGTTGCTCAGTCGTGTCCGACTCTTAGCCGACCCCATGGACTGTAGCCCACCAGGCTCCTCCATCCATGGGATTTTCCAGGCAAGAGTACTGGAGTGGGGTGCCATTGCCTTAGCTGATGTGTTAAGTGGAGAACTGGGATTTACATCCAGGTGTGTTGCTCCAGAGCCCATCTCTAACAAGGGATGCCACACAGCCTCTCCTGTGATGGAGTCTCAGTTGCTCGAGTGCCTCGTGGCCCATCCACGTGGAGATACAGTCAACTCCCCCATCCACAGAGGTGCAGTGACCCTGACCAAAGACAGCCATTGTTCCTCTAGCAACTCAATCTACCCAGAGAGCCCCCAAAGCATGGTAGCAGCAGAAAGCTCTGAGAGAGAAAACTCCCTCTGGATTTTTCATCTGGTCCTATGCAGTTGGGAGACATGCCATACCTGTCCTGATTGGTGTCACAGGAGTCCCCAACCAGATCATTATCCACGTCAGACTGCAAAGGGAACAGAACATGTTATTTATCCCTAGGCCTGCACAGAACGTTCCGGAGAAGGCAGGCCTGGCCCATCATCACTGGATCTCAGGAATTATTTCTTTGAAATTGGGGTGGTGCAAGCTGCAAAAGGACAACACCATATTGGTGTAGGCACAATGCTGAATTTTCAAAAAAGCCTTCCAAAATATCAAGCTCCAAGGACGGGCTGCCTACACACCAGATGAGCTGACTGGAGAAGGGCGCCGGGGCAGTGTGGGGGCAGGTGCAGACGCGGCCCTCCGGCACAGGTCGGAAGGGGGCCAACCACAGACACGAGGATGAAGCAAGCAGGTTTTGCTTTGCTTCTGTATTTTGGAGCGGAGCCAGAACAGGAGTGAGTCAGAGGGCAACAATGACGACCCCTTCCCAGGGCTTTCAAAATATGTGACACATCACACCCAAGGATCCAGACAGGAAGGAGGAGAGAGAAGAGAAACTGCACATCGCTGATTGAACCTAATCTGAAATGTCCATACACAGGGGTTTGGGGATGAAAGGGACATGAGGCTCCCCATAGTTAATTTCCGTTACATTTTCCTTTCAGCAGGAAAAAAAAAAAACTTGTTCTGGGCATCCTTAGATTCCTAGGACTGACATCAGAGGGACTCTACAGCCTGTGAGATGAGTCAGAGGGCCCCAGATGTCCTGCAGTGTCCCTCCCATCACCTCCAGTCCTACGTATACAACATTATCACCTCTGCTGTTAGGAGGAAGGGAGCAGCAGCAAACGGGGCTGGTGGGCTCTGCTGGGTTCTTCCAGATGCTGGTCTTAAAGTGCATCTTTGCACGGGGCGCTCAGCCTGGGGTTCGGCTTCCCTTGGGTCCTACTAACCTGGTTTGGGTTGCTGACCTCAGGACAGCTGTCACAGGCATCCCCCACACCGTCACCGTCTCTGTCTTCTTGGTCACTATTGGGAACTTTCTGGCAGTTGTCCAGGATGTTTTTTATTCCTTCAAGAGAGGAATGCTTCCCTGAGTCAGGCGAACATCACAGAAAGGTCTGGAGCACAGACTTTCAGGAGTTGTAGTGATTAGGCCAGCACGCGGGGAGTGGCATCCGCCCAGGCCATCCTCGGGGAGCACTACCCCTTCCAGCAGTTATCTGCTGTGTGTGCGTGCTCAGTCATGTCCAACTCTCTGTGACCCCTGGACTGTAGCCCCGCCAGGCTCCTCTGTCCATGGGATTTTCCAGGCAAGAACACTGGAGTCAGTAGCCATTCCCTTCTCCAGGGGTGCAGTTATCTTGAGGTAACATCAAAGGATGAATTCTGGGAGGCTCAAAAACGAACAGTGACTTGTGGCATTTATCCAGCGAGTTAGAATCTGTCCAAGGTGTTGAGGGCTATCACTGTGACCAGATGAGGCAGCAAGAGGGCCAAGCCTGGGGAGGGAGGAGCTCGTGGGTCTGTTACTACCAGGGCCCCAGGGCTTGGGCGGTGGTGGGCTGGAGCCAGGCCCTTCACACCATTTCTCCCCAGCTTCCTGTTCAATTGTGTCATCTCCTCTTGGTACCTTGGAACCAGGGATGGTGGGAGTGGTATTTATATCATGGAAATGCAAATGCTACAACTCAGGGCCTTTTCTGTTCATTTTGCTGAGCTGGTTTACCAGCTGTCCGGCTTATAGAAGGTAAGGTTGCATTTTAGAGAGGTGTGAATTTTCTGGAGTAGGGTGTTGGTGGGTATAGTGTATTTCTAAAAGGATATTCCTTCAAGGTCCTATAAAGTGATATGTTTTTCAGAAATGATCAGATCCAGCCTATACTTTGATGACAATCATCTGTGTTTTATGGGAGCTATACAGAAACAAATGTCCTTCCTTATGGCCTGCAGAGCTCTAGAATTGTTCTCCAGGGGTACTACTCACACAGACCAAAGTATGAGGCCCTTCAGTGGACCCTGGAGCTGGCTGGTACAGCCACCTGCCTGATGGCCCTTTCCACTCTCTGGGAAAAGACCTGATTCTCTGCATGAGGAGCCTGACCTGGGGCTGCAGTGCTTGATCCTGCTCTGCCCCTCTCCCTCAATCTTCCACTTCTAGGGCTCTTATGCTTGAGAAGGACGGTGGGAGGGAGGAAGCTGTAGTCTGAGAAGACAGATGTCTTCCAAAGATACAGCCTTGACAAGACACTGCTTGAAGGGATTCCTACAGCTTCTGGCAATGATGTTGAGTTCCTGGAGCATGAAGGTTATTAAACATGGGAGAAATAAGTAGACAAAAATAAGTGGACCTGGGGTCCCCCAGGCTCAGGCCATGTAGAACCCCCCAGAGCAGGAAGGCCTTCAGAATCAGCAATTCTGTTCCTGCTCATAAGAGAGAACAAGGAGAAAAGCACAGATAGGTCCCAAGGAAAAGACAACGCGAGGCAAACCCACCGTCCCCATCCATGTCGTCATCACAGGCATCTCCTTTCCCATCCCCATCAGTGTCTTTCTGGTCATTATTCAGCACGTTCCGGCAGTTATCACAGGCATCCCCAAAGATGTCTTTGTCACTGTTCCTCTGGTCCACGTTGTGGGTCAGGACACAGTTATCCTAAAGGATCCCGAGACCGACATTTACTGAGACCGCCTGTGTGCCTGGTCCTGTGGTGGATGCCAGTCAACCTCCTCCCACCCCACCCCCCTGCTGCTGGCACGAGATGTAGACCTCAGGCAGTCAAAGCTCCTCAGTTTTGTATTTTAAACATTTTGGAATCTTAGAAGAAAAAGTTACAGTGCTGTGGAAACACAGGCATGGAAATGGACATTTGGGATGATTCATATAAACAGTGAACTTCATGGACTTTCTTCTACCATCTCTGGCACGTGGCCATTCCCAGACCCTCCCAGCAAAGCAGGTGCCTACCTGCTCATTCAGGATCCCGTCTCCATCAGCATCGTCATCACAGGCGTCTCCAATGCCATCCCTGTCTGCATCTTCTTGGCCAGAATTTGGCACATACTTGCAGTTGTCCTAAGTTGGAGAAACACAGCTCAGAGGGACATGTACGTTTGTCTTTTTTTCAGCTTTACTGAGGTATTTTAACTGACAAAATGGCAAGACATTTAAAATGTATAATGTGATAATTTGATACATGTATATACTATGAAGTGATGCCTCCACTGATTTCATTAACATATCTGTCACCTTACATATTTATCCCTACCTTTATTTTGCTGAGAATATGTAAGTTCTACCCTTAGCAAATTTCAAGCATACAATACAGTGTTAACTACATTAGATCCACAGATCTCATTCACCTCATAATGGACAGTTTGTACCCTTTTACCAACTTCTCCCCATTTCCCCACCCCATCTCCATCTAAATCAAAAACTATTTCTGACCTCAACACACTCTGTACCTATCTGACTTTATTGTCAATGGCTGTTTTGCTACATTTGAGATGCAGCTACTTTAAAAATACATTCTGAATGGAACCCACAGAACCCCTCCCTGATATAAGATGTGGCTCTGGAAAGCCACAGAGCGAGTGTGCATATGTGCTCGCGCGTGTGTCTGCGTGTGTCTTCTCCTGCTCGTCCCCCTCACCTTTTTGCAGTTTCTGGCCGAGCATGGCAGCTCCTCATCAGGGTAACTGTCAATGTCCACATCCTTTCCACAGATGTAGCCGTCACCAGCCCAGCCGACCCCACACTGTGAAAAGAAAGCCTGTCAAAAGCCCAGGCGCTGAGCCTGGTGGGAGGCTGGGGCTTACAAGGGCCTCTGCTCCTGTACACAGGCCCAGAGCCAGGAGGCTTTGTGGGGAGGATTTTAAAACTATTAAGCTGTGTTTTGAATATTGTAGTCTAATGGTTCAAAATTCAAAAGATACAAAGGCAGAGTGAAAGCTCCCTCCTGCTCCTGGGCTCATGAATCCAGGCAAACCACTCTTTTGAATACTTCCAGAGACATGCTGGGCAGAGACCAGCAAACACATATTCTTTTCCTTTTTTTTTTGTCCTTTAGCACAACTGGTAGCACACATGTATACTACTCTGCACCTTGAGTTCTAAAAATTTATATTACATCTTGGGACTCTTTCCATATCACTGCATGTAGATTTGTGTCATTCTTTTTAATGGGCACAGATCTATTATACATAAATTGGAATACATGTGCCTTAATTAATTCAACTAGTCCCCTACTGGTGGGTGTCAAGTTGTTAAAACCTTTTTCTATTGCAAACAATGCTGCCACAAAGAATTCTAGTACATTTGTCCTTCTGCACATTTGACAAATTCTAGTACATTTGACCTTCTGGTTTCTTAGTGTGAAATTCCTGGTTCAAAGGGTATTTATTTGTATTAATATTTGTAATTTGGGATTACTGTCAAAACATTCTCCAGTGGAAATAAATGCACGCATCGGGAGAGAGGCTGTTGAGGCACTTTCCTTATCATCCTGGCCCCATATCTCTGTATCTAACAGTCTTCTAGATCAATTTCCACCACACAGGGAACCTTCCAAGGTGCTTAACCTCTGTTCATATCCCCTAACAGGAGAAGGTTCCCACAGGTGCATTGCTGGGTCTGTGCGTTCTCCATTCCTCTGAAAAAGTCTACCCAAGTTCCCTGCCACCACCAGCTGCTGAGGGGAAGCCTTCACTGCTAGTAGAATAGGCATTAAAGTAACAGTTATTCCAGACCAGACTCTAAAGGCATTTTCTCCAGTCCTTACAGTGATGATGCAAGGTCATCAATACCCAATTTTACAAAAGAGTCAACTTAGAGCAGCAAAGTCCCTTCTTGCCCAAGGTCTCAGGGCTGGGACTTGAACTCAAGACTGTCCCAGTTCAATGTCTTCTGCCATATGTATTTGGTTAACATGAGTTCTCCCCTCATATCCATATCCTAGTGGGCCTGGTTAAAAGATAATGATAAACCTAAGAGAAAGGCAATCCTTCCATAAGGGCGTCCGGGGTACAAGGTGGTACCTGGGAGCTCAGCCCAGGAGCAGGATCGGTACCTGAAGGGACAGGCAGAACAGAAGAAGGAACAAGGGACAGGGCGGCCTGGAAAGTGACAAGGAACCAGTGAGGTGGGGAAGGAGGTGGGTAAGAGTCTGGGGAACAGCGTCAGGGCCAAGGGAAGAGAAGCTTGACACTAGTTAACGTTAAATTTCCTGCCCTCATTAATCAAGATGAGGTGATTTAAGACCAGTGACTTCCTAGGCTGCAGCCTGTCTGTTCTCAATCACATGCACCCCTCTTCTGCAACCAGAGACATGGAAGGCAGGGTTCCAAAGACACCCCTCCCGTAACTACCCTTATTTCCGCTCAGTTGTTTCAGTAGGGCCTTTAGAAGGCCTGGAAAGCACAGCCATGGGGGTATCGTCCTTGACTCATTTTAATGAAGAAAAAATTTCCTCTAGGAACAAATACGTTTTTAATGAGCCATTTTCTGACAGATTAAATTATTTTAGTAGTCACTCCAAGTGTATTAATCCTTCACCATCTGTCGCTGTGCCTTATTACAAATTCAAAAACACATTAAGAGCCCCATCACCCACCATCCCAGGGGAGTCGTTAATTTGTTCACAAAAGATGAGGATTTAAACATAGATATATGCTTGCCTCTCAATGGGAATAAACAAGCCCCATTGATAGGAATTAAAGAAACTGTTGGTTTTTTTCTCCCCCTTCAACCCAGCTCGTTCCCTTGTCAGTACCTTGTACAAATTACTTGCACCACTGGAGAGAGGGGATGGTATTATAGTTATTTCTTTACCTTGGTTTTGATTCTCCTCATTCTTCCTATTTGAAAGCCATATGCTCATAGTAGAAAATTTTGAGAACAAAAAGGTAAAGAAGTCTGAGGTATGAAGAAGGGAGAAGTCTCCCAGAATCTATCCTGCTGCTCAGGCTGACTGCTACACCAGACTCTAAGGGGCCTGGCTCCCCGGGGAGGAAGCAGGAATTGAACAGCTGAAGACGGATTATTTAGCCCTGTCTAGAAGCCCCCACTCCTGCCCCAGGACTCCGGGGCTGGGGTTTGGGGGCAGATGGCAGTAACAAGCTCCATTCCTCACCAAGGGCCCACTCTACACCTGAGTGGTGGGAGACCCTCGCGAGGCTGAAGTGCCCTGCCCTCTTCTCCAGCCTCCCCTCCCCAGGCAGTTCCAGGGCCGGGAGCTGCACGGGAAGGAGAGTGAGCACCCACCGAGCTCCTCCTGAGCCTGGCAGAGGCGGGCACAGAGAAGAGCGGGTGCTGTGGAAGGTGGAGGGTTTACTCCCAGGGTTTCTGACAGCAGCTCGCCACCATCTCCCGGAGTGTTAGGCCAGACTTGGAAATTGGACGTCCTCAGGGCGAGGACAATGAGGAAGGGAAGTGTAATCATGTAAACCAGCAGCTTATCGAGGGACTAGTCGAGGGAAGGCGTCTCCCCCGAGTCTTGGGGCTCACCTCCTGGGCCTCCCACAGAGGCTGTATGGGAGCTGGGGCTCCACCACCAGCATGCTCAAGAAAATGGTGCTGACCCACGGCCAAGAGAGTACAAAGGTGGCTGATGGTTAGGTGACTTCAGATTGCTCTCCACAAACTTCAGCTGCCTCTGTTACAGCCACATCCTTCGTTTATTTTGATGGAATTGCTTTCGTTTTTGAGTACTTTTACTCTGAAGCAAGCAGAAACCAGAGAGCGGTGGTGGTTCAAAGGGAAGGGAGAAAACGACAAAGCAAGCAGCAGATGACTTACCACGCACGTCACATCCCCCTGCCTCTCTTCGATGCACTGGGCGTTCACACTGCAAGGGTTCAGTTCTGGATCTCTGCAGTTTCTTTCCATTTTGCATCCCCTCATCTGATCACCGATGTACCCTGGTTTGCAAGGCCCACAGCGATAAGATCCCTGCAAGGAGCAGAGCGAGACGATGCTCGGACCTGGGAGCAAAGGGCCTATGACGGTGTCTGTCTGTACATGGACCTGATGATGCCAGGACGAAGTGAGCCCCACGCCTGCCTCTGTTATGTGCGTGTCTTATAACATCGTGTGAATATTGAGGGAGACACGAGCAGACTGGAAGCCACAGACGGCCACAGAGACATAAGAGAACAGAACCAAAGGCAGAAGAAGGCTGGCTGGGGAGCCGCTTGGTCTTGCCGGCTCCACTGTGGAGGGCAAGGAGGAAAGGGGTGAAAACCTGAACGAAGTCCTGGGAGGTAGAGAGAGAGAATTTACCCTGGGGACAAAGGATATGGTTGGGTTAAAAGGCAAGTTAGAAAAAAATTTTTTATTTATTTTTTAATCAAGTGATGGACAGAGAACTGTTGGTGGCCTAGCATTGAGGATTTTTGATGAGGTGGGCTGGTGTGGAAGAAGCCTGGCAAATGAGCTGTCAGGTCCATTGGGATAGCACTCCCAAGGCAAGCCCAACTTTTTTTTTAAAGACAGCTTTACTGAGATAGAATTTACATACCATGAAAGACACCCATGTAAAGAATACAATTCAGTGATTTTAGTCATTCACAACTCCCTAATCACTAAGCGTAAAAGATGCTCTCCAGTGATTTTTAAAAATATATTTATTTGGCTGTGCGGGGACTTAGCTGTGGCATACACGATCTTCATTTGTGCCACGAGGGATCTAGTTCTCTGACCAGATATAGAACCCAGGCCCTCTGCATTGGGAACATGGAGTCTTAGCCACTGAACCACCAGGGAAGTTCTTTTTTTTTTTTGCTGCACCGCAGGGCTTGTGGGATCTTAGTTCCCTAACCAGGGATTGAACCTGGGCCCTGGAAGAGACCTAACCATTGGACTGCCAGGAAATTCCCTCCAGTGATGTTTCTTGGTCTGTTAGCCTCACTGGACCATAGCCTTTGGTCAGTTCTCTGCTTTTCTTTGCTCCTCTGCTCGTCTTCCTTCGCCTACTTGTTCATTTTTGAGGTTCTCTAGAGTTCTACTTTCTAGACAATTCCACTGCCTACTTTTCTTCTCCCAGGGTGGCTTTAGTTATCACCTTCATGTCAGTGTCTCCCAGATCTATTTCTGCAGACTAGCTTTCTCCTGGTAAAAGGCTAAGAAGCAGGAAGTCCCAGTATATTAGCAGGCAGTGTCGTGAATAAAAACGGTTCTGCAGGCAAACTGGACGTCTTACGAGATGTGTGGTCTTTGCCTAATTGTTTAACTTTACTGGGCCTCAGCTCCTTCAGCTGTAAAATGAGAATAATGATAGTGCCTATTGACAGATTGTTGTAAGGATTAAAGTAAATGGCAATATTTATAAAATGCTTTGGCATATAAGGAAACTAGGAAGCTAGAGATTAAAACCTTTCCCAGGAACACACAGTAAGTGAGAAGCAGTGATGTTGTTTAGTTGCTCAGTTGTATCCTACTCTTTGTGACCCCACGGACTGTAGCCCACTGGGCTCCTCGGTCCATGGGATTTCTGAGGCAAGAGTATGTGGAGTGGGTTGCTATTTCCTTCTCCAGGGGATCTTCTGACCCAGGGATTGAACCCACATCTCCTTCATTGGCAGGTGGATTCTTTTTTACTGCTGAACCACCAGGGAAGCGAGAAGCAGCGGTAGCTGGAGCCACCAGTTCTTTCCTGACAGTCTACTCTGCTACATCTACCACCTTGAAAGAGTCAACAGGAACTTCCAGAAATAAAGCCCTTTTCCAAAGAGTTAAAATTTAGACCCCTAAGTGTTAAGCAGTTTAATTTAATACAAATGACTTTTGAGAAGTTCTGTAAAAACAATGAATACTATTTGGCAATTGTCACCAGTAAAATGCCTATTCTGGAATACTGAACTATTAATACAAAACTAAGAAGCTCTTCCTATTTAAAAAATATAAGAATGATAATATTTTATTAAATAAACATTCATCTAAAAGCCCAACACTGCAACTTTGAGAGATGGTAAAGAACAAGTTTGGCATTTTGAAAAAGATTATTTTGGACATGCTACTCTTGCTTGTGAGATCTTAGTTCCCGGACCGGGGACTGAACCTGTGCCCTCAACGCTGAAAGCGCAGACTCCTAACCACTGGACTGTCAGGGAATTCCATCATAAAGTTATTCTTATAGAAAAAATTACTTATCCATTACTCTTATAGTAAAAACTTTTTCAGCACAAAACTTTTTATTTTTTGGCCATGCTGCACAGCATGTGAGATCTTAGTTCCTCAACCATGGATTGAACCTGTAACCCCTGCATTGAAAGTGTCGAGTCTTAACCACTGGACCACCGGGGAAGCCCCTCAGCACAAACTTTTATCCTCATTTGCAAATCAAATATATTATGCCCATATGTTCTCTACTGCCTTGGGGTTATGATTTATAGACACACACTTGTTTTAATAACTGGTCATCAATAACAAGAGCCATGAAACATACTTACCAAAGTGTTAATACAGATAGAATTAAGAACACATGCTCCGTTTCGACACTCATCAATATCAGTGCAGACCTAGTGTGGAAGGGTTGAAAGAGACACACTGTTTAAGTAGACAGGCAAATACATTTTGCTTTGTTCTGACATCTTTGGTTGAAGCGACAACATGGACTTTCAGAGTGGCTGGTCATCAGAGCACTGTTTTGGCCATCTCCCTGTGTTTGCTTTGGTCTGAGCTCAACCTAATTCCAAGTGATAGCTGACTCCTTGGTATTTAAAGTTGTTCAGAAACTTAACATGATTAATCTGCTCCACAATTTCAGGAAGGTTCTGCTTTACCCTGCCTGGGACTCATGCACTTCTTCTACCCAAGGACTCCTATCTTTACTCAGTTCTGAAAAATTCTTAGTTCCCCTCTGCTCCTGTTCCTTCTATTCTTTGTAACTACACTTAAACAAATACTGGATTTTCTTAATCTCTTTTGACTCTTAACCTCTCATCCCTGTTTTCCATATTTTTCTTTCTCTGTGCTATATTCCAGATGATTTCCTTAGATACACCTTCTAGTCAATAAATCCCCTGCTAGCTGTTTTGCTCATCTATTTTAGTTTTGATGTCAGTTATTATATTTTTCACTGAATAAATTTTACTTAGTTATTTTTTCAAACCTGTCTATATTTTTTTCCCCACATTGCCCTATCCCTTAACTATGGTATCTACTTTTTCCTTTTTCTCCTTCTGAACTCATTTTAATATCTGTCATATCTCCTCAGGGTAGCTTCTTTATATATATTACATTTTTGTTTATGAGTATATCCTTAGTGGCCTTGCTTGAGGGTGTCCCACGGGCCCTGAGATTTGGAGTCTCTTCACAAAATGATATCAGCCAGGGCCCTGGGGATTTTACTGCTCTAAGGCTAATTTTTATGTCAATTTTGGGGCTTGTTTCTGCATTCTATGTGTAACACAGATTCAGATATCATGACTTTATGTTGTACAAGCTTGGAGCTTTGATTTGCTATAGGGAACCATGATTTTCTGTCAACCATGTCCCAAAACAGACATCAAGCTTTCTGTTGATTTGCAGGGGGGTGGCTAGGAAAGTTTTTTCATCTCCTTAATGAGGAGGGTAGCTCTCTGAGGCTTCTGGCTTTCTTCGGGGGTATTAGGTCTTTCCAACAGTATCTGCTATACCCACATAGTGCATGAACCCCAGTTTCCCACTTGGAGGGCCTATACCCATCTTCCATCTCACATGAGCAGCTGTGGCATCAGCTTCCAACTACAGCCCTGACTCTGAGTTCCCACTTTGTTTCTAGAAGCTGCACATTTCCTTATAGTTCTTTTGATATTGGTCATGCATTAAAATTTGTTGTTAAATGTTAGCAAGTTGGCTCCCTTCGACTTGAGTTTCTTCTACCATACTGGAAATCCACTGGAAGGGCTCCTTCCTAGCTTACATAAGGCACCTTCTATTTCTTTTTGTCTGTTTCCTTTGGCTTAGTCTTGACAATTCTGTCTTTACAGAAGAGGAAGTAAAGCTTTAGGTCATTACTCTAATGACTTCTTGCCATCCCTGTGTGTCTAGCTTGGTTCCTTTTTCCAGCCTAAAAAATGATGCCCTCTAGAATTCTTTGATAGGCAGCTAGGAAATAATGAACCTCTGTCCTCTTCAAAGCTAATAATTTCCCTAAGGTAGTAAAATATATTTATAGACCAACCATTTTTAAGGGCTGAATACATCAGAAAGAATTTCACAGTCAGTCAGTTAAATAATGACCAGGATATAGTAGAACATCGAGAAATAAATGGAGACTGTCACAAACTGCTCAAGAGCTTTATGGCAATTTATAGCTGATATAAGAAGAAAGGGGGTTTTCCCCAGGGGATTAAGTCTACTCTTGAAATCTTCTCATCTCTAAAACAGCTTCTGATCAGCAACAATGACTCTATAGAAGTGACCTAATTTTCCAAAGCTTTTATTTGTTTCGCCAGTTCTTAAGTTTTTGTGTCACTAATCGTTCAAATGGCTACCAACAAAATAAGCCTGGATCCAGCCACACATCCAGTCTTACTGCCTTCACTGTTTTTCTAAAGATACTCGATGATCCCAGTTGACTAGCTTGCTCCTCACCAGCCTTGATGGACACGTATATTCAGAAATGAGTTGGAAAAACTTGCTAATGTGCCCATAGTGCCTGAGGACATTCCACACACCCTTATGGAATGGAAAGAGACGGGAACCAACCAAAGGTTTCCTGTTGGCGATTAAAGATCAAAAGACCACCACTTCAGCCCACCTGCTTGTTTGTCTTGGCGAAACTGATCCCAACGCCCTGCATCATGGGCCCCGTGAAGCCCACCGGGCAGGCATCACATCTGAAGCCAGGAGCCAGGTTTACACAGCGCACGCCAGGATAGCAGGGGTGGTACTTACACTAGAGAGAAACAAAAATTCAGTCTGTAGCCACAGGGAGAACACACGCTCAAATGTCCGTTGTTCATCTCTTTGCACAAACTTGTGGAATCACTTAACTATCCATTTTTGGGGGGCTGAAATGATCAAAGGCAATAAAGGCTTCCAATTTCATAGTGACTCACAGAATCCCTGACCCACACGGCCTGGAGGTTGCCTTGTTGTGAGCTTTGCTATAATATAGAATGAAGCACAGCCGAGTGGAAAGGGTCCTAATGTTCAGCAGCCCACCTTCCAGGGCAAACTCCCTGATATTCTAACTTGGAATTTAAAAATGTCTGGGAGAGAACAGTGCTCCTGGACCATTTGTCAGGTGGCCATTGAGTCCAAAGGCATTATTAAAGCAACTACTCAAAAAGACCTTGAGAAGATCAAGCCAGGGCAGCTGTCATTTCTTCAGTAAGATGTGATTCATCAGGGGCTGTTCCTGACTTTGGACCCTATCAAGCCCATGGCTGTTGCAAGGCTCTCACAGTCTAGGAGATTCATTCTTCTTCTTTTTTTTTTAAACCACTTCAACTAATGTAAAAAACATGACCACTTCCTGCCCTTTCAAAAGAAGGAAAATTCCAGTTCACAGATAAGAACCACATGCAGTTCTGTGAAACACGTGTAGATGCTCTTCCAAAGGAGGGATGACTAGAGATCGTCTTAATTGCTTACTACCTGGGGAGGTAATCGGCTACCACGAGTCTATAGGATGCATGTACATAAGCTAAGCTTCTTCCAGCCTTCCTCTGGCCTGAAAGTGTGAAAGTGTTAGTTGCTCAGTTGTGACCGACTCTTTGCGACCCCATGGACTATAATCTGCCAGGCTCCTCTGTCCATGGGATTCTCCAGGCAAGAATACTGGAGTGGGTGGCCATTCCCTTACCCAGGGGATCTTCCTGACCCAGGGATTGAATCCCGGTCTCCTGCATTGCCGGTAGATTCTTTACCATCTGAGCCACCAGGAAAGCCCTCCTCTGCCCTGATGGAAGGACAGAGGCGCATGCTGGGGGCAGCCTTGCCACCCGCTGTGAACACTGCCTTCCTTGAGACTGGACCAGTGATTGGATAACTATGGTCTTGAAACAATCTCCGTCAGAGGCTTTGCCAGTTGGCCAAACAGCCTGTATTTGCCCTACATGTCTTTCTGGCTCCGTCTCTGGGCACATTTGGTTACTCACAGACTATGGGGCCTCCTCAAAAGGTCTTGTTGGTTTGAGATTCCTCTCACTCCTCCACTGAGGAAGCCTGAAGAAATCAGTTGCAACCCCTAAAATATACCCTTACCCAGATGGTTCCCTTTCCACATTCACAAGTGTACAAAAAAATCACAGTAGTCCCAGAGACTGCTTATGAGAATCAGCGATAGAGTCAAAGGCTGAAATCTCAGCGTTGCAGCAACACGAACCACCGCGGTGGGAAGCCCAGACAGGAGGTACAATGATGGTGGCCACAACCATAGGTCGCGCCTCCGCCTCCCCACCTCCCATGGGTCTCTGAAGATTCCCGAGGGAGTCGTTTTCATGTGGCCTGGAGGTCAACCCAAGTCAGCCCTCAGTCATCGACCTGGCTTCTCTTCCCATAAGCCATAGGCTGTCCGCGATACCGAGGGAGCCCCCTCTGTCTAGTTGAGTGTTTACCTCATCGACATCGGAACAGACGATCCCATTTCCTGTGTAGCCCTCGGGGCAGGGTCCGCACTGAAAACCATCTCTGGTGTCGGTGCATCGCACGCCGCGGAAACACGGGTTGGAATCACAGCGGCGCACGGGGGGTGTCGGGGATGCCGCGGGTACCACAGGCATCAGAGTGTTGGGGGTTGGAGACTGAAAGCTGAGAGGACCTAGACAAAAACCATCATCCACAGGTTTCTCAACCACCAAGAAAATAGAGCTGATACAGGATGTGGTTCAGCTCCCCGATGAGTTTCTTTTCCCTTCCCTCCACCTCGGTGCCAAACCTCCACCAACCGCAGCCGGCGGAGCCTCACCCACCCAGGCCCTTCAGCAGTCCACATTTGCTTGTCCAACTCCGAAGCATGCCAGTTACTAGAAAAGCACTTACCGCAAGCCTGGCATTCGGCTATGGTGTTTCGCAAAAATGATGTTTCCTTGACCTTTAGAAATGGGAAGGGGGAAAAAAAAAGATGGAAAAGGAGTACCTGATGTATAATCCAGGAATGAAAGAATCCATGAGTGGCAAACTATTAAACAGAACCTAAAGGAATGTTAACACAGCCCTGGGTGGCTCCCATTCGGCCTGGAGCCCCATTCTGCCTGGAGCCCTGGACAGCCCCCCATTTTCAGAGCCCTTCCAGCAGAGCCCCAGGGCGGCAGGCTGCACAGGGCCACCTGAGGTCTGGCTCCAGGCCCTTCCCTGCTTCTGCAGGCCTGCAGTTCTATCAGCTCCAACAGAGAGCATCTCTGTTACAGGGCTTTTCTGATGGTCCACCCAGCTTGTTACCTGCTGTCTCAGAAGATCCTTCACCTCTCCCAGTAGTTGGTTTAGTTGTGACATCTGCCCCAAGAACTGCCGATTAAAGTCTCCTGTAGGAACAGTGGAAGGAAAGGAGCATCAGAAAGTGACAGCTATTTCTACAGTGACTCAAAAACAAATGATTTCCCAGAGAATTATCATGATGAAAAACTCAGGGTATGAGAATTTAACATGGGGTAAAATTCATCTAATTTGCCTAAAAAATAATGATAATGATGCCGCTGCTCTAGTTAGTCCAAATTCCTATGAGTTATACAAACACAAGTGCAATGAAGATACCTCTTGCCCTGGACTTTGGCACAAAAGCCTGATTTCTGTAGACACACCCTACAGGACTGCCCTGCTGACAGCCCACCCTTCGGGGATAGGACCCAGCCCATCACGGGCCTGGGGGTTTATTGATGGAAGTGAGCAAACGGCCTGAGAATACACACCTGTGTTTGTGGTGGCCAGTGGCTCGCTCTGCTGCAGGAAGCAGTCTTGCAGGCTGGCCACCTGGATCAGCGAGCCTCTCACCACCAGCTTCAGCTCTTCCAAAGAGTCCTGGAAGAAATTGGATTCATACCACACATTGCTGGTGCCATTCAAAAGCCAGTGGGCATGCAGACTCACACAATTTTCATAAGACAGTAGGCCTGAATACTTGGACTCTGACATCTTACATAATTTTGTGGGTTTGCATTTTTTCCTGACACCCGCGAGCCCTGCCCTTCTGACTGAAGTAAATACGGAAGCAGCCAGCAGCTTAGGAGAGTGCTGGCATCCAGGGTGATCTTGATGAGAGAGTTCATCAAGGTGACTTGGAGAAAAGAAAAGGCCCTTTTCCTTCATGGTAAACAAGTTCTCTTGTGGTAGGAGCCTCTTAAGAATTGTCTGTTTATGGAGTTTAGACTGCAATGAATAAGACATTGATCCCAATTTTAAACACTATTATTTTTAGGATGTCTTGGCTCCAGGTTTTAGCAAAGTCTCTGGTTTCCTTGGATTATGAGAAAGAATACACAGTATAGTCTATGATGTATATTTCTGTACATTTTCATGTATTTTCACATTACTGGATGAGAACAATCATTCATTGTTAGTCATCAAGTTAATATTCTCACCCCTTAATTTTGTAGCTTTTACCTGTACCCATTATTTTATACACAGATGATAGAAAATGTTTATGTTAACTGCTGATGTAAGATCTTCATCCTTATTTTAGACATGAGCGCACTGAGGATTTTCAGAGGGACTCTGCTTTTCAATTTAGTTAAGATGTATGCAACACATTTTATGTAACAGATATTGTGTTGGAACCAGACCATAAGCTCTATGGAGGCCATGACTGTTTTGCCAACTACGGGATACCTAATGCCCAGAATGTACATATTGACTGACTGAGTAAATGAGAAGATGAATATGAAGATAGAGCACTGTGGTCTTTGCTGACAATCTAAGGAAGTAGAATTTTTTGGGAAAAAAAAAATCCAAAAAATTCCATCTATTTCTGACGGAATTTTAGAAATTGATTTATTTGGTGGTGGATACTAATTTCTGAAATAGAGACATAATTTCTGACTGTCATTCTGACTATCTGGGCTACTTTGGGGATTCAGAAATAAAATTTAGCATATCTCTTCATTAATTTTTTTCTCTTTCTATAAATCTACACTATATATATATATATATATATATATATCTTTCTCTCTCTCTCCAAACCTAGATTTTAGTCTTGAAATTTCTGTTTAAAAATGCTCTCTATATTTTAAGCACAAATTCTAGTATCTGATTCAGTTTTTATATCAGTATCTAAAGTTTCTCAGCATTCCTAGTTATAACCAAAATTGCTGTTCATAACCTGCTTCTTTGTACAAAGGGCTCAGAACACCTTGGTACTGGGTTGGCCAAAAAGCTCGTTCAGATTTTTCCCATAATATTGTGCAGAAAAACGCAAATCAACTTTTTGGCCAACACTATACAAGCATATATAAATTAGTTAAAGCACATATAATGAAGTAATGAAACAGAAATGGAAAATTGTGATTGTGATAAATAAGACAACAACAATATGGGCCACAGTGGATGAACATGGTTATTGATTTTGGTACTGACTTCCATATCAGATGAAATTCAGAAACTATAACCAGTTACAGTAATAATTAGAAAAGACAAAGAATACTAATTATTTATAGGAAATGGAGTATTTCCTATAAATAGCAAAATTATATTTTGCTTTTTAGCAAAATTATACAGGAAATATATGTGGCAATTTCTACAGTAGGTGCAATGACATAATGTAAAAAATACCATCAACATGGCATAAAACAGAAGACAGAAGTGATGTGATATGTAAGGTCTCATGGAAGTAAGTTGGCAATAAGGTTCTTTTTGTTAGGGATGCTGTAGTAAGACCTATGGAAAATGTTGTTCGTGGTGCTTGGCAAGTTTCAATCATTCTTTTTTACTTCTATTAAAAAATTATAATTTTATGAAAGATTAAAAATAGATCATCTTACTGCCCTAAGATAGTTTAAAAGTTTTTGCTATTCCTTTTCTACTTTATAATTATATGCCCAAAGTCTCCACTTATCTAAAGGAGTAGCTATCAATTTTGACTTTACATTAGAATCAGTATATTTAAAAGGACTGATGCCTAGGCACCACCTCCATAGACTCTGATTTGTCTGGACTGTGGGCCATCTAGCAGTTGGTTTTTAAATGCAGTAAGTGATTCTAATATGCAGTCAGAATTAGATCCATTCTTGACCTCAGCCCACTCATCTGCATTCTCAGAAACCATCTTTCCACTGTGGAGATGGTCTGTGGGTTCTTACGTGTGCCTTCCTCTGGAAAGTCCTCAGTTCCACAGCCTCGGGACTCTGGGCGAGGCCGGAAAAGGCTCTGGGGAGGTTGTGGATGGAGTCCACGCGGGTGCAGTCCAGGAACAGCTCCACGGAGCCGGCCCCCCGGTGGAGGTTGGTCAGTCTCAGCAGCAGCCTGTGCCTCCTGCCGTCAGCCAGCTGCAGGTTGTTGAAAACCACCAGGTGAATCCTCCCGTCGTTCTTCAGGTAACGGAGGATGGCTGGAACCAAGCACGGACCAATGAATGGCGAGAGAAGCGAAGAGGGGCTGACTCTGTGCCGAACAGCCTCCAGGTGACAATGACAAGGCCAGGTTAGCAGAAAGATGCAAGCAAGTCAGAACCATAAATGTTCAATGTTTTGTGTGCACTGGCCACCCACTGTTGCTGGGGATGTTTTGTGCTCATGAAAAGAGACGATAAGTAGTAAATTTGAAAACAATATAATTTCAGTTAATGATGAGTACACTGAACAAGCAGAACACATTGAAAGTCAACTCACATCCGAGTAAGCTCCTGAGGGCATGAATTCATTAATTCACCAACGTTTCCTGAGCACTACTATGGGGCTGGGTGCTGCCCTTCGTTGTTTTAAACACTTATATTCTATTCATTGCAACCCTACGAAACTGGAATTGACTACAGGTAAGGAAAGTGAAGCTCAGATAAGTGAAGTAACTTGCTCAAGGATATAGTAAGTGACAGGACTAGAATTTAAAGCCGAGTGTGGTTTATTCCATGGCTAAAGAATGCTAGGCCTGGATGGGGTTTTGTAAGCATATGTTGAATCAGGTGTAATCTGTTGTATTATCCCTCAGTAGAACGTATTTTCAAATTTTAACAATGCTCAGTTAGAAAACCAAAGGTATCCATGGATGCAAAAGAAAGACTCCATAGGAGAGCCACCGCCTTACATAAAAAGATATTCTCAGTATTATGTGGAGGTCAGTATAGGTTTGCTCCAAAAAAACCTATGTATGTATGTACATATAGTATACACACAGATACAGAAAATTAGAAGAAAATATTTGTATGGTCATTTCTGGGTGCTTGGCGATATATGTTTCTTTTTTCTTCATTTTCATTGTCTGATCTTTCTATACAAGAAACTTATGCATTATTTATATAATTCAAAAAAGTAAAAAAAAAAAAAAAAAAAAGAATTCCACATGTAAACCCAGAGTGTGCTACAATCAATGTGTATGATTCACAGCAAGCAACTGAGACCATCTCTCTTCGGGTGCCTCTTCTGTGAAGTGTAAATGCCAACTTGGTGCTGCCCAGATAGGAATACCCATTTATGCTGCAGTACTGCCAGAGAAAATAATCACCACTATGAAATTTAAGGGTGTTTTTGAAGACTTCCTCCAAATACATTCGACTTTCTAGGTCGATTTCCCCACCCTTCTAGAATCTGACTAGATTTGCTTTTCCATTTGACCATGGCTGGAGTGGGAGTTGGCAGTTGGCATCTGGGTCCGTGGTATAGAAAGAAACGAGGAGGAGTCAGGAGATCTTCCCTCATGCCCATGGGACCACCACCACTTGCTTACTGAGAGAGAAGGATTGGTGAGACCTGGCAGGACAGACTGCCTAGAAGGCCTTTCTATGACTATAGGGCAACACTATGCTTCCTGAAGCAAAGTATTGGTAAGACTTAAATGTGGAATGAGGAGAAAGAAAATAGATGTGGGTAGACTTCTTGAGGTATTTTAAATACGGGATACAACAGTATTTTTACCCCCTTTTTTAAAATATTGTTGAGAATTTATAATAGTAACAGCATGGCTTGAAATTTGAGGCATAAAGTACACAAAAGAGGGGGTAAATTGAGCCCAAACATATGCACTAATTCAATATTTTAAAACCTCCATTCCTTTACTTTTGAAATAGTTTTGTAAATCCCCAGCATTTTTACAGGCCAATGAAAATACTACTCAGACCACAAGACCTCAACCTGGTCACAGACACATACATACACTCAGGATCTCCTTATTTTCCTTTCGGCCACAACCTCTGTTCCTCATATTAACAGTTTAAGAGGATACATAGAGAAGCTTAAAACAAATAGTCGTGGTTTTTCTCCCCCAGCTGAGATTTCTGGTGGAATTCAAAGGAGACGTATTTTAGTGGACCTCTTGCCGGCTTTTAGCAGGCCTTCCAGGCCATGTGGGTCATGATTTATTTTCATAACTGAATCGCTAAGTTTAGTTTTATAAATACTACCTAATGGAGTAATTTCCACCTAACAGGTGCTCATTAAATGTTGTGAATATGAAATTTCAATGAATAATTAGATGACTGCATTGAAAGCTCTTCACATATAAATTGAAAAGTTTAGCAAGTGGCAATTTAACATCTACTGCAGACAGCCAAACCTGCTATTGTGTTCACGCTGTCATTTAAGGGCATTCCACACTTCTGCCTTGCTTTGCATTGCACTGCAACACTGAAATAGGTTCCTCCCGCTCCCAGATCTTGCGACAAGAGCAAGAGGGGAGAAAAAAAAGGAAAAGAATTATGGAAACTTCCATCTTCGCAAGGTCTGTTAGCAGAAAAATTATCAAGGGCTTCGACATTTACTACGCTTCACACTTGATCCAATAATTCTCATTTTGCTTATGGCTTTCATTTTTCTTTTTTATTGCAAGTTCCTTACTTCAGTGCTTCTATACTTATTTTAGCTTCAGAGCTGTAACATTACCCAGAGGGTCAACAGGCACCTGCTCAGAAAACACATTTCCCCACCAGTCATACTGAGCCTAGAGGCAGACTCAACAAGCCAGGAGTCCGCGGCCTGGGACGCTCCCTGAGCTTCTTCAGAAGCAGCACCGTCAGAAGTGAGAGAACAGACCCAGTTCCCATCTTCTCTCTCTGTCCCCCTTACCACTGCTCACCTCACCCAATCTTAGCCCGCTCCCTGCCACACATACACACACAGGGGAGCAGAACTGAGGGGAGAATCCTAGTCAGCCAGCAGGACATCACTTTGCCTCCAGAAGGATGAAAAGTCAGGCCCGGGAGCTGGAAGGAGCAGTCTTCTTTCGGCTCCACCCCACCCCTGCCCCTCAGCACCCCAGGGAGCACTGCACTCAGGAAAACAGCCCGTCACTGGGGACAGCTCTGCTTCTTCAGCTAAGGCACATTCCGTTCTGCTTGTTTCTCACGGAAACAAGTTGACCTGGTGATTTCAACCTGCTTCTCTCTCAGGATGAGCACCAAGAACCCATCTGATTAGAACGAAAGGCTGCAGGTCTTCAAACACATTTCTGTCTCTACGCTGTTCCATCTCTGGGTTTCTCTGCCAGATTCCTGACTCATCTTCCTGTTCAGGGTCTTTTCCTGTGCAGGTTTTCTGGGCGGACAGCTTGAGATGTCTACACAACTGTTCTGATCAAACGACTGCCTTCTCAGTGCAACACACAAGCAAGCCAATGGAATCCTTCACTAGCTCCCTAGTGGTTCCCAATTAATGTGTAACTTAACCCAGGACTGGCCTAACCTTCTAGCCACCTTCCATTCTGCTGATCACTGCCAAGCTGGACAACCTGTTTTAACAACCGGTTTTCATGCCTCTCTAACTTTCTCCAGCCTCTCTCATCCTTTTCTTTCTGTGCAGAGTGTTCTCTTTTCCATCCCTCTCCTTCCTGCTCCATCACTGCTACAAATCGAAAGCCAAGATCCAGCTCAAATGCACCTGACTCCCTCTAGTCCTCCATCTTCACCATGACTGGAAGTTATCTGCCTCATTCATATTCCCTTCAGAGAAGGCAAAGACAGCCCACTCCAGTACTCTTGCCTGGAAAATCCCATGGACGGAGGAGCCTGGTAGGCTGCAGTCCATGGGGTCGAGAAGAGTCGGACATGACTGAGCGACTTCACTTTCACTTTTCACTTTCATGCATTGGAGAAGGAAATGGCAACCCACTCCAGTGTTCTTGCCTGGAGAATCCCAGGGATGGGGGAGCCTGGTGGGCTGCAGTCTATGGGGTCGCACAGAGTTGGACTGACTGAAGCGACTTAGTAGCAGCAGCAGCAGCAGCATATTCCCTTAGCATTTTCTCAGTGCTTTGCTAGGTGTACTTTTCCAGCCAAAACTCAGATACTTTAATCCCTGTGTGACCCTGGGCCTGAAGAGTCCAGTTTTTAAACTAATAAAAGGAGTTAATAAAAGCTGTCCTTCCTACTTCATGTTCTGTTCAGTGGTGGTCAAATAAGAAAATGCAAAACTATCGGCTGCTATACACATGTAGGTAGTAGTATATTTGTTTATTATCTTCTCTACTAGAGCATAAACTCTTGGGACAAGGAGTCTATTTCTTACTAATTTTCCCATACACCACAGCATCTGAGAACACCAAATACAACTGTTTGTTGAATGAAAAATAGATTCTTGAGTATAGAGTATTCTTGTGTTTACTCTGACTTTTTAAAACCCACAGTCTTTAAAAAAAAAAGAGCAGTTTCTATTGGTTTACTTATATAAATCCTTCCCTTCTAAACTTAGCATCTTTGTGTACTTGAGAATCTGGAGCCTGATTTTATGGCTACATTTCCATGTCCGGGTACTAGCCTAACAGAGGAACCATGTAACCTCGCCTGATTAAATGCCATCGCAGTGACTGGCAGGAGATGAAGCAGCAAACGCAAGCAATGAAGATTTGAAATATTGCTATCAACTTGAGAAAGAATTTTCAAAAGGTGCTTTTTGAAAAGTGGATGGACATGGTAGTCAAAAATATTATGATGTGTTGAATGTCAAGGCTATGAAGCAGGATGCCAGCTTTAAAGAACTGGAAACGATAATATTTTGTCTGCTTGGGCTAAGGAGTTCAGAGTGACGTGGCCTGCCCAGGCAGCAAACTCGGCAAGGTAGTCCGGGGCCTTCTGCTTTGCTTGGCAAATGGCTTTGCTCTTTGGCACTTTTAAAGATATGATGAAAGCCGCTGCTGTCAACCTTTCCTTTTCTTCTTAAATAATTGTATATTAAAAGAGCCTTCTTGTCATTAATGTCTCTTGTGATGGATGTTCTTGTTTGCCTTGACTCATTTGTCTTTATGCCCTACACACTGGATCTTTGTAACTTTACTGCTTTGGAAATACATATAAAAGGAAAACCATCAAATTGCTTTTCCTGAAAGTACTGTGGGTGACTCCCAGGTGTGATAAATGCAGTATGTGTGTTTGGAATTTTTTTTTATAGCAGTTTCAACCAATGTAAAGCTTACAGAATCCACACGAAGCAAAGAAACCAGCCAGTGAAAGGAAGCACAGCAAGTATAATGAACTTCTGCAGAGGGCTCTATGCTTGGATAAGTTATGAGGCATCACTACACATCTACCTGGTAGGGGAGAAAGTTGTAAGTGTGCACAGAATCCCAAGGTCACCTTAGAGGAGACAGTTGTTAAGTGTGCACAGAATCTCAGGGTGACCTTAGAGGAGACAGTTTTAAGTGTGCACAGAATCCTAAGGTCACCTTAGAGGAGAAAATTACAAAGCAACTTTGATGCCCATGGAACTCTCTCTAGCCTTAGCAGAGCCACAGAATATTAGCATTATAAGTCATCCAGCTTAATATCTCACTCCACAAATCCCTTCAATAAAAATGTAGCCTCTACCAGCACATTTCCAGTAACAAAGAACTCATTACTTTGCAGAAAAACCCATTTCACTTTTGGAGTGCTCCCCAAGATTTTCCTAATTCAGAGCCAATATCTGTTTCCTCTGCCCTCCACCAGTGTGTCCTAATTTTACTCTTCAGGACTATAGACAGATTTAATCTTATCCTCAATCGAAGTGATATTCTTCAAATATTTTTAAGGCAACTTTCATCTCTCTCATGTCTTTTGTTTGGCTCCTTGATTTCTCCATTTCCTTTAACTTTTTGACTTGTGATGTGGTATTAAAAAAAAAAAAAACACAGGACACAGAAAGGTGCCAGTTTAGTGACTCTCTTCAAAGTAATCTCTGACTTGACAATGTCCCTATGAAATGTGCTCACAACCAGACAGCGTATGCTAGATGTGGACGGATAATTACGAATCCAGGGGGACTACTAGCTTCCACAAATCTGGTCCCATCTACATATTAATGTACAATTAATAGAGGAAAACAATAGAAAGGGAATGACCAGAGATCTCTTCAAGAAAATTAGTTTTACCAAGGGAACATTTCATGTAAAGATGGGCACAATAAAGGACAGAAATTGTATGAACCAAACAGAAGCAGAAGATATTAAAAAGAGGTGGCAAGAACACACAGAAGATCTATACAAAAAAGATCTTCATGATCCAGATAACCACGATGGTGTGATCACTCACCTAGATCCAGACATGCTGGAATGCAAAGTCAAGTGGGCCTTAGGAAGCATCACTACAAACAAAGCTAGTGGAGGTGATGGAATTCCAGTTGAGCTATTCCAAATCCTGAAAAGATGATGCTGTGAAAGTGCTGCACTCAATATGCCAGCAAATTTGGAAAACTCAGCAGTGGCCACAGGACTGGAAAAGGTCACTTTTCATTCCAATCCCAAAGAAAGGCAATGCCAAAGAATGCTCAAACTACCACTCAACTTCAATCATCTCACATGCTAGCAAAGTAATGCTCAAAATTCTCCAAGTCAGGCTTCAACAGTATGTGAACCATGAACTTCCAGATGTTCAAGCTGGATTTAGAAAAGGCAGAGGAACCACTCTATTATACAGAGTGAAGTAAGCCAGAAAGAAAAACACCAATACAGTATACTAACGCATATATATGGAATTTAGAAAGACGGTAACGATAACCCCGTATGTGAGACAGCAAAAGAGACACATATGTATAGAACAGTATTTTGGACTCTGTGGGAGAGGGCGAGGGTGGGATGATTTGGGAGAATGGCACTGAAACATGTATAATATCATGTGTGAAACGAATCGCCAAAAAATAAAATAAAAAAAAAATATTATTCTCAAAAAAAT
>NW_011494606.1:7981246-7991267 GCF_000754665.1 Bison bison bison
TCAAAAAAAAAAATTGCCAACATCCGTTGGATCATCAAAAAAGCAAGAGAGTTCCAGAAAAACATCAACTTCTGCTTTATTGACTATGCCAAAGCCTTTGACTGTGTGGATCACAACAAACTGTGGAAAATTCTTCAAGATATGGGAATACCAGACCACCTTACCTGCCTCCTGAGAAATCTGTATGCAGGTCAGGAAGCAACAGTTAGAACTGGACATGGAACAACAGACTTATTCCAAATCGGGAAAGGAGAACATCAAGATCGTATATTGTCACCTTGCTATTTAACTTATATTCAGAGTATAGCATGTCAAATGCCAGGCTGGAGGAAGCACAAGCTGGAATTAAGATTGTGGGGAGAAATATCAATAACCTCAGATATGCAGATGACACCACCCTTATGGCAGAAAGCAAAGAAGAACTAAAGAACCTCTTGATGAAAGTGAAAGAGGAGAGTGAAAAAGTTGGCTTAAAACTCAACATTCAGAAAACTAAGATCATGACATCTGGTCCCATCACTTCATGGCAGATAGATGGGGAAACAGTGGAAACAGTGAGAGACTTTGTTTTCTTGGGCTCCAAAATCACTGCAGATGGTGACTGCAGCCATGAAATTAGAAGACGCCTGCTCCTTGGAAGAAAAGCTATGACAAACCTAGACGGCATGTTAAAAAGGAGAGACATTACTTTGCCAACAAAGATCTGTCTAGTCAAAGCTATGGTTTTTCCAGTAGTCATGTATGGATGTGAGAGTTGGAGTATAAAGAAAGCTGACTGCTGAAGAATTGATACTTTTGAATTGTGGTGTTGGAGAAGACTCTTGAGGGTCCCTTGGTCTGCAAGGAGATCCAACCAGTCCATCCTAAAGGAAATCAGTCCTGAATATTCATTGGAAGGACTGATGCTGAAGCTGAAACTCCAATACTTTGGCCACCTGATGCAAAGAACTGACTCACTGGAAAAGACCCTGATGCTGGTAAAGATCGAAGGCAGGAGGAGAAGGGGACGTCAGAGGATGAGATGGTTGAATGGCATCACCAGTGTGGTGGACATGAGTTTGAGCAAGCTCCAGAAGTTGGTGACAGACAGGGAGGCCTGGTGTACTGTAGTCCGCGGGGTTGCAAAGAGTTGGACACGACTGAGGGACTGAACTGAACTGACTGAACTGAAAATTTAAGAAACTTTTTAAAAAGTTGCATCACCTTATCTGTTTATTCATTCAGCAAACATTTGTGAGCAACTATAAGTGCCAGGCACTGAGCTCAACACTGGGCGGTTCTTAACACTGTTGATTAGAATGCTTAGGGTGTTGTTGTCATTGTTGTTGTTGAGTCGCTCAGTCATGTCCGACTCTTTGCGACCCCATGGACTGCAGCACGCCAGGCTTCTGTGTCCTTCACTATCTCCCAGAGTTTGTTCAAACTCATGTGCCATTGGTGATGCCATCCAACCATCCCATCCTCTGTCTCTGTCTTCTCCTCCTGCCTTCAATCTCCTAGCATCAGGTTATTTTCCAATGAGTTGGCTCTGCATCAGGTGGCCAAAGTATCAGGGTTTCAGCTTCAGCACCAGTCCTTCCAATAACTATTCAGGACGGATTTCCTGTCCAACTCTCACATCCATACATGACTACTAGAGAAATCATAGCTTTGACTAGATGGACCTTTGTCAGCAAGTGATATCTCTGCTTCTTAATATGCTGTCTAAGTTTGTCATAGTTTTTCCTCCAAGGAGCAAGCATTTTTTTAATTTCATGGCTGCAGTCACCATCTGCAGTGATTTTGGAGCCCAAGAAAATAAAAGTCTTTCACTGTTTCCATTGTTTCCCCATCTATTTGCCATGAAGTATGGGACTAGATACCACGATCTTAGTTTTTGGGTCTCCCACAACCTGTGTATCTGCAATTTACTTTTCAGTACTAGAGAAAGGATTTAAATTTATTATTGTTAAATTTCATCTGATTGTGGCTTGTTGAGTCAGCTTGGTAAGACTTTGGAAATCTTGATGAAGGCATCCTATATGTTCAACTGTCTTTTCCAGTTTTGTGCCAATTGCAAACATTATAAAATATTGTCTGTGTTTTCACCCAAGTCACTGATTCATTGAAAAGTTCAATGCTGAAGACAAAGCCTTGTCAGAAAACACTACATACTTTGCTACAAGGCAACTTACCAACCCCCAATAGTACTATTTACCTAGCTCATTCTTTTTTTACATTATTCAGAAAGGTATAGTAAGTGACTTCATAAAATTGATTAAAAAGTCTAGGACTTAGTTTTAGTAAATCTATCTGCCTTCAAATAACCCTAGCTTTCTTTCCCAGGAAATCCCCAAAGGAATGAATAATAATACAACCCTCTGGGAGTTTGTCTGAAAGTTCAAGAAAATTCTTTGCACTTTCTGCATATGACCACTTTAAAACTAAGCTCATTCAATGGTGCCTAGTAAGAATGTAGAGAAAGTTAAAAGGGAAAATGAGCACTGAACCTTCAGTACAGCCTTGCTTCACTGGAATGGCTCCATAAAGAAATAGTATTGTAAGTGTCTCATTTTTCCCCTTCAGTATTTCGTTCAGAATTCTAACTATTTTTTTTGGCTTTACAACATGGTTTTCAAGATCTTAGTTCCCTGGCCAGGGACTAAACCTGGGCCCTTGGTAGGGAATGCTCAGACTCCTAACCACTGGACTGACAAGGAATTCCAAAATTCTAACTTTTAAACTCTTTCATCTCTTTCAAATTTTATCTCTCATTAGCCTGCAGGCTTCAGAACAACCACTCTGAACTATCTGACTTCTCCTATCGCAGGTTGAGGAGCTCGGCTGGCTCTGTCCAGTCATTACCACCAGTTCTTAGAGCTCCCTTCATTTCCACAGCACCAAGCTGTGTTTCTGTGACTGTCAAATTTAGGCTGAAGAAGCAGTCTTCATGCTTTTTCTGAGAGGTGAGGCTTTCGCTAAGGCAAGCCAAGAGTTCACCAACTCATCAGTTTTGGAAGACAGTTTCTTAAATAGTAGAGAGATGTCTCTGTCTGTCTATCTATCTAATATAGGAATCTGAAATTTTTATTGAGCTTCACAGCCTAAAAAAGTTATTATACTTTATATAAGTCAGTTTCTGCAATCACCCTGAAAGGTAGCTATTATCACCCTCGCTTTAGAGATAGTAAATTGAGGTTAAGAGCGATTCAGAGATGTTTTCATGGTGACACAGTTAAGACTTTCAACTGTGTCTCAAACTCAGGATACTACCTGCAAAGTTGTCTCTATGCCAGATTCAAGAAAATCAATCATATCTTCTACCCAGCCCCGGTGGTTTCTACAGAATGCTCATTTCTATCAAGATTATATCACCTGTGTTACCAATAATCTGATAGATCATTTCTATCAGAAACACTACCTGCATTTCTTTTAAATCTTTATCCAAACGGTCTTCAACACTCATTCACTCAAAAGCAATTCTGAGCCAGACCTACTAAGTGACAGACACTGGATACATCTAGAATTTCCACAACAGTGAACGTTTTTCTTAGCAAAGCTACTCTTCTCAGCCTCCATTTATTCTACTCAGTCTCTTCATGAGACACTTCCACGTACAGGGCACTGAGCTATGTGCTGCAGCAGACAGGGGAGTTAAGGGATGCTCGGTCCCTGCCTTAAGGGGGCTTATAACCAGCGGGAGAAAAGGCATATAAGTCATTCAAATCCAAGGCAAATTAAGAGTTGTGGAGGTGCGAAGTTATAAGGAAAGGTGTCAGGAGGAATTTGAGATGTGCCTTGCATGTGGAAAATTTCAGTATCTGGAGATGGTGCAGGGCAGGCAATGGGGGCAGCAGAGGGCAAGAGCAAAAGCACAGAAAAGGAGAGACAGCACGCGTGGGTCCAGGGAACCACAGTTAAATCCATCCCATGGAAACATGGGCTGCATGGATGGCTGGAAGGACGGATAAACTGGAAAGGCTGGTTGGGAGTCAGGCAGCGGAAAGCCCTGAATGCCCAGCAGGGATGTGTGTATCTTACTCAGTTTGGGATGGGAAGTCACTCTAGGTCTCTGGGGTCAGATATAACTAGATCCAAGCTATGCCTTGTGAACACTAATGAGGCAGCTATGAGAAGATGACTTGGAAAGTGAGAAACAGAGAGTTCAGTTCAGTTGTTTAGTTGGGTCCAGCTCTTTGTGACCCCTTGGACTGCATCACGCCAGGCTTCCCTGTCTATCACCAACTCCCGAACCTTGCTCAAACTCGTGTCCACTGAATCGGTGATGCCATCCAACCATCTCATCCTCTGTGGTCTCCTTCTCCTCCTGCTTTCAATCTTTCCCAGCATCAGGGTCTTATCCAATGACTCAGTTCTTTGCATCAGGTGGCCAAAGTATTGGAGTTTCAGCTTCAGCATCAGTCCTTCCAATAAAATTTCCTTTAGAAATCAGACTTGTTTGATCTCCTTGCCGTCCAAGGGACTCTCAAGAGTCTTCTTCAACACCACAGTTCAAAATCATCAGTTCTTTGGTGCTCAACTTTCTTTATGGTCCAACTCTTACACCTATAAATGACTACTGAAAAAAAACATAGCTTTGACTAGATGGACCTTTGTCAGCAATGTGGTGTCTCTGCTTCTTAATCTGCTAAGTTTGTCATAGTTTTTCTTCCAAGCAGCAAGCATCTTTCAATTTCATGGCTGCAGTCACCACCTGCAGTGATTTTGGAGCCTAAGAAACAGAGTCACAGAGAAACAGAGAGCCCAGTGGCAAACTCCCTTCTTTGCAGCTCTCATGGGAAACGCTCGAGTTTCTCTTAAGAGCTCATCTAGGGCCCAGATGACCAAACCTTGCTCTTTGACACCATCTGTGCAGTTGCCCTCTCCCAAACCATAACTTTAATAGGGGTAAAGATGTATCCTATTTCCTACTCCAGTGTTTTTAGTCACAAGAGATATATCTTGAGTTCTTCTGTTTCATTACTCTCCGTGAAGATCAGCTGAGGCGAGTCAGCTGAATGATGACTGGGGTTCACCTTCCAGGATGGTGATTCTCCCCCACCCTCCACAGATCACAGCAGGGGCACACGGCCACAAAGGGTCAGGCCACCAAAGATGTCCTCCTGCCCTTTGTGATCTCTTGCTCGCCTGGTCCCTGCTTCACCTACTCCCTACTCACATGACTGTGCTCACCCCCTGCCCCAACTAGTGACTGTTCTAATCCTTAGGCCAGGACAACTCCACCAGCTGGTTTACTAAATTTATTACTGTAACAGGGAGGAGTCAATTCTGACTCCTGTTGGATATGTTTCTTTGACTTTAACCTTTGCTTTGTGTTGCTTTTGTTATTATAATCATAGATAACGGCCTCCCTCAGGGAACACGGTCCCTCTGCCCGAATGTTAAAGTGTCTGTGTTGAGCTCACAGGGAGACAATCTGACTCTGCCCATCTGTGCATGGCTGCAGAAAAGAAGTTAACACATCCTCTCCTGTTCTGCAAAATAAGTGGCCTTTTTACTTTACTTCCTCACCTCCTCTCCCACTCTGTACCATAAAACAAACTGGCATCCAGACCCTGAAAAGATGATTTTTTGGAGACACCACTCTGCCATCCTCTCAGTCTGCCGGTTTTCTGAATAAAGTCATATTCCTTGCCTTGACACCTGTCTCACAATTCACAGGCCTGTCATGTGGTGAGCAGAGTGAACTTGGACTCAGTAACATACATCTGCGTTTAATTAATCTGAGGTCATTAATCTGAGGGGGCTGTGAGAGATGTGTCCCAGCTGCTGGTTTCCCTGGTAACTGACAGTCAACCTGATGTCAGTTCCCCCTACAAATGGTAGCCTCCGTATCCCCCTGAATGGCCAAGATTGCTGCCATGTCCTGCCTGCTGTCTGCCAGATACAGTGGATGTCTCTCCAGGACCTTTTGCTGCAGACTTGTAAGCACCCCTTTCCAGTAAACCAATGATGTCTGGGCTGTTTGTTAACTCTTGAGGTTGGGCAACAAGACGTACAGGTGTCCAGGATGCAATCCAACACCACCTCTGAACACCTCCACAGGGAGTTACAACCACACACCACATCCTTTTCTTGGGCCTGATGGACCCACTGACTTCTCTTTTTGTTCCAGTCAGAACGCGCTGCTGCTCCTTCTGAGACCTTTCAGTGATGGCAAATCTCTGCATTTTTTCCTACTGCTCCAGGGAAACTTGTATGTCAAATTCTTCAACTCTCACAACTCTGCTGCTGCTGCTGCTGCTGCTGCTAAGTCGCTTCAGTCGTGTCCGACTCTGTGCGACCCCATAGACGGCAGCCCACCAGGCTCCCCCGTCCCTGGGATTCTCCAGGCAATAACCCTGGAGTGGGTTGCCATATCCTTCTCGAATGCATGAAAGTGAAAAGTGAAAAGTGAAAGGGAAGTCGCTCAGTCATGTCCAACTCTTAGCGACCCCATGGACTGCAGCCTTCCAGGCTCCTCTGGTTGACTCACTGATGACTCTTCAAAGGAAAAACATCTACCTGCCCAAGCATTCCCCCAGCCTCTACAGAGCAAATAGAAAGAAATCAGTGCAGGCGGAGGGGGGAGTTTCTTCCTGTTTTTCCACTATGGCAGATTTAGAAGTAGAGTGAGATTCAGCGAGAGTGAAAACCTAGAGGCAGAGCTCTTCACTCTACTGAAGGCCTTTTAGCCGCCAAGCTGAGTGAGCTAAAAGAAAAACCTTCCAGAGTATTTAAAATAGTTTAGATAGCTTCTTAAAAGGGAAGCTCCTCCTTTAAAGAGCAGGGTGGTTTTTATATATCATAAACTGAGTAGCTTGGGTTCTCAGAAGACAAGCTGTTCCTTCAGTAGATCTGAGGCAAAATGGGGTTATCAGAATCACGGTAGAGAGATGGGGAAAATGACCTCCCAACATGGCTTCAGGTGGGGCAAAGGGAGCAGGAATGGTTGAGCCATCGGCTAAATCATGAGCCAGGTCCCCAACTCCTTCCATGATCTGAAACTGCACCTCAGCCCCTGAGAGGCCATGAGGAACAGAGAAAGCAGACTTAAGAGTGGGCTGGGAGTGGGAGGAGGGAAGGAGGATATTGGAAACGGACATAAAAGAAGCCACTAAAAGCCCATTCCTTTTTGCTTTGAATTCTATTGTCCTGTGAACGCTAAGAATTAGGGGTTTCTTTCAGTTCCTAACACCTGCAGCTTTAAGTGTTCAATCACAATTAGAGTCTGAGAGAGTCTGAAGTGCTCGAAGCATCTCCTTTGTAAAGCAAATTGAAATAAATAACAAAAAATCTCTGCAGGAAGGACCAATCCTCCTCTTTTTTTATTAAAAACATCAGGCAGCACAGACACGTATCTGTCACATTCCTCAATAAGCAGGAACAGGTGCTGTCCCCAGGGCACGGGTGGAAGAGGAGGAGATGAAAAAACAGTGACCTTTTTCTTTGCGAGTCATTTCTTAGTATACCGTAGTAACTCACTTTGACAGTGAAACATTTGACAGCAGGGGCAACAACCAAGTGACAGATCTGTGTAAACTGGCACAAAACAGGTAGAAAAGAGAGCTGTTCATCTAGTTCCACCTGTGAGATATAGTGTCTCCGTCAAGTCCAGGCGCCGCTCGCAGAGCTAGGAGTTAAGTCTGCCACATGCCTCTACGGGAGCACAAAGAATGGGGTGAGTGGCTATTACAGGCTGAGAGCTGTGTTCCCCTCAAGTTCATGTGCTGAAGCCCCGGTCCTCAGAGTGATGGTAGAGGAAGTGCTCTGGGTGGGAATTCGGTTTAGACGAGGTCATGAGGGTAGGGCCCTCCTGATGGCATCAGTGTCCTTATAAGAAAAGGAAGACAGAGTTTCCTCTTTTTCTCTCTCCACCAATACACACTGAGGAGAGGCCACGTGAGGACACGGTGAGAAGGTGGCCATTTACAAGTCAGCACTCAGGCTCCCACCAGGCACCCAATCTGCTAGCAGCTTGACCTTGGACTTCCCAGTCTCCGGTACTATGGGAAATTAAAGTCTATTGCTTAAGCCACAGACTTTACGGAGTTTATGGTAAGTGTTAAAGCAGGTAGAACTAATACAGTGGCTTAATTGCGCTGGGTCCTGTCCCTTCAGGAACTGGATCCAGAATAACATAAGGATGGGGCAATGTCAAAGCGCATTTTGGCCACAGGCAAGTCTTCCTTCTTTCTCCCTCCCTATACAGGTAAATGTACAAGTAGAAGAATTTGGTATTGAAAGCTGAAATGAATGGTGGATGGAACAACCTGAACGAAAGAAGACCCCCTACCCCCAAATTCTGGAAGGGGCAGAGAGGATTTTTAAGAAAATGATTTCTACAAACTTGCTTACCTTTATTTAAACGTCCCATGACAGTAAATTCAAAATATTTGCTGTGATCAGCTGAAGAGTAAAGGCCGAAGATGGTGGCTGAGCTTTTCGACTGCAGCTTGAAGGTGGAGATCACGTAGAGCTCGTTCAGAGTGGGGTCTGTCAGGATCGGCTGCAGAACACTCGGGTTCAGCCTCTGGCTGGCAGATGGGAGAAGGTCAAAGACTGGGGAGAACGGGAAGACAAGGACAATCAGTGAAAGTTTAACTTACGGACAAACGTGGTTTTTGTTTCTGTTTTGTTTTGTTGTTTTAGAGGGGGGACAATTTTCACAGTAAGCTATGAAGTAAGCTGATATTATAATCATTTTTCCACATTGTCAAACTTGCCAGTTGTCTCTTATCACTCTACGGTGACTGGATATTTGAACCAGAAGAAATATAGCACAATATTCATCACCAAGTTATAGACCCCAAGAGAAGACAAAATTTGCAAATCCATTTTGCCTGAAGAAGTGACTCTGAAAATGCCCACCAGGAAAAGTACTAAATGTTTAGCATGCGGGGGGTCGGGAAAGAACATGGGCTTCCCAGGTGGGGCTAGTGGTAAAGAACCCACCTGCCAGTGTAGGAGACATAAGAAATGACGTGGGTTTGATCCTTGGATCGGGAAGATCCCCTGGAGGAGGGCATGGCAACCCACTCCAGTATTCTTGTCTGGAGAATCCCACGGACAGAGGAGGCTGGCAGGCTATAGTCCATGGGGTCACAGAGAATTGGACATGACTGAAGCTACCTTAGCATGCACACATGCATACAGGTAAGAGCATCCAAGTCATTGTTTCTCTTATGTCCCCTAGTAGTGAATTTCTGCCTTGGGATCCCACATGTGCCTCCTGGATCAAATCCAGCTGTCTATTCCTGGTCAGTAATAAACGACACAAGGAATGCCATGGAAAGCATGGATGTGATGGGAGATACAGTGTCAACAAAACAATCTGCTACCTTTGTGGGACCTAAGTGTGCGTTTGTGCGTTTACAGTTCTCCAGTATTTCTCTGCTAAGAAATTGTGAGTCTGACAATGTGGAAACAAAATGGAAACAAAACAGTACAACGTGCTTTCTGTTTCTTGACTGTATAACCTGACAGAGTTGGTCTACAAAATCTAGAATCTAAATTTATATTGTACAAGTTGCTTTTGATACAAGCCAGCTGCACTTTTAAACTTTATGAAAGCTATAAAAAAGTGTGTCCAGTTAATTTCAAAGGCAAAGGCCAAATTTGGGTAACTCTCACTAGACTGTTACCTAATGTTTCTTTTGGTTTATGCAAAATTGTTTGAACAATCCCACAGCCTGCAAGAACTTCAGGCTCCAGAGCTGTTTCTGGATATAATAATCCGGTTACTAAAGACGGTCATACATCATGGCATCTGGTCCCATCACTTCATGGGAAATAGATGGGGAAACAGTGTCAGACTTTATTTTTTGGGGCTCCACAATCACTGCAGATGGTGATTGCAGCCATGAAATTAAAAGACGCTTACTCCTTGGAAGGAAAGTTATGACCAACTAGATAGCATATTCAAAAGCAGAGACATTACTTTGCCAACAAAGGTCTGTCTAGTCAAGGCTATGATTTTTCCAGTGGTCACGTATGGATGTGAGAGCTGGACTGTGAAGAAAGCTGAGCACCGAAAAATTGA
>NW_011494606.1:7991489-7995358 GCF_000754665.1 Bison bison bison
ACTCATTGGAAAAGACCCTGATGCTAGGAGGGATTGGGGACAGGAAGAGAAGGGGACGACAGAGGATGAGATGGCTGGATGGCATCACTGACTAGATGGACGTGAGTCTGAGTGAACTCCAGGAGTTGGTGATGGACAGGGAGGCCTGGCGTGCTGCGATTCATGGGGTCGAAAAGAGTCGGACACGACTGAGCGACTGAACTGAACTGAACTGAACTGAAAGACGGTCATAGTATCTGTAATTTATAAAGAGTTCTTATAAATCAATGAAATAAGCATCCTAACAGAAAAAAATGGGCATATAACAAGAAAAAACAATTTACAAAAAAAGTATTACAAGAGCAAATAAGTACACAAATAATGTGTTCACATGCTTAACTAATGATGAAGGAATTGCTAACTTAAACATCAAGGTAGGGCTTCCCTGGTGGTCCAGTTAAGAATATACCTGCCAATGCAGGGGACACTGGTCCGATCCCTGCTCTGAGAAGATCCCACATGCTGCAGGGCAACTAAGTGTGTGCGTGTGCGTGTGTGCATGTGTGTGTGTGTGTGTGTGTGTGTGCCACAACTACTGAGCCAGTGCTCTAGAGCTCGCAAGGCACAACTCATGAGCCCACACACCCCAACTACTGAAGCCTATGTGCCAAGAGCTTGTGCTGCTCAAAAGAGAAGCCACCACACTGAGAAGCCTGCACAGTGCAAGGAAGGGGAGCCCCTGCTCACTGCAACTAGAGAAAGCCCTTGCACAGCAATGAAGACACAACACTGCTGCTGCGTCGCTTCAGTCGTGTCCGACTCTGTGCGACCCCACAGACGGCAGCCCACCAGGCTCTGCCGTCCCTGGGATTCTCCAGGCAAGAATACCAGAGTGGGTTGCCATTTCCTTCTCCAATGCATGAAAGTGAAAAGTGAAAGTGAAGTTGCTCAGTCGTGTCCGACTCTTAAATAAATAAACGTTAAAAAAACGCATTAAGGTATTATTTCCCTCATCAAATTGAAAACAATAAATGCAACAATACCCAACTGTTAGTGAGAATTCGGGGAACTGGGTACTCATATACCGGTGGGTAAAGATTTACACTAGAATAAACACTTTGAAGCCAGTTTAAAAAACAGTATCAAAGACCCTAAGACACACATGCTCTTTGATTTAGTGACTCTACTAAAGGAATTTATCTTAAGAAAATAATGGATAACACAGTAATGTATTTAGGTACAAGGAGATTCACCACCAGTATTAATTCTAAAGCTTCTATGTAGGAAGGAGTTATGTGAAAATCTAATTGGAAGAGGTGGGAAACCTGGATCTTTGCTGGCATAGCATTCGCCTCTCTTTACCAGAGATAGTAGGGTTTGACAGAGATTACAGGGGTTCAGCCATCCCAAACCATCCTGTGGCACTACAAATGTTCAATAAATTATTTACAATTTCAAACCACTGGAAACAATCAACTGTCCTATGCTAGAGCCCAGGCTAAATATATTTTATGCTGTGCTTAGTCTCATCCAACTCTTTGTCACCCTATGAACTGTAGCCAGACAGACTCCTCTATCCATGGGGATTCTCCATGCTAAAATACAGGAGTGGGTTGTCATGCCCTCCTCCAGGGGATCTTCCCAACCCAGGGATAGAACCCAGGTATCCCGCAGTTTCTTTATTGCAGGCGGATTCTTTACCATCTGAGCCACAAGGGAAGCCCAAGAATACTGGAGTGGGTAGCCTATCCCTTCTCCAGGGGATCTTCCCAACCCAGGAATTGAACCGGAGTCTCCTGCATTGCAGGTGGATTCTTTACCAGCTGAGCTACCCAGGAAATTTTGGTCCACCCAAAAAGAGTAATACTATCAAAAACAGTAACACAGCTGAATACTTACATATGGAAAGATGCTCATGATATACTATGGGGAGAAAGATTATCACAGTAATCCAAGTCTATGCCCTGATGAGTAATGCTGAAGAAGATGAAGTTGAACAGTTCTATGAAGACCTACAAGACCTTCTAGAACTAACACCCAAAAAAGATGTCCTTTTCATTATAGGGTACTGGAATGCAAAAGTAGGAAGTTAAGAAATACTTGGAGTAACAGGCAAATTTGGCCTTGGAGTACAGAATGAAGCAGGGCAAAGGCTAATAGAGTTTTGCCAAGAGAACGCACTGGTCATAGCAAACACCCTCTTCCAACAACACAAGAGAAGACTCTACACATAGACATCACCAGATGGTCAACACTGAAATCAGATTGATTATATTCTTTGCAGCCAAAGATGGAGAAGCTCTATACAGTCAGCAAAAACAAGACTGGGAGCTGACGGTGACTCAGATCATGAACTCCTTATTGCCAAATTCAGACTTAAATTGAAAAAAGTAGGGAAAACCACTAACCATTCAGGTATGACCTAAATCAAATCCCTTACAATTATACATTGAAAGTGAGAAATAGATTCAAGGGATTAGATCTGAGAGACAGAGTGCCTGATGAACTATGGACAGAGGTTCATGACATTGTACAGGAGACAGGGATCAAGACCATCCCCAAGAAAAAGAAATGCAAAAAGGCAAAATGGCTGTCTGAGGAGGCCTTACAAAAAGCTGTGAAAAGAAGAGAAGTAAAAGGCAAAGGAGAAAAGGAAAGATATAGCCACCTGAATGCAGCATTCCAAAGAACAGCAAGGACAGATAAGAAAGCCTTCCTCAGAGATCAATGCAAATAAATAGAGGAAAACAGAATGGGGAAAACTAGAGATCACTTCAAGAAAATGAGAGACACTAAGGGAACATTTCATGCAAAGACGGGCAAAATAAAGCACAGAAATGGTACGGACCTAACAGAAGCAGAAGACATTAAGAAGAGGTGACAAGAATACACAGAAGAACTATACAAAAAAGATCTTCACGACCCAGATAATCACAACAGTGTGATCACTGACCTAGAGCCAGACATCCTGGAATGCAAAGTCAAGTGGGCCTTAGGAAGCATCGCTACGAACAAAGCTAGTGGAGGTGATGGAATTCCAGTTGAGCTATTTCAAATTCTAAAAGATGATGCTGTGAAAGTGCTGCACTCAATATGCCAGCAAATTTGGAAAACTCAGCAGGGACCACAGGACTGGAAAAGATCAGTTTTCATCCCAACCCCAAAGAAAGGCAATGCCAAAAAATGCTCAAATACCGCAAAATTGTATTCATCTCACATGCTAACAAAGTAATGCTCAAAATTCTCCAAATCAGGCTTCCAGATGTTCAAGCTAGATTTAGAAAAGGCAGAGGAACCAGAGATCAAATTGCCAACATCCACTGGATCACTGAAAAAGCAAGAGAGTTCCAGAAAAACATCTATTTCTGCTTTATTGACTATGCCAAAGCCTTTGACTGTGTGGATCACAATAAACTGTGGAAAATTCTTCAAGAGATGGGAATACCAGACCACCTTACCTGCCTCCTGAGAAATCTGCATGCAGTTCAGGAAGCAACAGTTAGAACTGTATATGGAACAACAGACTGGTTCAAAATCGGGAAAGGAGTGCATCAAGGCTGTATATTGTCACCCTGCTTATTTAACTTATATGCAGAGTACGTCATGAGAAAATGCTGAACTGGATGAAGTACAAGCTGCAATCAAGACTGCCGGAAGAAATATCAATAACCTCAGATATGCATATGACACCACCCTTATGGCAGAAAGTGAAGACGAACTAAAGAGCCTCTTGATGAAAGTGAAAGAGGACAGTGAAAAAGTTGGCTTAAAACTCAACCTTCAGAAAACTAAGATCATGGCATCTGGTCCCATCACTTCATGCCAAATAGATGGGGAAACAATGGAAACAGTGACAGAATTTATTTTGGGGGGCTCTAAAATCACTGCAG
>NW_011494606.1:7995528-8000396 GCF_000754665.1 Bison bison bison
ACAGTACTTTGCCAACAAACGTCTGTCTGGTCAAAGCTATGGTTTTTCCAGTAGTCATGTATGGATGTGAGAGTCAGACTATAAAGAAAGCTGAGCACCGAAAAACTGATGCTTTTAAATTGTGGTGTTGGAGGAGGCTCTTTAGAGTCCCTTGGACGGCAAGGAGATCAAACCAGTCCATCCTAAAGGAAATCATTCCGGAATGGTCATTGGAAGGACTGATGCTGAAGCTGAAACTCCAATACTTTGGCCACCTGATGCGAAGAACTGACTCATTTGAAAAGACCCTGATGCCAGGAAAGATTGAAGGTGGGAGGAGAAGGGGACGACAGAGGATGAGATGGTTGGAGGCATCACCGACTGGATGGACATGAGTTTGAGTAAACTGTGGGATTTGGTGATGGACAGGGAGGCCTGGCGTGCGGCAGTTCATGGGGTCACAAAGAGTCGGACAGGACTGAGCAACTAAACTGAACTGAACTACAAAAAGAATTGAAAAGCAATATGACAAAATGCTGACATGAATAGTACCCATCTCTTGTTTGTATGATTATATTTACATTTTAAACTTCCTTTTGTTTATCCAATTTTCTATTTTTTTTTTTACAATACAATGAAGATGTATTGCTTTTGTAAGAAAAAATAGTTATAAAAGAAAAGGTAGAAGCCTAGTTACTTAGGAATGTCTACTCTTTTTATAAGACGACCTGTCTTCAGATTGGATCTGTATTCTTTCTTTCATATATACTGAGAATCTTTCACAATAATGAAATTAACACTAGCAATGTTGGAAAGCAGATTATCTATTATGTTTTTTCTTGTGTCCCACATTCCCCAAATGTGAGGATTGCTGCCCAGTGTAGTTCAAGAGGGGGTGGAGAATTTTTAAATTTACAGAGAACTGGAAACTTTATATTTTCACCAGTGAAAGAGAAAGGAAATAAGACAACATATTTAAACATTCTCTTTAGGACAAGACATCTTCAGGAAAGAGATGTGTGTTTCAAGGATGGGAACTGCATGCAGAACTAAACTCTTGGTATTCCTGATTCTTGCTTTGACCACAATTACTTCATAATTCACCTCAAACTAAATTAATCACATTTCAATCTGTATGGTTCTTCTAATCCACTGGTTTCTCTCTCAAGAGGCAGAGTTGGGATTAGTTAGTAATGAGCTTGGAGAGCATTCTGAAAAGGAAATGAGACACTGCAAGTTTCTATTAATGTTATTACACTTCAGTAATAGTGCCAAGATCTAAGCACAATCTTCTAGTCGTGCACAGGTGAAATTACTGCTACCAATGAGCCCAACCACCGTGTCATGAAAATCAAATATTTACTAATAAGAATAGCAAGGCAGCTCAGAGGAGAAAGGAGACGAGCAAATTTTTCAGCTGAGCTGATAACTGTAAGACTAATCAATTCAATAAAGGCATCTATCAGAAACTTGACTTAATCAGATCATCTACAGCAATTAAGTTAACCAGATAATGTAGGTATAGCCTGATTTCGAGTCTCCACTAAACAGGCAGCTCTGTCTCAGGAGAAGCAAAATCCATACCTGCACACCATGAAGTTGCATGTTCAAATGTCAAGAATTTGAGTAACACAAAATATTAGACCCATGAATTCAAACCTGTTAAATAATGTCTGCAGTAAGAAAGTTTTTGAACTGTGTTAAAGAGCTTCCTTCTGACACCAAAAGCAAAGGCAACAAAGAAAAGTAAACAAGGGAGACTACATCAAACTACAAGGCTTCGACACAGCAAAGGAAACCACTGAAATGAAAAGGCAACCTACGGAGTGGGAAAAAATATCCGCACATCACATCTCTGCTGTAAGGGGTTAATATCCAAAACATGTAATGAATTCATACAACTCAACAGAAAAGACACACAAAACAACCAAGAACTACAAGCAAACATGTTTAAAATTGGGCAGAAAATCCAAATAAACTTTTCCCCAAAGAAGACAGCCCGCATATACATGAACAGATGCCCAACATCACTAGTAACCAGAGAAACGCAAACCAAAACCACAGTGGCATGCTACCTTACACCTGTTAGAACGGCTAGTATTAAAAAGACAAGAAACAGCAAGTGTTGGTGCAAATGTGGGAAAAAGGGAACCCTTGTACACCACCCTTATGGCAGAAAGTGAAGAGGAACTAAAAAGCCTCTTGAGGAGAGTGAAAGAGGAGAGTGAAAAAGTTGGCTTAAAGCTCAACATTCAGAAAATGAAGATCATGGCATCTGGTCCCATCACTTCATGGGAAATAGATGGGGAAACAGAGGAAACAGTGTCAGACTTTATTTTGGGGGGGCTCCAAAATCACTGCAGATGGTGACTGCAGCCATGAAATTAAAAGACGCTTACTTCTTGGAAGGAAAGTTATGACCAACCTAGATAACATATTAAAAAGCAGAGATATTACTTTGCCAACAAAGGTCCATCTAGACAAGGCCATGGTTTTTCCAGTGGTCATGTATGGATGTGAGAGTTGGACTGTGAAGAAGGCTGAGCACCGAAGAATTGATGCTTTTGAACTGTGGTGTTGGAGAAGACTCTTGAGAGTCCCTTGGACTGCAAGGAGATCCAACCAGTCCATGCTAAAGGAGATCAGTCCTGGGTGTTCATTGGAAGGACTGATGCTAAAGCTGAAACTCCAGTACTTTGGCCACCTCATGTGAAGAGTTGACTCATTGGAAAAGACCCTGATGCTGGGTGGGATTGGGGGCAGGAGGAAAAGGGGACGACAGAGGATGAGATGGCTGGATGGCATCACCGACTCGACGGATGTGAGTGTGAGTGAACTCCGGGACTTGGTGATGGACAGGGAGGCCTGGCGTGCTGTGATTCATGGGGTCATGAAGAGTTGGACACGACTGAGCAACTGAACTGAACTGAACTGTACATCACTGGTGGGAATGCAAGTTGGTGCAGTCACTACGGAAAACAGTATGAAGGGTTCTCAAAAAATTAGAACTACCATCAGTCAGTTCAGTTCAGTCGCTCAGTCGTGTCTGACTCTTTGCATATGATCCAGCAATTTCACCCCTGGGTATTTATCCAAAGAAAATGAAACCATTAACTCTAAAAGATACATGGAGTTATTCATCACAGCACTATTTATAATAGCCAAGATATGAAAACAACCCGTGTCTATCAATGAATGAATGGATATAAAAAATGACATATATATATGTGTAGACACACATATATGATAGAATATTACCCAATCATAAAAAAGGAATGAAATCTTGCCATTTATAACAACATGGATGGACTTCATGGGCATTATGCTAAGTGTAATGGGAAAAACAAATTACGTATGATCTCATATGTGAAATCTTAAAAACAAGAAGAATCTCATAGAATACAGAGAACAGATTAATGGTTGCCAGAAGTGGCAGTGGTGGTTGTGGGGGTGAAACAGATGAAGAAGGCCAAAAGGTACAAACTTCTAGTTGTAAAATAAGCCGTGGGGATGTAACATACAGCCTGGAGACTACAGTTAATAGTACTGTATTGCATATTTGAGAGTTGCTAAGGGAGTAGATCTTAGAGTCCTCATCACAAGGGAAAAAACTGCAGCCATGTGTGGCGACAGGTATTAACTAGTCTTGTGGTGAACGTTTTGCAGTGTATACAATTATCAAATCATTATGTTGTACACTTAAAACTGATATAACATTATATGCCAATTATATACTAATTTTTAAAAAAAGTTTCCTTTCTTACCTTCCCAGAAGCAAGGTTGCAATGAATAAACTGCAGCGTTTTAAACATTTCAACTCAAACTAAAAGCAGTTCAGTACCCCCTGACAATACAATTCTGGTAGCCTGGTCTGGAATCAGAGTGAGTTGTTTGGTGAAATGCAAAGTTTAAAAGGGTAATTACTGCAGTGGGAGGGGAGGGGACCAGGATAAGCAATCTTGATTCTGGCTTCCTAGAAATAGCGATTTTTACTTCAAGTTTTATTTCCTTAGCCGGAAAGAAATTAACCCCAGGCATCAATTTCAAGCAGATGAAGGCGATCACTGGCTAGCCAATTAGAGCCCTAAGAGCTTTTCTTGGTTAAATAACTTCTTCCTTTCGGTCTTCCCAAAATTCTGTTTAAGCTTAAGTGCTTTCTGCACAACGGTTCTTTTCACAAAGGGGTTTGAAGATTGATTATCCAAGTGCTTTTCAAATTATTTATCTAATTTTTAACCTCTGTAGAGAAAGACCCATTTCTTAGCCTTCCTGTTCAATTTACCTCCAGATTCAAGAGATCAAGCCAACTCCCAAAGTCCCAGCACAGCTGGAGCAGAAAAAGGCGAGCGGCAAGGTAAAAGAGTAATATTGCACCTTTCTTGGGTATGTGGCCTCAGACTAGGCTAACATCGAAAGATTTAGGGTGTCATCGCCGAAGGGAGGGCGGCCCACAGAGCCGCAGGGCACAGAATCCAGATTTCACCGTACTCCAGACTGGACGTGTTCGAGGTCTAGGGCCGCGCTACAAGCTTGGAAGTGAACCCCACCTCTTTGCCTAGATTGAAAATAAATTTTACACCCCTACCCCCAAACTATTGTATAGGGAATTGATCTCACCGCCGGTTAATCGAATCCCCGAAAATTCTCATCTCTAATGACCGCTTCCAAGCACAATACGCTTTGCCTCGGGCCCCAGAGGCACAGTGAGGTACCCAGAGGGACCCAGGAGCCAAGAGCGGAGCAGCGCGCGGGGCTGGTCCCTCCGTTCGCCCGAGCGGAGCTGCGAGACGGCGGGCTCGGTGGCCCGGAGCCCGGCTCGCACCTACTTACCCTGCGGGGTGGCCTGGGCGCCGGCCCCCAGCCAGGGCTGCAGGGCCAGGTGCAGCAGG
>NW_011494606.1:8000699-8015890 GCF_000754665.1 Bison bison bison
GGTGCGCTGGAGGCAGGGCTGGGCGCTTTATGGTCCGGCCGGCCGGGGCGGGGAAGGGCCGAGGCCGGGGCGGCCCCCTTGGCCAGGATCCCCTTTGGCCGGGAAGTGTGGGGGTGGCCAGAGCGGCGGAGAGAAAGGGGTGAGCGTGGGCACTGGGGACGAGAAGGGACCCCCCCTACCTCCGCCCGACTGGGTTCTGGGGAGGTGGGCGTGGTCGCCGACCCCGGACGGACGAGGAAGTTAGGAGAATGGGAAGAGCGAGGAGGGGGCTGGTAAGAAAGTGAGGACGTGCAGGACAGCGAAGAAGGAGAAGAGAGGGGCAAAAGAAGCAGAAAATGACACTGACCCGCTAGCTTTGGGCACCGTCCGTCCCCCACCTCTTCTTTTCTGAACAGAACATTGTTTGAACAAACTTTTAACACCCGTCTTGGGCTCTGCGGGAACTTCTGCCTCCCAAGGTGGTCCGGTGAACAATTCGTTTCTTTTATTTCTTCAAGCTTGTCTTGAATACTTCAGATGATGAATATTTTCCCCATCAGGCTTAGGGATGTGAACAGTGAATGTTTCAAAATTTTTGAGTTTTTAATGGAAATAAAACACATCTCAAGGAATCCATCCAGACAGAACCATTTATAGGATGGTAGAGTTTTATGGAGAATTTATTTTCCAAACACTTGTCTGCCCACTTCTGTTTCACCCTCCCAAAAGATTCCAAGTGACAGTTTCAAACTATGGGAACAGGACCTAAAAGAGAGGAAAGGAACATAAGGAATTAGCCTTCCTTCTGGGCAAAGCCCCCTAAAAATAATGTGGATTAACTAGAGGAAAAAATACTTCAGAACAATGGTAAACCTTTCCCTCATAAACAATCTTGACTAATGGAGAAAATCCAGCAATGTATTTATATCCCTTTCTTTAAGTCTCAAAGAATTCCATTTCAGAGTTTAAGAATAAGCCACAAACTGCCACAAGCTGGAAGATTAACTCATCATCTTATTCCCAAACTGTGCTAGAATAACCCGTTATGATTTCATTTACAGCTAATGACCTGGAAATTTGTGAGCTATATTCAGAGTTCCTTTCTATTGTATATATTCAAGGTCTACCATATTCTAGTTGGGGCTTCATTTAATGCCATGTTACACCAAAGTTTCTGTATGGAGTGGGTCACCATATGTGTACATATGAGAGAGCACTGAAGAGACAAAGGCACGTGTTTTCAGCAGTGTGACTATACACTGTTACTGTTAAGTCGCTTCAGTCGTGTCCAACTCTGTGCGACCCCAGAGACGGCAGCCCACCAGGCTCCCCCTTCCCTGGGATTCTCCAGGCAAGAACACTGGAGTGGGTTGCCATTTCCTTCTCCAATGCATGAAAGTGAAAAGTGAAAGTGAAGTCGCTCAGTCGTGTCCGACTCTTAGTCATCCCATGGACTGCAGCCCACCAGGCTCCTCCGTCCATGGGATTTGCCAGGCAAGAGCACTGGCGTTGGTGCCATCGCCTTCTCACTATACACCAGTGAGATGGATTAGACTCGGGCTTCCCAGGTGGCCCTAGTGGTGAAGAATCCATCTGCCAACGCAGGGGATGCAAGTTCGATCCCTGGGTCAGGAAGATCCCCTGGAGAAGGAAATGGCAACCCACTCCAGGATTCTTGCCTGGGAAATCTCATGGACAGTCCATGGGGTCACAAAGAATCAGACACGACTGAGCACGCGTGCAGAGTCTTCAAGTCTCCAGACAGTGTCCTCAGCAGTGGCCTGGGACAGAGGGGGCTCCAGACGCTCAACATTTACTTTAAGCCCAGCAGCTTTGCTTGTATATGTTTTATACAATGGACTTCAGAGTAAGTAGGTCTAAGCTGGAAGTTATTTGAAGGCAGATACCATATTTTTAAATCATCTTTGTTTAGTCCTCTTTCCCAAGCCTCCCCAAATCCCAGCAGATTCCCAGAAAAAACAGCTTGCACAGGTAGGCACACAATAAATTTGGGTTGAAACTGGATGACTACTAAGTGTAATTGAGCAACAAAAGAGTCAAATGATTTTCTGCTAGCCTGATAGAACTTACAATTTAGTTTTGTTTTTAAAGATACTGCAATTTTATGAGGCTATTCTTTGGGGAATCACAGTCAGTGTTTTCTTTATGTCGCCAAAATCAGGAGGAAATTTAATTTCCATAAAAATCTATTAAATTGGCTGTGAAATATATGGTAAAGGAGGCAAGAGAGTTGATCGGTGTCTTTTCTGTGCCACTTCATTAAACTATCTGTCGTTATTCTTACCATTCTGATTTTTAATATATCTTAATAATGTGCTAATTTATTTAATTTCCTCCAAGTAACAAACTGTAAACTCTTAAGTAGTATCTCATTTTTTTTTAATAGTCCCAATTTCAAGGACAGTTCTGGCACTTGATAGTGAGTAGCTCATTGAACTGACTTTCTTTCTCTTAGTACTGTAAAGTAGGGTAAGAGGTTATGATATGTGAGTAATCTATTTGTACTGTAGATTGCAAAAATGGCCCCAATGCTTCACTCTTTTTCTCCACACAGCTTTTGTTTTCCTGCTGTAGCTCTCGGCTTAGATATGTCGCTTTTTTGGCCAATAAATATGTAGCAAAACTCCTACAAACAGAAGTTTAAAACATACTTGTAACTGGACTGACTTACTATTCTACTTCTGCCTTTGCCTTGAGAGTGTGGCCGCACTAGATTGTTGGAGGTTGACACATGGAGCAGAGCTGAGTTACAAGTCATCCTAGGCAAAGCCAGCTGAGCTCCACTTACAGCTGACTTACCCAGATTAGTCCGTTCTGGCAAGATCAGCAGAGCTGTCTTGTTGATTCCAGCCATGAGAACAACAACTTTTTTTTTTTTTTTTGGCATGCCATTAAAATTTTGTTGTTGTTCAGTTGCTAAGTTGTGTCTGACTCTCTGCAACCCCTTGGACTGTTGCTAGGCTTCCCTATCCTTCAGTATCTCCTGGAGTTTGCTCAAACTCATGTTCATTGAGTTGGTAATGCTATCCAACCATCTCATCCTCTATCGACCCCTTCTCCTTTTGCCTTCAATCTTTCCCAGAATTAGGGTCTTTTGCAATGAGTTAGCTCTTCAAATCAGGTGGCCAAAGTATTGGAGCTTCAGCATTAGTCCTTCTAATGAATATTCATAGTAGGACTGACTGGTTTGATCTCCTTGCTGTCCAAGGGACTCTGAAGAGTCTTCTCCAACACCACAGTTCAAAAGCATCAATTCTTCAGTGCTCAGTTTTCTTTATAGTCCAACTCTCACATCTATACATGACTACTGGAAAAACCATAGCTTTGACTATAAAGACTTTTGTCGGCAGAGAGATATCTCTGCTTCTTAATACGCCACCTAGGTTTGTCATAGCTTTCCTTCCAAGGAGCAAATGTCTTTAATTTCATGACCACAGTCATCGTCTGCAATGATTTTGGAGCCCAAGAAAATAAAATCTGTCACTGTTTTTTTTTTTTCCCCTTCTATTGCCATTAAGTGATGGGACAGGATGCCATGATCTTACTTTTTTGAATGTTGAGTTTTAAGCCAGCTTTTTCACTCTTGTTAACCCTTATCAAGACGCTCTTTAGTTCCTCTTCACTTTCTGCCATAAGGGTGGTGTCATCTGTATATCTGAGATTGTTGATATTTCTCCAGGCAATCTTGATTCCAGCTTGTGATTCATCCAGCCTGGCATTTCACATGATGTACTCTCAGTTTAGTTCAGTTCAATTGCTCAGTTGTGTCCGACTCTTTGCAACCCCATGAATTGCAGCACGCCAGGCCTCCCTGTCCATCACCATCTCCCGGAGTTCACTCAAACTCACGTCCATCGAGTCGGTGATGCCATCCAGCCATCTCATCCTCTGTCATCCCCTTCTCCTCCTGCCCCCAATCCCTCCCAGCATCAGAGTCTTTTCCAACGAGTCAACTCTTCACATGAGGTGGCCAAAGTACTGGAGTTTCAGCTTCAGCATCATTCCTTCCAAAGAACACCCAGGGCTGATCTCCTTCAGAATGGACTGGTTGGATCTCCTTGCAGTCCAAGGGACTCTCAAGAGTCTTCTCCAACACCACAGTTCAAAAGCATCAATTCTTCGGCGCTCAGCCTTCTTCACAGTCCAACTCTCACATCCATACATGACCACTGGAAAAACCATAGCCTTGACTAGATGGACCTTTGCTGGCAAAGTAATGTCTCTGCTTTTCAATATGCTATCTAGGTTGGTCATAACTTTTCTTCCAAGAAGTAAGCGTCTTTTAATTTCATGGCTGCAGTCACCATCTGCAGTGATTTTGGAGCCCCAAAAAATAGTCTGACACTGTTTCCACTGTTTCCCCATCTATTTCCCATGAAGTGATGGGACCAGATGCCATGATCTTTGTTTTCTGAATGTTGAGCTTTAAGCCAACTTTTCACTCTCCTCTTTCACTTTATACGTAAAATAAACAGAGTGACAATTTACAGCCTTGTCTTACTCCTTTCCCAGTTTTGAACCAGTCTGTTGTTCCATGTCCAATTCTAACTGTTGCTTCTTGACCTGCATGCAGGTTTCTCATGAGACAGGTAAGAAGTTCTGATATTCTCATCTCTTTCAGAATTTTCCACAGTTTGCTGTGATCCACACAGTCAAGGCTTGAGAATAGTCAATGAATTAGAAGTAATGTTTTTCTGGAATTTCCTTGCTTTCTCTATGACCCAACAAATGTTGGCAATATGATCGTTGGTTCCTCTGCCTTTTCTAAACCTAGCTTGTACATCTGGAAGTGCTCAGTTCACATACTGCTGAAGCCTAGTCTGAAGGATTTTGAGTATAACCTTGCTAGCATGTGAAATGAGCACAATTATACAGTAGTTTGGACATTCTTTGGCATTGCCCTTCCTTGGGATTAGAATAAAAACGGACATTTTCCAGTCCTGTGGCCACTCCTGAGTTTTTCAAATTTGCTGACATACCAAGTGCAGCACTTTAACAGCCTCATCTTTTAGGATTTCAAACAGAATAGCTAATAAGATTTGGGGGTTGTTTATTATGTAACATTATTATAACATTACAATCTTATTGTAGCAACTGATATACTAGGCTTCCTTCCATTTCCAACTATTGTATCATAGACTTAGACATAACTCTATGACATATTATGACTCTAATACATAGAGCTATTTCTCCATTTTTGCTGTTTGCTGACAGATATCAAACTTCAGCATTCTCCTTCCTTTTGGTTCCATCTCTGAGCAAATTGAAGAGAAAGCCTGGGTGCTCCTTTCTTGGGTGCTGTGCAAGCCCTAGATCATGCATGGGAACCCCGTCCTGGCCCACCCCTTAACCATAATGCAATCCCAGAGCCAGCCTCCTTTCCCTGCTCTCACAAGCCATCTGCAGACAGCTTGGGGGGCCACCCTGCTCTCCCCAGAAAGCATCCATGCATGAGTCATGAAGCTTTTCAAAGCTTCTCACAGCTGGGCATGGGCATACTCATCTTGCTTCTGCTCCTGTTCTTCAGAAGGGGGAGAAGTTACTCATATTACACATTGTTATTTGACACGGCTAAATGGAAGCTTTATAACATATTTGTTCACTGACATTTGAATAAAGTTATGACTAATAATGTCAAGTTTACCACTTGAATTCTTGAAGGGAATAGAAATGGAAGATAATTGTTAACCTCTAAAGATGGTTTGAGGGTCTTCACTGGTGGTCCAGTGGTTAGGAATCTGCCTGCTGATGCAGAGGATAGGAGTTCAATCCCTGGTCCAGGAAGATTCAACATGTCGCAGAGCAGCCAAACCCTTGTGCCACGACTAATTAGCCAGTGCCCTAGAGCCCAGGCTCCACAAGAGAAGCCACCACAGTGAGAAGCCTGCACACAGCATCGAACACCCAACACAGCCAAAAATAGATAAATCTGAAAAAAAAGATGGTCTGAAGGGAGTATGGTTTATACTCTAACGTGTGATGACATTTATGCTGCAGTTCTGGGAAATGTAGACTTTGGGCTCTTGTTTAGTTTAATATTGATAACGAAGGAAGGTTCTTGAAAATAGCTTCTCTAGAAACTAGTTAACATGAATAAGGGCCCAGTAAATGAAGCAAGGGGCTTTTGACTGGTGTACAATTTGAAGTAAAAAACTTTGTAGAACTCAAAAAAGATATGTTATATCTTTTTGTTATATGATATGTTATATGTTACCCTTAGCAGTTAGGGTCTAAAGATTAGTGAAGCAAGAAAACAGTTTATTTTCAATCTCTATAAAGGTCTAAGTAGACTATTAAAATCATTACTAAGCTTCTTTAATATCCTGTACTAAATACTTTGGACATTTTCTTTAGAAAAATAGCCAGAAATGCAACTCTGAGGACATTTATTATTAATAACTATGTTTGCTGCTGCTGCTGCTAAGTCACTTCAGTTCAGTTCAGTTCAGTCACTCAGTTATGTCTGACTCTTTGCGACCCCATGAATTGCAGCACGCCAGGCCTCCCTGTCCATCACCAACTCCCGGAGTTCACTCAGACTCACATCCATTGAGTCAGTGATGCCATCCAGCCATCTCATCCTCTGTCGTCCCCTTCTCCTCCTGCCCCCAGTCCCTCCCAGCATCAGTCTTTTCCAATGTCCAACTCTGTGTGACCCCACAGACGGCAGCCCACCAGGTTCCCCTGTCCCTGGGATTCTCCAGGCAAGAACACTGGAGTGGGTTGCCATTTCCTTCTCCAATGCATGAAAGTGAAAAGTGAAAGTGAAGTCGCTCAGTCATGTCCGACTCTTAGCGACCCCACGGACTGCACCCTACCAGGCTCCTGCGTCCATGGGATTCTCCAGGCAAGAGTACTGGAGGGGGGTGCCATTGTGAGTCCAACTTGAAGTCCAGAGTTTTGACAATTAGCATTTGTTAAAGTAACTGCTCTGCTTCATTAAACAGTACATTAATCCGTCAAAATGGTGGTTCCTGCCAAATCTAGTGATAGAAATGATTATTGTGCCAGGGAAGTCCCAGCTTATGCCGGAAGTCTAAATGTATTTGCTGAGAAAATAAGACATGAAATGCGATGAAACAATAGAACGTAAAGCAACCTCACAAAATATGCTAGAATTCTGTCCATTTAAATGTGTTTGGAATTAGGGAGGATTTGATTTGGATTGAAATTCATCAATGTGGGCAAAAAGGTTTGTAAGCAAGTGAACAGTATTCCTTGAATTCCTGGGGGCGTGTTTAACCTTACTAAAGGAACTAACATTTTAGTGATAAACTGTCAACAGGAGGATTGGCACTGCTAGTTACAAATGCACCCTAGCAGGTTCATAAAGGAGCTGGACCATATGTATACATATATATTTTTTCCAACTCTAAATTCTAAAATTATGTGGGTGTTGGTATCCAATCATTGACAAGCATTGAGTTAGAAAGAATATTTGCCTACCAATCATGAAATCTTAGAGTTTTTTCTAAGTTACCCAAGAAATAATGATACGTATTCATTATTTCACTCAACAACTATTTCTTGATAGTTTTCTTGAATGTGCCCAACACTGTGTTAGACAACGGCCATACAAACATAAATGAAATACAGTTTTTGTTCTCCAGCTCATAGTCTGCCCAGATGTACAGATGATATAAATAATATAATGAAGGCTATAACAGACATGTAACCTAAGAAATAAGGAAAGGCTGAGCATAAAGCAACTTACAGTTAGAACTAGAAAAGATTTCTAGGGGCTGACTTTTCATTGGGGTTTTGAAGGATGAAGAGGCATTCCCATGTCATAAAATAAGGGAAGAATGTTGCAAGCAGAGGGGATCCATGTTATAAGCAAGACCACGGAGAGAGATGTCAAAGTGATGTCTGAGGCTCTGACCTGGACCACTTGGCAGACTGTAGTGCCATTTGCTGAGGCAGGAGGCGTAGATGATGGTTTGGCTTGGTTATGTTGAGGTTAAGGCACCTTTAAGACATTCAGTCGGAGAAGGCAATGGCAACCCACTCCAGTATTCTTGCCTGGAGAATCCCAGGGACAGAGGACTTGGTTGGGCTGCCGTCTATGGGGTCACACAGAGTCGGACACGACTGACGCGACTTAGCAGCAGCAGCAGCAGTAAGACATTCAGTATCCATCAGACAGTTTCATGGGTTTGTAACTTAGGGGAATGGTTGACAGGTATGGGCATCAATTTTTAGGCAGCAATTAAAGCTGTAGATGATTGCCTAAGATGAAGAAGCATGTGTAAGATGAGGAAAGAACACTGAGGAACAATGTTCGGAACCAGTAGAGAAGGAGAAGGCGGTGACAAAGACAGGAAGATGTAGAAGGAAATTGGGGAAATGTGGTGCAGGGAGGCATGGTGAAGAGTATAAATACCTTGGAGAGGTCAAGCAAGATAAGAACTGAAAACTGTGCTTGGGTTTATCAACATGGAAGTCATTGACAACTCTTGTTGAAAGCATTTGATGGAATAGTGTGGGTGAAGGAAAAACAGTGTTCTGCCATTTGAGGAGTGAGGATGACTGAAAAGGAAGTAGAGAATAAGGGTAATGATAAAAGTAAGATAACTTCCAAGAAGCCTGCCTGTGACACGGAAGGTGGAGATAGAGCAGTCATTATTAGGAGAAATAGGAACACGTTTTGACGTAAATGGGACAGAGCTGCCAGGGAGGGGCTTGTTCTGTGGTTGTTCTTAATCGGGAGACATTAAGAGTATAACTAGTATCATGTGGTGGCCTGTTAAATTTGGCATTTCCTGTTTTCTTATAACAGTTTTTCATTTTCTGTGTCACAACAGAAGCTTCACAAGAATGAAGGCTGTCTGTGTTAACACAGGGGTTCATAACCTCCTATGAACCATGAAGTCCAGAGGCGGGGAACTGTACGGGTGGTTCCGAGGATTAACACTGTTATGCCTCTGCATCAGCTCTTGAACTTCCCTACTGGTTACTGCAGCTCCAAATGTCATGTCTTCACGTGGCATCATCCAAAAGCAGGAAGCAAGGGGAGAGTGAGTCTTCTGTTCTTGTCTCTCTCTCAATCTCCACCCTTGCTCTTTCCAGTGAGGAATGCCCTTCCCCGAAGCACCCACACAGGCCTCTTTCCCCTCAAGCCTTATTATTCAGGAGTGGGCCACAGACATACCTGTGTCTTATCTGCCAGGAAGGATAGGAAAGGGGCAACTGGTATTTTCAGCCTCCACTGTGGGAATGGGCTTGACCAGGAAGGAAGAACGAGGGATGGTAGGTTACTGATCAGGCCAATGTGGTCACCACAGGCTCTGTGTCTCCCCCTCTATTAGTGCCCCCTGCGAGGCTGGGTACACCTGCAAGTGGCAAATGATCCTTATTCTCTTTTGAGGGTCATAGTTCACATCGGTGAAGCTGGAAGAGAAATGATAAACTGGTAAATCAGAATAGGAGGGAGGGGGTGGGGAAAATAATGAGCTTAGGGGAAAGAGGATGGGCAAAAAGAGACAAAGGACTTCAGTCTCAATGGGTTTACTGTGAAGTATACTCAATATATAAAGAGTTCTAGATCAGGGATTGGCGAACTGTGGCCCACAGGCTAGATCTGGCTTACCACCTGTTTCTGTAGGGTTGACAAGCTAAGGGGAGTTTTGACATTTTCTAAGGGACTTGGTCACTGACTTAAAAATCTAAAGAAAATCTCCTTCCTTTTATGGATCCAGGGAAGTCTGCACTGCAAACACATTTTATTATGCCACTTGAGCATTAAATTTCATTGGTAGATAGTATGTATTTCATCACACATGTCAGTTAAACATGAGATTCTGACTTGCATAATCCTCAGAAAGAGATCGCTTTCTGGAGTTCTGGCAAGTCCCTTCACAAAAGTAATCTTGAGTATGGATGTAATTGCTACTGATGTTGATGATTTTGGCTGCTGTGTTTAAAAACCAACCAGTGGGGAAGGAAAGTAGACATGATAAATCCAATAAAGGACAAGCTTCAGCAGAAAAACCAGAAGTGAGCAAAAGTAGCAGAGGACTCGGGGGAAGAAGGAGAGTGAAGAGGGCAGGAAAGGTGAGGGGGCAGCCTGAGGTCTCTCAGGAACAAGCTCTTGTGTCTAGAGGTGTTGAGTGCTGGTTCCTTTTAAAGGATCTGTCAAAGAGCTTCATGCTCCATTTGATATCTTCATTTTTCTTATTATACACCCCCCCGCCCAACACACACACTCTCTTTCTCCTGAGAATGTAAGAGCTCCTTTTCCGGTGCCCTCTGGGTGGAACTCGCTGTTACAGTGCAGCTCCCTGAAGTCACCTATGGGAGCAAGGACCTTGGTGTTAGTCCTTTGAGGACTACTGTCCCTCTTATCTTGGTCACAGCAGCAATCTTTCAACACTATCTGCAGATTTGATAGGGGCTTCCCTGGTAGCTCAGTGGTAAAGAATATGCCTGCCAATGTAGGAGACATAGGTTCAGTTCCTGGGCGGGGAAGGGCCCCTGAAGGAGGAAATGGCAACCCACTCCAGTATTCTTGCCTGGAAAATCCCATGGACAGAGGAGCCTGGCAGGCTACAGTCCATGGGGTCGCAAAGAGTCAGACATTGAGCGATGGAGCACAGCACAGCACAAGCAACTAAAATCAAGGCCTGCAGGCTTTCCCCAGCACACTTGAACAGGGTTTTTTCTGTGACATTACGACTAATTTTTTCATCTTCATTTGCACAACACAACTTACTTGTACATATGTACTTATATGCATATTCATGCATGCATATATATTCTTATATAAGTACACACACACATCTTTTTCTCTTTTCTGTAGAAGAGTCTTACTAATTCACATAATAATAATAGTAATCAACTTGATCTCATTTGGATACAGAGCTCTGTCATATTTGATCTCATTTAATTTTCACAACTGGTGGCTCAGACGGGAAAGAATCTGCCTTCAAGACAGGAGACCCAGGTTTGATCCCTAGGATGGGAAGCTTCCCTAGAGAAGGGAAGGGCCACCCACTCTAGTATTCTTGCCTGGGAAATCCTATGGAAAGAGAAGCCTGGCAGGTTACAGTCTGTGGGCCTGCAAAGAGTCAGACGCAGCTGAGCGACTTTCAGTCTTCATGAGACTGAAGTGAAATAAATAAGATGGTTATAATTCCCACTATATAGACTAGACCTAAGGTCAGGGAGGTTGAACAACCTACCCAAGGGAATGACGGGGCTAGAACTCAAACTCAGGTCTATGACTCGGGCCCAGCACCCTTCTGCTTTGCCACCCTTCCTCAGAGAATCTGTGCAGAAACCCCTGCTTCCTGGATAGGCTAATGAATTTCTTCTTGTTAATTTATTTCCTTCTAATATACTATGTAAAACCCAAACCTCAGTTTCCCAGTATTTGCTTTTTCTTTCTCTACCGTTTAAGACCGTACTGGCTGTGAAGGATAGCCATGTTTGATCCAGAGCCGTGGCACGTGGAGCCATGCCTGAGTTTGAAATCCCACTCATCACTTCCTAGGTGTGGCCTTGGGGAAGTTCCTTAAGCTTTTGCTGTGGGTGAGGGTAGGGTCTCTGTTTCCTTGCTGGGAAGTGGGCATGACACCTACCTTGTGAGTTGTATGAGAACCAGCTCCAGGAAGGTGTATTCCTTGGTTTATTCCAAGGTTGAGGCTCTAACTTCAGGGATCTGAAGCTGACTCCGAGGATGTGTGAATTGGAAACGTTTCTGAGAAGGGCTGGTGAAAATTAGCAGGGGATAGTGTCCTGGTTGGGAATGTACCATCTCCGTGGCCATATTGGCTTTGATCCTGACTCCATACTGCATGCCCTCAGAAAGGCATCTAATGGCCCTGTTCCTTAGACGGAAGTGTCATTCGTAAGATGGAGGTGTTAATGGCACCCGTGGTACCGTGAGCGTAGATGCCAACAGCACTTTTAGGTGAGAGGATAAATCAACACATGTAACCTAGTGCCTGGCACAAAGTTGTTTCATTATTACTTTCATTTTTGCGGGGATGAGGTTCAGGTATTTCCATTTTGAATTGAGTTTGTTAATCTATTATTAACAAGAGCCTAAATGGGAGGAAAGGGGAAGGCAGCAGGTTGCCTTGACAATCTTTAAACAAGTGGAGCATATTCTCTTAGAGACAGTACCCAACCCTCTTGTAAAAAGAAGGGAAGGATGGCAGGACTTACAGGAAATTTTATTATAATTACTCTGACTTCAAATAAAAGTAATGCTTTTGCTGCCTTTCTTACCTTGGGCAAAAACTGAAATCAAAATGAAGGGGAGAGGCTGTGCTATTGTTATATATGAAACACTGTAATCTAACTTCTGTTTGTTTCCTGGGTAACTCTGTGTGTGTGCAGGTATAGCTAGATATGTTGGCCAACATAGAGATCAGAAAATCAGAGGGTTTGGGGGTTGTAAAGTCTAAGGAAAGCCCTGGATAAAAATATCCTCCATCAACACTAGTAATTGACTCTTGGGAATTATTTTTCAGTCTTAATCAGGGACTGTGGGACATTGTGGAATGTTCGGATTCTGAGATTTGCTCATTGCCGAGTAGATGTTTACTTTTCCTTTATGTCTTTATTTTTCTTTAATAAGTATTCCATTCAGTTGAGGCTGGTGTTCATCTAACTGAGGAACTTGATGCTAACCTACTCAGCTATCTAGGGTAAAGGTTTGCTCTGTTCTTAAATGGAGCCTTGTGTTGAGAGAAGCATGACATCTTTATAGAGTGGCTTGGTCCAGAGCAGCCCAAGTCCACTATAGTAAAAAAGAAAATGGGAGAGAGGTGGGCTTTGTAGTCTGATCCTACAGGCAAATAAATGAAGCATGAAAAAAGGGATGGATCACACGCGTCAACAGGGCTATTTCCACTGTGGTTATGAAAGGAATTTATGACACTGAGAAGGTGTTCTTTCATGACCTAGCCTCTCTTTATGTCTATATATTTTTAAAAGTCTTTGTTGAATTTATTACAGTATTGCTTCTATATTATGTTTTTGTTTTTTGGCCACGAGGCATGTGGCATCTTACTTAACTCCCCAACCAGGGATCACACCCACACCCCCTGCAGTGGTGAAGTCTTAACCACTGGACCGCCAGCGAAGTCCCTGTGTACATTTATGGTACATAAGGTTGATTATGACTTAACAATGACTTGAGTAAATGACCTTCATAAATCAGGAGAAAAGACTGGCTCGATAGGGTACTTTCTGAGACAACTATATTTTCACCTGGGTAGCTGAAAGGTAAATATACTGGATTTATGTATTAAGGCCAAGGGCTTTTTAATAATGATATGATATGAAATATTTTTTGAAACTTGCTTGTGGTTATAACTGCTATTTAAATCGCTATAAGAATTGGAAGAAATATAGCTGTGATTGAACTTTTGTTTAAAAAGTTGTTGTCCTGCACACTGCAGCTGTTGACCCCATGTGTCAACTAGAGGAGAGCCACACACCACAACAAAAAGACCTCATGCGCCACGACTAAGATTCGATGCACCCAAAAAAAAAAGAAATGTTGTCACCAGAAGACTTCCGTTTCTGGTAGTCTAATAGAAGAAGATGCCCAGAATAACCTCCCTGTATCAATAAACACATTAACATTTCAGGTTAGAAAATATTTTTTTAAATTAGATAAACTACTGCACTGTAATAAAGTAATTCCTAGAGGCCAAATATAAACTGAGAGCCAGAATCCTGAAAGGTCGATGAGCACTGGAGTCAGCTTTTACACTGAGAACAGCTGATAAACTTTGGGATATTAAACTTCTGTTTTATCAGCTTCACAGGTTGAAGGGATTAAAAAAAAAAAAAGCCCAAGGCCCTCCTAGGGTGAAGAGACTACTAGGAAGACACCCTCCCCATATAAAGCGGAGACCAGAAGGAGTCACACCCTCAGCATTAGAAATAAAACCTCTGTTCAGAAGGGGAGAACAGGAATCTGGCCTGTCTTGATCTTAGCGCTTGTGTTGGGGAGGAAATATCTCCCCTGAGAATTTTTACCCACAGCTATCCTGCATGTGTTTTTTTTAGTTTGCTTTTGCTTTTTCCCATGACATTTTAAAAAATTAATGTTTTAAAACCTACAGAGAAGTCAAGGGAAAAATACAATGAACAGTTCTAGAGTCACTAATTTCTCTATACTTATGCTAATACCTATACCTACACATATACTTTGTGTGTATGCATATGTGGGGCTTTCCTGGTGGCTCAGGGGTAAAGAATCCACCTGCCAAGCAGGAGACATGGATTCAATCCCTGGGTCAGGAAGATCCCCTGGAGAAGGAAATGGTAATCCACTCTAGTCTTCTTGCCTGGGAAACCCCATGGACAGAGGAGCCTGCAGGCTCCAATCCACGGGGTGGCAAAGAGTCAGACATGAGCGACTCATCCACCACCACTATCCTGTAGATGTTTTAATTCTTCCTTCCTGTTTTGATTACCTAACATTTATTTTTGTTTTTTCTGATCCTGGTTTTCATCTTGTGTTCTTGTCTTAAATTCTCTGGATAAATCAGGGTAGGGATGAATAAATATATAATTGAATAGGTCAATAAGTAAAAATAAAATTGGAACAAACAAAAAATTGAAATCTAGAAAGGGTAACTACTGGGTTGACCAGAAAGTTCACTTGGGTGTTTCCATAAAACCCAAATGAAATTTTTTGGCCAACCCAATGTTTTAATTGCTCTTTAGTCTTCTTCATTAGTGGCAGCACAAAAGAGTGGTATGAATTAATCTAGCTCTGTCTGAATCAATTCATCCAGTGTTGGAATTCCAAGCAGTTTGTCTATGCTTGGGGTTTTAATAGCTGCTACTGGTGCAAACCACTAACAAGACAAGCAAAATCTATTATGAGAAACAGAAAAGAGAACTTAGTGCTGAGCAACTTTTAGAGCTGGTAGTATTTTAAATATGAAAATATACATATATATGTTCCATCATTTATGAACACACTTTTTGTCTCTAAAGAAGAAATCATAATGGAGGAAGAAGTTGCCCTCCTTTGATATAATGAAGCTGATTATGGCTGTTGAATTTGTTATAAGAGTTCATCTCATTTGATTCATTTTATGCTAAAAATAACCTTCTTTCTCAGAGCAATCCCACTCAAAAAAATCCGTGGAGACATTCAAAAGAACACAGAAAATAAAAATGAAATAAAACAAAACGACATTTTAAGACTACAGTGTGGGTGT
>NW_011494606.1:8015990-8033601 GCF_000754665.1 Bison bison bison
ATGGGCGGAGGCCAACGGTGGGGTGACCCTGGGAATTAGGCGATGAAAAGAAATAGCCTTTTGCCAGCGGAGCACACGCAGTGGGTAAACCCTGTGTGCAGCCACAGCCTGTAGAGTACTGGGACTTGACTTTAACCTGTCCTGATGAAGAATTTTAACACATTTAAGGAAAGACTGGGGCAGTCAGGAAGGGAATTGGTCAGACATGAAGTCTGGAAGTGGGTGGTATGGGGAGAGTCAGTGAGGCAAAAGCTGACGGTGGACACGTGAGCTGTCCTGGCCCCAGACACAACCCCTCTGGTCCAAGTGGCCGGCAGGCCACATGGTGGGAATGGACGCATCAGGTAATTATAGGCTGACCCCATTAAACCTCACCCTTGCTGCTTGCCAAGCAAATTTCTGTTAAATTGGCTTCTTTGCAGTTTGTCTTAGAATGTGCCTGCCAGGCTGAGGCCAATGTCAATGTCCCATAAAAAACACCTTGCCTTTTAATGAAAACAAGGGCAGTCTGCTTATTATCCTCCAGCCTCCCTCCCACACTGACAAGAGGAACATTTCTCTGTCACTTAAGACTGAATCCCCAGCCTGGATCTTGGGTGCTTTCACCATGGGAAGGAACATGCCCATTGGAAGCCAGTCTTCCCTCTGACACCTGGCGTCCCCAGGGACCTTCTCCATGAATGTTGGCAGTCAGCCATTGTTTCAGCATCACATACACGTGACCACTAGAGGTTCCTTATCAGAAGAGGGGATGTTCCAGAAGGGTTAGGGATGAGCTTTGAAACATGGGTTCACCTTTGCCAGTATAGCTCACAGAGGTCCTGGCTAACTCTTCCCACCTACCCACCCACGGGGAGTGGGCATTAGCCCTTTAGAATGTACCCTCCTATGTCTCCAAAGACCTTTACAGAATGTCTCTCACTCATGACCAATTCACACAAGCCCCAGAACGATGCACCTGATACCTGGGTCACCGAGGAGAAGTCCATTTCTGAGATCGTCAACACCTACTTAGCTTTTGCTGCCACCGACTCAGTACTAAGTACTAAAGAAACGGAAACTTTCCCCATCCCCTGATTTAGTCCTTATTTTAACGCCAAAAAAAGTATGATAGGGTAACACCTTTTTCCTTGCTTCATCTTTTCTCATCTAAGTTTGGATAATGTTCTAAGGTTGAGTACTGAATGTTAATTATTTTAAAGGATGTAAGTTTTCCATTAAAAGATTACTTACAGGAATGGTAACATTTCCAAGTTCTTGGGCGTTACACATTTCCATGGGGATGGAGTGTTCTGGAGAACTTGGCTTTATCTGTATGTGGTAGAGACATAACACTATCACAGGAAGGGCCTCTGTTATCAAGTGCAAGCCTCTTCTCTCCTTTCTGTATGCGGATAGGCTGGGGTTCAAGCGGGCTCACTTATCTCTCCAGAGAGAGTCAGCAGCAGACTAGGAGGAGCAGCCAGTGCTCCAGGCTCCTGGCACAGGGCTCTCTCCACGTCTCATCAGAATACAGTGCTTTAAGTGAAGCCCTCCATTTGACCCTTATGGGGATGCCAGGCAATAGTGGTGTATTCCATAGCTCCCTGCCTCAGCCTGGCTCCACTCAGAGTCTGTTCTCTACTTCCCCCACACCCCGAATTTCTGTACATTGGGATATAAACCCACACATACTCACAAATAAATACGAGCAACTACTCCATGGTATCAATCATTTTCTTCCTCTTTTCCACCAACCTTTGACAACATCATACCCTAGGGCTCCAGCAGCCTCTTGATCTCAATCAGCCTAAGACTGCTGCAGCTTCCAAGGGCCGTGCTGCATCTTCAGAGCACCATTCTGCCTCTGGAGTTACTTTCACATCTCCTGGGGACCACTGTCATATCTGCTGGAGATCACTGTTACATCTCTTGGGAACCGTATTCATGTCCGCAAGACACTACTGTCACATCAGCTGGGGACCACAGTCCTGTCTGCTGGAAACCACTGTCGCGTCTGCTGAGTACCATCATCAATGGATATGCTCACCTCTCAGCTGTTCTTGTCCTTCTTTTACCTCTGTTTCTGCCTCTGTGCTTGGTGGGTAGCTTCCTCCATGTAATAGTTTTTGATCTGTAAGAGTCAACAAGCTGAACAAACTTAGGCAATGATTCCTCTTCCCTCCTGTAATGTTTCCCCAATGTCCATTCTCCCCTTCTTCCTTTTAGTCCAACCATAAGACTTAGTCAAGCCTAAGACTCAGCTAAAGACTGTATCTCTCAACCTCTTTTGCAGCTGGGGTGGTGGTTCTAGACATTCTAGATAAAGTGATGCAAGTAGAAGGGGTTTGTACAACTTCTGGGTCACATCCTGTCATGGATGCTGGCTATGCTGCCATCTGCCATTGGGGTTTGTTGGCTGATAACCCTCTTTGAGAATTAGCTCCACTGAAAAGAGCCATCTCATCCAAGGTCATGCCCTCTTCCTATTGATGGAGCAACTCACATCAATAACTGGTCAAGGGATATAAAGGTGATCCCATGGCGTGTAGCCTGCCAGGCTCCTCTGTCCATGAAATTGTCCAAGCAAGAATGCTGGAGTGGGTTGCCATTCCCTTCTCCAGGGTATCTTCCAGACCCAGGGATCGAACCAGGGTCTCCTACATTGCAGGCAGATTCTTCAGATTCTTTACCATCTGAGCCACCAGGGAAGCCGCATAAAGGCATAACTCTCCATCCCAACTCTGAAGGGCCATCTCTGCTTCACAGTTAACTGTCAGGTTAGTTGAAGTCAAGCAACTAACTGGCTGTGATTGTTGAAGTCTAGCTTCTCTCTCTGCACAATTCTGCTTTCTTTCTCTCCCCGTACAGAGGTTAATGTCAAGAGAACTCCCTAACAGGAAACTCCTTTGCCCTAATCCCCATCTCAGATTTCCTAGGAAACCCACCCTCTTTAAAAGAAAGTTATTATCTCTGCCTACTTTTCTGCAGGTGGGAACACAGAGAGGGTGGTGATGAGTGAGCTTTGACCATATGAATGAGGAAAATGCCTTACTGGGTGGTGGAGCAGCAAGATAGAAAGAACATGGGCCTCTGGATGATGTCATGGTCAAGCTCCCCACAAACGCTGGACCACTGACCATCTGCATCCTTCTAGTCTGTTATGTGTGAGAATAATCATTTTTGGTCTTATTTGAATCATTCTATTGTTGGGTCCCTGGTGGCTCAGATGGTAAAGAATCTGTCTGCAATGCAGGAGACCTGGGTTCAATTTCTGGGTCGGGAAGATCCCCTGATGAAGGAAATGACTATCCACTCCAGTATTTTTGCCTGGAAAATTCCATGGGCAAAGGAGCCTGGCAGGCTACAGTCCAGTCCATGGGGTCACAAAGAGTCAGGCATGTCTGAGTGACTAACACACACACACACACACACACACACACATTGCTGGATAGCTATGTTAGAGCAGTTTAGTCTATACCTTAGGAGTTGAAGAAAGTGTGATCAACTCTAGTCAGATAATTTAAGACCTTGTAGACCACAGTAAGAACTCAGGAATTTATCTTAGGGGCAATGGCTTTTGCTGCCTCCTTAGGCATTGTGTATATTGTTTGTCTAAGAAAAAACTCTGGAACTGAGTTGCTTCACTCTTAGAGTAGAATTGCCTTGACATATGTTTTTAAAATAGTAACATTAACAGGACTATTTGCCTAAATTGAGTTAGAATGAGTCAATAATTAGAAAATTTTTTGCATTATCCTTACAAAATACAAATTTGTAGATTTCAAATTAATAAAGGCAGAATAAGAAGTTGATGTATTCTCTTTGGCATTTTGTTTAAATCACTGTTCTTTTGAGTCTCTCTTTACTGGAAGTAGATTTTATTTTTTTTTCCCCTCCAATCTGGCAATCCTGCAGAACTTGAGTGGAAAATAGGATTATGCTGAAAATTCCTTGCAGGAAGGAATGATTAGTGGCTCTATATAACTAAAAAACAGTAAATTGGAGCCACAAAGACTTGAAAGGTCAAGTTTTTTAAAACTTCTCTATAATATGGGTAACCACACTACTTTCTTGGTTTAGACAGCAAACTAAATTCATATGTTTTCTTGGGGGAAACAGAAGCAACAACATTGTAGCAAAATTCCCTGTTGAATTGTTTTCTGAAAATCAAATAGTAAACAGCTTCCCCAATCTGGTTCGCAACACATCTCTTGGCAATTTATTGGTTTTGGACACACAGACATGATTATTCAGCTAGGTGGCCTGGGTTGGAATTTCAGTTATTGCTATCCAAATAAAACACTTCTTTTCCAGAAATCAGAGGACTGTACTAACTGTTCTCTCAGAGCCTGGATGAAGACTATGTTGGGAAGCTGAGCCTTCTTTCGAGTACTTTCTACTGTCTTTTTCTCTCAAAGAGGACACAGAAGCATCTCTAACAGAGCCCCAGGTTGTAAAACAATCCCACGTCTACCTGCTCAACTCCTCAACCATCTCTCATCAGTTGTCCACTGGTATCTCTCCCAAGATGCTTTAAAATGAAAACCACATAAAATAGAGCTTTCTTCTTCTTTCTTCAAGACCAGGACAGACTAGTTTTCTCCCAAGGTATACTTACTTATAAATAAACTTCTTTCCTCAGAACAGTGGTCCTGAACCAGGGACGATTTTGTCCCCTTACCCCACTCCCTGGTGGACATATGGCAATGTATTGGAACACGGGTTGCCACAGCTGGGGGATGCAACTTGAATCTAGTGAACAGAGGCCAGGAGTGCCCAGGACAGCCCCCAAGACAAAGAATCATCCAGCTCAAAATGCCAGTAGGGCTGGGTTCAGAAATCCTACCTAAATTAGATTTGAAATTGTATTTATTTCTGAAAGTAACTGGATATCATACACTCTGAATTCTACTTGGGAGCAGTATTTGGAAACAAAACTTGCCCCTTAGATTAGAGTTACTGGATTTAGCAAATAAAAATACTGGAAGCTGGGGACTTCCTGGGTGGTCCGGTAGTTAGGAATCCACCTGCCAATACAGGGGACAAGGGTTCCATCTCTGGTCTGGGACGATTCCATATGCTTCAGAGCAGCTAAGCCTGTGGGCAACAACTACGAAGCCCACACTCTGCAACAAGAGAAGCCACAGCAGTGAGAAGCCCGTGCACCGCAAGTAGAGAGTGGCTGCTGCTCTCTGCAGCTGGAGAAAGCCCGGGCGGCAGTGAAGACCTATCACAGCCCTGAATAAATAAATAAAAATTCTAAAAAATACAGGAAGCTGAGTTAAATTTGAAGTTTTTACTTATATGAAAAAATCCATTATTCATGTGAAATTTAAGTTTAACTGGGCATCTTGTGTTTTATCTGGCAACCTTATCTTAGATAGAGATATTTGCCTTACTTTTCACTGGTAGATTCACTTTTACATTTTAAACTACTGATTTTAGTTAAAAGATGCTCACTGTTTTTAAAAAATGTCTTCATGTTAATGTGGGATGTAAACAAATTAATTATCTTTCCAAAAAACTACATTACGATGAATGCAGCTTGAGAGAATCTTTAGTTTCTTTTCTGAGAATTGTGTCAATGTGGTTTTAATTAAATTACTGTGATGTGATAATAAACTTTCTAATGTTCTTATGCTTTGCTAGGAATGGTCCACATTGATTCTGGATCTGGGCTCAGTCTCTTCTAAGATATTTCCCCCAACATACAAATCAGGCTCTTTCATTTTCTTTTCCTGCCAGACCATCTATTACATTCTTCACTCTCAAAATACAACTAAGTGGTTACAATTTGAGAAGAATATGAATAATTAATATCGATAATCTCAGACAAAATCCAACACACCAGCCACGTCACCCAGAAGAAAAGTGACTATAAGAACTAAAACATTAATGTCTTTCTTTCATAAAAATATATATGTGTATGAACCCAGGGCTGGGGTTAGAAGGCCTGCATTCTGGTTGAGATTCTGCCACTGGCTTCTCTGGGCCTCTCATCTAGTGCTCACCCCTCTATACTAGGCTCTCCCTTTACAAAGTTTAAGATGCTTTGTGGCTTAGGTATAGAAAAATATATGAGAAATGACTTAATTTTATCACATAACTGTCACATCTACTAAATGAAATGTTAAAAAATAGTTATTTAATAATAATTAGAAAATCAGATAATAGCAAATTTACTAATTAAATTAACCCTTAACTATACTTCTTTATATTACACATGGAATTACAAGAAGGCAATGGCACCCCACTCCAGTACTCTTGCCTGGAAAATCCCATGGGCAGAGGAGCCTGGTAGGCTGCAGTCCATGGGGTCACTAAGAGTCGGACACGACTGAGCGACTTCACTTTCATTTTCACTTTCATGCATTGGAGAAGGAAGTGGCAACCCACTCCAGTGTTGTTGCCTGGAGAATCCCAGGGATGGCGGAGCCTGGTGGGCTGCCGCCTATGGGGTTACACAGAGTCGGACACGACTGAAGCGACTTAGCAGTAGCAGTAAAATTTAAAAATCCATAATCTATTACCTTTTGCCAATATAGGAAAAGCTGGAGAAATATTATAGTAAAAACAAAGACATTTACCGTGTTTTCTGTGTAGTAGCACAGAAGCACTAAAATATTCCCAAAAGGAGCTAAGAAAAAGAGCAAGCAAAAACTATCTTGCTCCAAAATATACTGAATGTGTAAAATAGGTAAGTAATGAGAACCTACCATATAGCAGAGGGAGCCCTCTACTCAATTTCTGTGGTGACCTAAATAGGAAGAAAATCCAAGAAGGGGGATATACGTATACGTATAGCCCATGCACTTCGCTGTACAGTAGAAACTATTGTAAGTAGGAAAATACTGTAAAGCAACTATACTCCAATAAAAATTTAAAAAAAAATGTGTATTTTGAATGCAACTGCTGCACATGATCTTGGTTTAATTACTGTCATTTCTGAGCTCTCATTATTTTAATATTTAAAATTGGTCTTTATTTTTTTTCATTTACCACAGTTGCAGAATGCTAAAAGTTGCCACTTTGCCCCAGTGGGGGGAAACACTTCCTTCAACTTTAGTCTACTTGTCCATCTTCAGGTTCTTCTGAATTTCTAAATCAAATCCACAAACCACAGAGAAGGGAAAACTCTAGCAGCTAAGAAGCAAGAAGGGTCCAACTCGACGTCCTCGAAGGCCCAGCTAGCAGGACGGGTCTGGCAGGACTTTGGAACTGTGTCTCAGGAAGGAAGGCCCAGGGACGCTGGGTCACTGGGAGGCATGGGGTCCTGGCTTCCCCAGGCCAGTCGAGTGCAGTGCTGATCCCACGTACAGAGCGACCAGTGTCATTCACACGTCGTAGTCATCATTCTAAAATGGATAATCTAAATTTTTTTCTATTTTCTCCTCTTGGGGAAAAACATAAACATTTAAGGCAACCCTGAAGGACACTTTCAGTTCCAGCTCAGTTATTGCTGCTTGGGTTCCTTGTGAAAGTGACCTGCCGAGGGGAGAAAATCAGGAAACTGAACTGGGCAGTTTTCAAAGTCCTTCTAGCTCTAAGCTTGCCTTCCCTCTACCTTCACCTCTCTGGCCCTGATTCATTTTTGCCACTCCGGGAGAGCCCCGAGTATGAGTGACCCACCTCTAATTCCTATCACCTACTTACTTCCATGTACTCGGCTGCGCTTTTAACTTTTAAAGAAACAGACTTGTAGAGGAATGCTTAAAACCCACAATATATGAAGAGCTTCTCCAGACTCTCTCCCCAATCTGTTTCTGATGATAAATACCAGATGCTTTGGAGGAAGATGAACTGTACAGACAAGTTGCATGTAAACTATGCGGTCATGGTAAGACAGGGTCTGGAATGGAAATGGGGTTTCATTTTGAACTTGGCCATGGCATCTGCTTCTGCCCCCAAAGGGGAGCAGTTGTGAGGTGCTGTAGGTTCATTCATATATGTGTGTGCATTGTTTCTCTTTTCTTCGTGAGGGAACTGTATAAGCTCTTTTCTTCTTCCCTTTTCCTCTTGGAAGTTCAGCTGTTGTATCTGGTTTGTAGAGATCAGAACTGCCACGGGCAGTTGCTTGAGCCTCCTGTGTGGTGAGAAGGGGTTGGAGAGCTTACTCAGGGCAAATCACTAGTAAACAGCAGGGTGTGACCACTAACCTAACCCTTCAGCAAGCTCTCTAGGTTCAAAACCACCCCTCCCCTCTCTTTCGAGCTCCCCTTACTTGCTCCTCTTCTTGGTCTAATCTCCTTGCTCCCTGATCCCTTTCCTGCTCCCTCTCTCCTTTCCCTAAATATTTCCTGCATCTCCAGTTTGTTCTTTAAAAGTCTATGAAATGCTTTGACATAAAAAACAAATATAAGGAATAATATAACAAATATTTGTTCCTACTACTCAGCTAAGTTTGTTACTACAAATTATTACAGCCAATTCTATCTCTCTCTCCTGATATATCCATCCTCCATTCTCTGTCCCAGGAGTTAAACATAATGCTTAACTTGCAACTCATTTATCTGTAACAGATTATACTATGGAACTAAAAAAAACTTGCTCTCACTGGAAACATTCTTTGTTCTTGTGATAAGAATCAGGGCATTTAAAACTAATACATATATAGGGACTTGTCTGGTGCTCCAGTGGTTGAGAATCCACCTTCCAATGCAGGGGACACGGGTTTGACCACTAGCTGGGGATCTAAGATCCCATGTGTACTGATACTACTGAGCCTGCACGTCACAGTGAAAATCCCTGCACCCCAACTAAGACCCAGTGCAGCAAGATAAACAAAAAAAATATATTTTAAAAAACCCATATATATAGAATAGATAAACGACATCCTACTGTACAGCACAGAGAACTATATTCAACATCCTGTGACAGACCATAATGGAACAAACAGGGAAAACTGTGTGTATGTGTATATACACATACATCAAACGAGTCAATCTTAAAGGAAATCAACCCTGAATATTCATTGGAAGGACTGATGCTGAAGCTCCAATACTTGGGCCACCTGATATGAACAGCTGACTCATTGGAAAAGACCCTGATGCTGGGAAAGATTAAAGGTAGGAAGAGAAGGGGACAAAAGAGAATAAAATGGGTGGATGGCATCACTGACTCAACAGACAGGAGTTTGAGCAAGTTCCAGGAGTCAGTGAAGACAGGGAAGCCTAGCATGCTGCAGTCCATGGGGTCACAAAGAGTCGGACATGACTGAGCGACTGAACAACAACGTATACATTATATATAACATATACATTTTATATATATATATACACATTATATATATATATAATATATACATATATTATGAATATATGTACATTCTTATATGTCCATATGGACATCACCAGATGGTCAATACCGAAATCAGATTGATTATATTCTTTGCAACTGAAGATGGAGAAGTCTTATACAGTCAGCAAAAACAAGACCATGAGCTGACTGTGGCTCAGATCATGAACTCCTTTTGCGAAATTCAGACCTAAGTTGAAGAAAGTAGGGAAAACCAATAGGCCATTCAGGTATGACCTAAATCAAATCCCTTAGGGTTATACAGTAGAAGTGAAAAATAGATTCAAGGGATTAGATCTGATAAGAGTGCCTGAAGAACTATAGATAGAAGTTCACGACACTCTACAAGAAGCAGAGATCAAGACCATCCCCAAGAGAAAGAAGTGCAAAAATACAAAATGGTTGTCTGAGGAGGCCTTACAAATAGCTGAGAAAAGAAGAGAAGCAAAAGGCAAAAGAGAAGGGGAAAGATATACCCACCTGAATGCAGAGTTTCAAAGAACAGCAAGGAGAGAGAAGAAAGCCTTCTTAAGTAAACAGTGCAAAGAAAGAGAGGAAAACAACAGAATGGGAAAGACTAGATCTCTCTTCAAGGAAATTAGAGACACCAAGGGAACATTTCATGCAAAGATGGGCTCAATAAAGGACAGAAATGGTATGGACCTAACAGAAGCAGACGATATTAAGAAGGGGTGGCAACAATACACAGAAGAACTGTACAAAAAAGATTTGATGATGGCATGATCACTCACCTAGAGCCAGATATCCCTGAGTGTGAAGTCAAATGGGCCTTAGGAAGCATCACTACAAACAAAGCTAGTGGAGGTGATGGAATTCCAGTTGAGCTATTTCAAATCCTCAAAGATGATGCTGTGAAACTGCTGCACTCAAGATGCCAGCAAATTTGGAAGACTCAGCAGTGGCCACAGGACTGGAAAAGGTCAGTTTTCATTCCAATCCTATAGAAAGGCAATTTCAAAGAATGTTCAAACTACCACACAATTGCACTCATCTCACACGCTAGCTAAGTAATGCTCAAAATCCTCCAAGCTAGGTTTCAACAGTACATGAACTGGGAACTTCCAGATGTTAAAGCTAGATTTAGAAAAAGCAGAGGAACCAGAGATCAAATTGCCAACATCTGTTGGATCATAGAAAAAGCAAGAGAATTCTAGAAAAATATCTACTTCTGCTATATTGACTATGCTAAAGCCTTTGACTGTGTGGATCACAACAAACTGGAACATTCTTAAAGAGAAGGGAATACCGGACCACTTTACCTACCTCCTGCGAAACCTGTATGCAGGTCAAGAAGCAACAATTAGAACCGGACATGGAACAACAGACTGTCAAAATTGGGAAAGGAGTGCATCAAGGCTATACATTGTCATCTTGTTTATTTAACTTATATGCAGAGTACATCAAGTGAAGTGCCAGGCTGGATGAATCACAAGCTGGAATCAAGACTGCCAGGAGAAATATCAATAACTGCAGATATGCAGATGACACCACCCTTATGGCAGAAAGCCAAGAACTAAAGAGCCTCTTGATGAAAGTGAAAGAGGAGAGTGAAAAAGCTGGCTGAAAACTCAACAGTCAGAAAACTAAGATCACGGCATCCAGTCCCATCACTCAATGGCATATAGATGGGGAAATAGTGGAAACAGTGACAGATCTTATTTTCTTGGGCTCCAAAATCATTGCAGACGGTGACTGCAGCCATGAAATTAAAAGATGCTTGCTCCTTGGAAGAAAAGCTCTGACAAACCTAGACAGCGTATTAGAAAGCAGAGACATTACTTTGCTGACAAAGGTCCATCTAGTTAAAGCTGTAGTTTTTCCAGTAATCATGTACGGATGTGAGAAGAAGGCTGAGTGTTGAAGAATTGATGCTTTTGAATTGTGGTTGTTGGAGAAGACTCTTCAGAGTCCTTGGATGGCAAGATCAAACCAGTCAATCCTAAAGGAAATCCGTCCTGAATATTCATTGGAGGGACTGATGCTGAAGTTGAAACTCCAATACTTTGGTCACTTGATACAAAGAGCCGACTCACTGGAGAAGACTCTGATGCTGGGAAATAATTGAGGGCAGGAGAAGGGGATGACAGAGGATGAGATGGTTGGATGGCATCACCGACTCAATGGACATGAGTTTGAGCAGGCTAGGGAGATAGTGAAAGACAGAAAAGCCTGGTGTGCTGTAGTCCATGGGGTTGCAAAGAGTCAGACACATAACCGAGCGACTGAACAACAACACATATATTCATCAGTATATATGTATAACTGAATCACTTTATAGTACAGCAGAAACCAATGCAACATTGTAAATCAACATACTTCAATAAAACAAACTGAAAAAAGAATCAGGGCATTTAATTAAATTTTAAAAGAGAAAAATGAAATTAAGTTTTTCAAGGGAGTGTACATTGAAATAACATTTCCTCCAGCTACCTCCTGCTGCAGGGGCATGCACTAAAGTCCCCAGCACCATCAACACAGCCGTGTTCAGAAGTCTTTTTTTGAATCTCTGTAATTTTAATACTCTTTTGTTTAGTTCTCAGTCTTTGCTTTTTTTTTTTTTCTCTTTCGGAATTTCCCCAACTGTCCAAATGTTTCTCGCCTGTCTCGTTATGGGATTCAACCCAGTGACATTTACTGCTTAGACAATTTAATCTCGAATATAAAATTTTCTCTCTGCTCTGCCCTAAACGAATATACTTGACTTTCTTGGCACCTTTCTATTTAAGTCATTTGGTGAAAAAGAATGAAGGCCATTCACATTAGGATGGAGCAGGAGGTCACCGAGAGGGGTGCTTCCAGCCCTCCGGAAGCGGGTTGACTATTAAACATGGCAGAGGTCACAGTCCTTGGGCCCCTGTTCCTTTTTGGGAAATGCTAATGGTTTAGGGGCAGCAGAGTCATCCTTGGCATCTGGGCCTTCCTGACATCCACTGAAGGGATGTCCGTCCCCGATGCCAGCACTGAGAGAGGCCTCTGCTTCCAGCAGGCCCAGCAGAAGTGCCTGGGTAGAGGTGCCCTTGCTGTCAAGTTCTGGTCTCAGATCCAGATTCACCTTTGTCTTGGGCAGCTACTGAAGGCAGTGGCTGGGTGCCCAAATAGCAGAGTGATGGCTGTGGGGTACCCACCAAGGGTAAGCCCAGAATTTTAATGCTAATTACAATTAACAAAAGAGAGTGCATGGTATGGTATAAAATATGAGGGTAAAAGATATCTAACCAATAGACTCAAAATACAAAAAATATTGGAAGTAGGGTTGTATAACACGGGCTTTTTCCAAGTAATGCTATTTAACTGTTTTCCACTTTTTTTCTCTCATTCTTACCATATGATTTATTGTCATCTTTGGCTAACAGTTAATTTCAAGAATGTCTATGAAGTAAATATGGCTTAGTATAAAAAGCTCAGGCTTTGGAGACAAACAGAACTGGGTAAAAACCCTCACGTAATCACTTTTTAGGACAAGATATTTACCCTTGGTTCCACCGAGTCTGAATTCCTTAGCATGACTACATAGACCTCTGACTAGGCCTGCAGTCTTAATTCTCATTATCATCTACTGCTCACTTCATCCTCCTAAAATGTTGGGTTACACGTCCTCAGATCACAGAATACTGTTTCTTTCCTCCCTGTCTTTACTGGAGTCATTATCTCTGCTAGGAACTACTCCCTGGCCATAAGGGTGTCTGCCTGACCCTGCTTCATCTTCAAGTGCTTTGCAGATGGTGACTGATTCCCTCCCATGCAATTTCATAATACCCTGAACTTATCCCTGTTAGCACGAAACACACGAATGGGTGTTACATGTTTGTCTCCTCCAATATAAGCCATTCAGAAACAAGAATCACGTCTTATTTATCTTGGTATCATTGGTAACAGCCTTAAGTAAACTCAATAAATATTTGCTGGATTAGAAGGGATATATCTGTAAAATGAGTATAATACCAACCCTAGGATTATTGTAAGGAGAAATACTAAAATGCTGGCTGCTAATTCTGTTACCCAGCCTTCTTCCAATGTATTTCTAAAACACAGAAACAAATATATCATACATGCAAATAAAATATATATTGACAGTCACTTCTAGATGTCATTTTTATACTCACATTTTCCATAGAAAAGTATGTGCAACAGAGTTACAACTATATTTGCTAATTTTAAGATACCACTTGGCTTATGAAATCCAATAGCAGGAAGATGCTTATGGACCAGATGAACAGTTTAATTGAAAGTCAACTGGTCTCTCTTAATTTATCTTGGCCATATCTGCAAGTAGACATTATCTTGAAGAAGAATAAATGTAAAAATACATTGGCTTTCAAACAGATCCACATACACGGCGAATACATCTATACTTGAGAAGATCAGGGAGAAGAGAATTTTCCTTCAAGATGGAGATCATTGGGGATATTTCTTTTGTTTGAAAAGGTTTCTTCAACAAATTCTGCCATGTAATGCTTCTTTCACCCATCATTGCACACACACACACACACAAGATCTTGGTGTACCACCCCTGGATATTGATGCTGAGCCACTGTTACACACTGGAAGATACACCCAAGAGAACCCCTTCTGCACTTGCCTCACTCACCCTCGTTATCCTGTAGGTTTTCAGTATTTAGTTAGCCTTAGACGAGAGTTCAAGGTCACTTAATTACCTCCTCCAACAAAGAGGGGGAAAGGCACAGAAATTGTGTTTATTCACACAATAGTCTTATTCTCCCATCCTTATAATGGGAATCACAGGTACAGGGTGGAAGGTGGTGGTGGCAGTAACAGAAGACATAAAGTATTTAGAAGCCAGAGAATAGATATGCCTTGTAGAGGCGTGGTCAGCAAAAGGAGGGAGTTTCCAGAACTGGGGATAAGATGCAATTGAAAGATAGAACACAAAAAGCAGAGGAAATCACTATAAGGACAGATAGACATTGTGATACAAGGACAGATAGACATTGTGACAAAAAACAAAGTGTAAGACTGAGATGTTAGAAAAACTGAAGGGCCAGTAAAAACTCTGCTCCTTTAACAGCTGAGCATATTCTGTGTCCCCCTCTCCCCTTTAAGGGAGCCCCCATCAACCGTGTGCATCTATTATCCACTTGCTGGATGCTCTGGGGGATGTATTAATAAGACTTAGCTTTTGCACTTGAGGGCTTCCCTGATGGCTCAGACAGTAAGAAAATCTGCCTGCAGTGCCAGAGACCCAGGTTCGATTCCTGGGTCAGGAAGATCCCCTGGAGAAGGAAATGGTTACCCACTCCAGTATTCTTTTTTATTATTATTATAGTAGGTTTTATTTATTTATTTATTTCTATTTTTTTAACTTTACAATATTGTATTGGTTTTGCCATACATCAACATGCATCTGCCACGGGTTACACTGCTCCTCATCCTGAACCCCCCTCCCACCTCCCTCCCCATACCATCCCTCTGGGTCATCCCAGTGCACCAGCCCCAAGCTTCCTGTATCCTGCATCAAACCTGGACTGGTGATTCGTTTCTTATATGATATTATACATGTTTTAATGCCATTCTCCCAAATCATCCCCCCCTCCCTCTCCCACAGAGTCCAAAAGACTGTTCTATACATCTGTGTCTTTTTTGCTGTCTCACATACAGGGTTGTTGTTACCATCTTTCTAAATTCCATATATATGCGTTAGTATACTGTATTGGTGTTTTTCTCTCTGGCTTACTTCACTCTGTATAATAGGCTCCAGTTTCATCCACCTCATTAGAACTGATTCAAATGTATTCTTTTTAATGGCTGAGTAATACTCCATTGTGTATATGTACCACAGCTTTCTTATCCATTCATCTGCTGATGGACATCTAGGTTGCTTCCATGTCCTGGCTATTATAAACAGTGCTGCGATGAACATTAGGGTACACATGTCTCTTTCAATTCTGGTTTCCTCGGTGTGTATGCCCAGCAGTGGGATTGCTGCTGAAACTCCAGTACTTTGGCCACCTCATGCGAAGAGTTGACTCATTGGAAAAGACTCTAATGCTGAGAGGGATTGGGGGCAAGAGGAGAAGGGAACAACAGAGGATGAGATGGCTGGATGGCATCACTTACTCGATGGACGTGAGTCTCAGTGAACTCCAGGAGTTGGTGATGGACAGGGAGGCCTGGCATGCTGCGATTCACGGGGTCGCAAAGAGTCGGACACAACTGAGCGACTGATCTGATCTGATCTGATGGCAATTCTATTTCCAGTTTTTAAAGGAATTTCCACACTGTTCTCCATAGTGGCTGTACTAGTTTGCATTCCCACCTACAGTGTAAGAGGGTTCTCTTTTCTCCACATTCTCTCCAGCATTTATTGCTTGTAGACTTTTGGATCGCAGCCATTCTGACTGGCGTGAAATAGTACCTCATTGTGGTTTTGATTTTCATTTCTCTGATAATGAGTGATGTTGAGCATCTTTTCATGTGTTTGTTAGCCATCTGTATGTCTTCTTTGGAGAAATGTCTATTTAGTTCTTTGGCCCATTTTTTGATTGGGTCATTTATTTTTCTGGAATTGAGCTGCAGGCCACTCCAGTATTCTTGCCTGGAGAATTCCATGGGCAGAGGAGCCTGGTGGGCTACAGTCTATGGGGTCATAAAGACTCAGAAACGACTGAGCCACTAACACTTTCACACTTACATATGAAGTAGAAAACCAGGACAGAACTTTATGTGTGGGAAACATATGGTGTGAATAGATACTGTTGTACAAAATTAATAATATTAACAAGTATTCATATACAAAGATATTTTGCCAAGTAGTCAACACATAGTCCATTCTCTTATATGTGTTTTGGCTTGATTTTAGTTGCCTTATTTTACGAAGGTAACATCAACATCTAGTTTGATGTTGCCTTAGTAACAAGAGCTGTGAAAAATACAAAGTGCAAAACTGTCCCGTGACACCATTTCAAACTCACTGGACCCTGTCATCACTGGACTCTTCCTAACTCACACCCATTCCTTAAAATATGCACTAAGTAAAATATATGCTTAGTCTGCAAAGCATACATTAACATTAAAACATTGATGTGAGTAATGGTTGACATTTCAAGAAGAGATTTCAGTAAAGTGGGGTATCAGACCAGAAAAAGTATGTTATTTACACAACTGATATGATTGTGCACATAGATATAATTTATGGATATGGAATATTTTTAAATGCTGCTTGCTTAACACAATTTGTGTATAAAGCAAAGAACCCCTGAGTAATGAATTCCTACTGATCCAAATGGCAGGACTTCACAAGACAGAGCTTAGTTGTTCTTCACCATGAAGGGTAGATTATTAATCTGGAAAAGCTAACACAGCTCCCCAAAACTTAACAATATCATGGAATGACTTAAGTTTTGGAAATAACTAAAATTATTTTACATATTCATTTTAAATATTTTATAAAATAGTACTTTTTAACTTTTGAATTATTGCCATTAAAAAATGAGGCAATGAGGCATTGTGAAAGTCACTCGGTTTTGTCTCTTTGTGATCCCCATGGACGCAACAGAAGCAACTTAGCATGCATGCATATAGTATACACAGATGTATCAGAGTTGCTAATCCCAGACAGCCCGAGTTGTCAGTTCTGCTTGGGGCTTCCCAGGTTGTGATAGCAGTAAAGGACCTGCCTGCCAATGCAGGAGACATGAGATGCAGGTTTTATCCCTGGGTGGGGAAGATCCCCTGGAGGAGGGCATGGCAGTCCACTCTAGTATTCTTGCCTGGAGAATCCCATGCACAGAGAAGCCTGGAGGGCTATGGTCCAGATCAGATCAGATCAGATCAGATCAGTCGCTCAGTCGTGTCCGACTCTTTGTGACCCCATGAATCGCAGCACGCCAGGCTTCCCTGTCCATTACCAACTCCTGGAGTTCACTGAGACTCACGTGCATCGAGTCAGTGATGCCATCCAGCCATCTCATCCTCTGTCGTCCCCTTCTCCTCCTGCCCCCAATCCCTCCCAGCATCAGAGTCTTTTCCAATGAGTCAACTCTTCACATGAGGTGGCCAAAGTACTGGAGTTTCAGCTTTAGCATCATTCCCTCCAAAGAAATCCCAGGGCTGATCTCCTTCAGAATGGACTGGTTGGATCTCCTTGCAGTCCAAGGGACTCTCAAGAGTCTTCTCCAACACCACAGTTCAAAAGCATCAATTCTTTGGCGCTCAGTCTTCTTCACAGTCCAACTCTCACATCCATATGTGACCACAGCAAAAACCATAGCCTTGACTAGACAGACCTTTGTTGGCAAAGTAATGTCTCTGCTTTTGAATATGCTATCTAGGTTGGCCATAACTTTCCTTCCAAGGC
>NW_011494606.1:8033885-8041630 GCF_000754665.1 Bison bison bison
GGCTGCAGTCACCATCTGCAGTGATTTGGGAGCCCCCCAAAATAAAGTCTGACACTGTTTCCACTGTTTCCCCATCTATTTCCCATGAAGTGATGGGACTGGATGCCATGATCCTCGTTTTCTGAATGTTGAGCTTTAAGCCAACTTTTTCACTCTCCATTTTCACTTTCATCAAGAGGCTTTTGAGTTCTTCTTCACTTTCTGCCATAAGGGTGGTGTCATCTGCATATCTGAGGTTATTGATATTTCTGCCAGCAATGTTGATTCCAGCTTGTGCTTCATCCAGTCCAGCATTTCTCATGATGTACTCTGCATATAAGTTAAATAAACAGGGTGACAATATACAGCCTTGACGTACTCCTTTAAGAGTCAGACACGACTGCAATGACTGAGCACAGCACAGCATCTCTGGAATACAGCTTTATCAGTAGTGCAGTGCTGCATGCAGTTCTTTTTGCCTTTAGTCATACAGATTACACGCATTTCCAAAGCTGCTTAGATGAGGACAGCCCTCCATCCCCTTCAGTGTGGTTGTTTCATACATTTGTAAGAAAGATTCTTTTGTCACAGTCTACATCTCATGGTGGGATCCTCTGAGCCCCTAAATACTTTTTAAAATTTCATATATTAAGGGTCACTTTTTGTGCTGTAAAATTCTATGGATTTAAACTAATGGATCATGTTATATACGCACCATTAAAGTATCACACACAATCGTTTCATCTCCCTGAATAATCCCCAGTGCTCATCTATTCAGCCTTTTCTCCCTCCATCTAAACTCCTGGTGACCATCAATCTTTCTACTGTATCTTTACTTCTACCTATTCCAGAATGTCATGTAATTGGAATCATATAATTTTTCAGATTCACTTTTTTCATTTAGCGGTATGCGTTGTAAGTTCATCCATGTCTTTCAGGGGTTTGATAGGTCATTTATTTTTATAGCTGAATAATATTCCATTGTATGGATATCTCACAGTTTATTTATCTACTCAGCTGTTGAAGGACATTGGTTCTCCCGGTTTTGGGTGATTATAAATAAAGCTACTATAAACATTCCTGTGCAGATTTTTGTGTGGACACAGGTTTTCAAATCAGCTGAATATATACTTAGGGGAACAAATGCCAGATTGTATGATATATTAGTTTCCTAGATCTGCTTAACAAATTACCATAAACAACATAAACTTATTCTCTCACAGTTTGGAGTTTAGAAATGAAGTGAAAATTGAGTGTCAATAGGGCCAAGTTCCCCCTGAAGACTCTATGGAAGAAAACTTTCTTGCTTATTCCTAGATTCTTATGGCTGCCAGAAATCCTTGGTACTCCTTGGCCTCTTGATACATCAATCCAACCTCTGCCAGTCCTTGCACAACCATCTTCCCTCTCTGTAGGTCTGTGTCTCTGTGTCCCTATGTCTCCATCTCATAAGAACATCAGTTATTGGATTTGGGGTCCATCCTAATTCAGTATGTGTGCATGCTAACTTGCTTAGTTGTATCTCTTTGCAACCCTATGGACCATAGCCCCCCAGGCTTCTCTGTCCATGGGATTCTCCAGGCAAGAATACTGGAATGTGTTGCCATTTCCTCTTCCCGATTCAGGGATTGAACCCACGTTTCTTATGTCTCCTGCATTGGCAGGCTGGTTTTTTACCACTAGAGGCACCTGGGAAGCCCCTAATTCTGTATGATCTCATCTTCATTTGTCTACATCTGCAAACCCTCTATCTCCAAATAAGGTCACATCACAGGTACTAGGGGTTAAGACTTCAACATAATTTGGGGGAAGTGGAAAATTCAACCCACAATATATGGTAAGAGAGTCTTTAGTTTTGGGAGAAGTTGCCTCGCCAAGTTTGCATTCCTACAAGCAATGAATAAGCGTTTCTGTTGTTCCACAGCCTTGCAAAACATTTGGGATCATCAGCTTTCTGGGTTTTAGCCATTCTAATAGGTGTATAGTGATATCTCCTTGTTGTATTAATTTGCAATTCCCTAGTGACACCCCACTCCAGTACTCTTGCCTGGAGAATCCCATGGACGTAGGAGCCTGGAAGGCTGCAGTCCATGGGGTCGCTGAGGGTTGGACACGACTGAGCGACTTCACTTTCACTTTTCACTTTCATGCATTGGAGAAGGAAATGGTAACCCACTCCAGTGTTCTTGCCTGGAGAATCCCAGGGACGGGGGAGCCTGGTAGGCTGCCATCTATGGGATCGCACAGAGTCGGACACGACTGAAGTGACTTAGCAGCAGCAGCAGCAGTGACAAATGATGTGGAGATCTTTTTATATGCTTATTTCCATCTGTATATTCTCTTTGATGAGGTATCTGTTAACATCTTTTCCCCATTTTTAAACTGGATTGTTTGTTCTCTTGTTGAGTTTCAAGAGTTCTTTGTATATTTTGGATACAAATCCATTAACAGATAGGTGTTTTGTAAATATTTTGTCTATTCATTCACCTAACAGGATATTTTGTATTTTTACTATTAAATTTTATGTATTTTTTCCTTTGAGACTTCCTCTTTGACTCATTGATTATTTACGAGTGTGTTATTTAATTTCCAAGAGTTTGGAGATTTTATTGTTGTCCTTCTATTTCTTATTTCCAGCTTGATTCTAGTATGGTCAAAAAATACTTCCTGTGTGAGTTCATCAATTTTTTTGTTGTTGATATTTGCTCTATGACTTAGGATATGGTCTATCTTGGTGAGTATTCTGAATGTTCCATGGGCTCTTGGAAAGAATGTGTGTTCTGTTGTTGATTGGTGTGTTCTATAAATGTGAATTAAAGCCTGTGTTTAATTCATTGAGATATTTGCTTATTTTCTGTCCAATAGTTCTACCAATTGCTGAGGAGGGAGTGGTAACTATAATTCCGGGTTTGTCTATTTATTCTTTCACACCTATCAGCTTTTTCTTCATGTGTTTTGAAGCATTGCTGTTTGGTACACACACTTAGGATTGGTATGGCTTCTTGGTGGGCTGGCCCATTTGTTGTTATACAATATCTGTCTTGTCTCTAGTAGTTTTCTTTCCTCTGGAGCCTACTGTATTTGATATTAATATGCCAACTCTTACTTTTTTGTGTGATCAATATTTGCATGGTATCACTTTCTCAATCCTTTTCTGTCCAAGCTACCTATGCCATCAAGTTTTAAGTTCCTTGTAGACATTATTTATCTGGGTTGTGTGTGTATGTGTTTTTAAATTTTTATTGGCATATAGTTGATTTCTATTGTTGTATTAGTTTCTGCTCTACAGCAAAGTGAATCAGCTATACACATACATACATCCACTGTTTTTTAGGTTATCTTCCTATATAGGTCATTACAGGGTATTGAGAAGAGTTCCTTGTGCTATATGCTGCTGCTGCTGCTAAGTCGCTGCAGTCATGTCTGACTCTGTGCGACCCCATAGACGGCAGCCCACCAGGCTCCGCCATCCCTGGGATGCTCCAGGCAAGAACACTGGAGTGGGTTGCCCTTTCCTTCTCCAATGCATGAAAGTGAAAAGTGAAAGTAAAGTCGCTCAGTCGTGTCCGACTCTTCTCGACCCCATGAACTGCAGCCTACCAGGCTCCTCTGTCCATGGGATTTTCCAGGCAAGAGTACTGGAGTGGGGTGCCATTGCCTTCTCCATGTGCTACATGGTAGGTCCTTATTATGGGTCATGATTTTTTTTTCATTCACTCTGCCAATCTCTTTTAATTGGGGTATCTAGACCATTTACATTTAGAATAATAATTGACTTTGTGAGTTCAAGTCTGTCATTTTATTATTTGTTTTCTATTAATTCCTTGCTAATCATTCTTCTGTTGCTCACACACACTCTTGTGTTTGTTTTTTTTTTTTGGTGTAGGGGGTTACTTAAACATTTCTTAGAATACTGTTTTGATTTATTTAATGTTTTTGAGTATATCACTTTGTATTATTTTCTTATTTGTTGCTCTAGGTATTACAATATACATATATAACTTATTACAGTCTATTGGTATATGATGTTTTATCACTTTGAGTAAAGAATAGAAACCTTATTTCCTTTTAGGACCCTCATTTTAAAAATATGATTCCTCTGTTTATACATAATTGATCACTATGTAACATAATACTATTTTTGTTTCACTTAATTCTTAGTCATGTATGGATGTGAGAGTTGGACTATAAAGAAAGCTAAGCACCAAAGAATTGATGCTTTTGAACTGTGGTGTTGGAGAAGACTCTTGAGAGTCCCTTGGACTGCAAGGAGATCCAACCAGTCCATTCTGAAGGAGATCAGTCCTGAGTGTTCATTGGAAGGACTGATGTTGAAGCTGAAACTCCAATACTTTGGCCACCTGATGTGAAGAGCTGACTCATTTGAAAAGACCCTGATGCTGAGAAAGATTGAAGGTGGGAGGAGAAGGGGACAACAGAGGATGAGATGGTTGGATGCCATCACTGACTCAATGGACATGAGTTCGAGTAAACTCTGGGAGTTGGTGATGGACAGGGAGGCCTGGCGTGCTGCAGTACATGGGGTCGCAAAGAGTTGGACATGACTAAGTAACTGCACTGAACCTGTTTATTGCACTTCATAGATACTGCTTTAAAAAAAAAACTGAAGTTTTGTGACAATCCTGTATTGGCACTATTTTTCCAACAGATTTTGCTTATTTTGTGTCTCTGTTCCACATTTTGGTAATTCTCAAAACATTTCAAACTTTTGCATTATTATATTTGTTTTAGTGATTCTAATAGTGATCTTTACTGTTACTATTACAAAAAGATTATGACTCACTGAAGGTTCAGATGATGGTTAGCATTTTTAGCTATAAAATATTTTTAATTAAGTGCTATAAAGTGTTTTTTTAAGTCATAATGCTATTGTACAGATTAAACAGACTATAGTATAGTGTAAACATAACTTTTATATTCATTGGGAAGCTAAATGTGATTCACTTTATTGTGATATTTGCTTTATTGTGGTGATCTGGAAATGAACCCGCAATATCTCCAAGGTATGCCTGTACAAAATACAACAGGTTCACTGCATGGGAAGTGTAAAATGAATCTCTTTCAATATATATCACTCTCTAATAGCCTTGATATCAAATAAATAAATGAAGCTGCGTCTCATTTACATTTCTAGGCAATAAAGTATCATTAGAGGAAGTCACATAATTGTGCTCACTTAGCTAGGCTCCAGGAGAAGGCAATGGCACCCCACTCCAGTACTCTTGCCTGGAGAATCCTAGGGACGGGGGAGCCTTGGGCTGCTGTCTATGGGGTCGCAAAGAGTCAGACATGACTGAAGTGACTTAGCAGCAGCAGCAGCAGAATGGCTGAACCCCACTCCTATAGGTTTAGATTCCATTTTCTTTCAATTCCAAGGGGAATTCCTAGCATCCCTTCCTTTTTCTATTATCCTCAGGACCAAGCTTTAAAAGGTACTAAAACCCAGGTCTCCACATAGGACTTCTAACAAATAGAATTGTTAAAATGTAAATTGATCCTGTAACATTCTCCAGCTAACTTCATTTCTATAAAATGTTGAATAAATATTTAAAGAATATCTCTTTGAAAGGGCATCTAATTATTAGCCTGCCCGCGGCTTTCACTTGATTTATCTCCTTTATGCTAATTTAAATTTGACCTTTGCCACCGTCAGCAATGCTTCTATTCACCTTTTGCTAACTCCCTAGTATATCCTCTAAATTGCTTTCTCTCTCTCTTTAGAGCCCCAATCTCTTTCCATCATGCTCTTTTGACTTGTTTTCTAATGTAACAGGGAAATTTGAAGGTAATTGATTTGAGCTAACTCAGCACCTCCTGCTCTCCTTGAAACTTCCTCTGGTGTCAGAAAGAAAGCATGTCTCTTCATTTTCAGTGCTAGCTCCACTGCTCAAGCTCCTGATCTCTGCTTCTCAACACTTACAGTAATTCCTAGGACCCCATTCATCTTCTTTCTGTCATCTTCAGATTTTTGCTCAGCAGCAGCCAATTTTGTCTTCATCTGTATATAGACTCACCCTGTCATCTCCTACAAGAACTATACCTTGAGTCTTCTGCTCCTGTCCTATTCCTTTCCTTCCTTTATCTGGTCATATCTTGTACATTCAGATATTTTCTATATACTTTATCTGATATATTCCTTGTGATATTGTACCTGCCTCTATTCCTAATGCCATTTTCTTTAGTAATCATTCAATTTGATTTATAACAGCCTATTCAATGAGAAATGCTCAGTGCAAGGATGCAATGTGACTCTTGTCTGATAATATCCTGCATTTCCTGCCTTTATTTTTTCACACCATTTAAATTTATATAATACAATGTATTAGTTCATAAAACCTTTCCTCCTGTCATGTTCATAAAACAATAGAATTCCACCTCGCATCCATGACTATGTGAATCCATTAATATTGTATTAAGACTTAATCTTCTTTTTCACTTCCTCAACTACATATTCCCATACCTTCCAATATCACTAATTCTGGTTCTCAAGTTAATAAACACTCTTCCTGATCAGTCTCTAGCTTATTATCAAATCCCATATCCATTAATTGTCTTAGATGCTTTGCCATTGTCATTCCCTTCTCCAAGCCTTGATTCATGCAGCATAGCCCATATGTAGTGCTGTCCTCTGTGCCAATTTAAACCCAGCGTACTCATCCTTCAAGGTCATCCAAGGTCACCCAAGGCCACTTCTTCTCTCAGGCCTTTGCCAAACACAGCAGTACATTATAGACTTTCTCCAAAGCCACATTAGACTTTAGACAAAATTGTGGACTGCTACACAAAGTGGTATCTCCTAACCATCTCTAGTTACCTCAAATATGTAGACCTTATTTTGTCAACTATCCCTTTGAAAGCACAAATACAAGTTTCTGTTTTCTTCCTACCCAGCAGGGTACTGGGCATATAGAAGTTGCTTCACGAACTTGTTTAATAGTTTAATTCTAAACAAATACTAATAAGTATTGATAGTGATTTCACGGCACTGATAATTCTACTCTGAGTGAAACTAGGATTTTTATAGGACTACTTAGAAGGTTACAGGTAGAATGTCCATCAAAGAGTTTAAAAATAGGGGCTTTCCTGGTGGTCCAGTGGTTAAGCATCCACTTTGCAACACAGGGGACATGAGTTCAATCCCTGGTTAGGGAACTAAAATTCCTCATGCTGCAGAGCAGCTAAAGTCCATGCACCACAGCTACTGGGCCCTCGAACCATAACTAGAGTCCGTGTGCCATATGAAAAGATCCTGCATGGTGCAATGGAGATTCTGTGCAACTAAGACCCGACACAGTAAAAAAAAAAAGAAAAAAGTTTACAAATAATAAATGCTGGAGAGGGTATGGAGAAAAAGGAACCCTCCTTAAAAGAACTAAATACAGAGTTACCACATGATTCTGTTATCCCACTCCTGGGCATATATCTGGAGAAAAACATAATTCAAAAAGACGCACGCACATCAATGTTCACAGCAGCACTTATTTACAATAGGCAAGATATGGAAACAAGCTAAGTGTCCATCAACAGCTGAATGGATAAAGATCTGTTTTATATATACACTCAATGGAATATTAGTCCTAAAAAAGAGTGAAACAATGCCATCTGCAGCAACATGGATGGACCTGGAGATGATCATACTAAGTCAAGTAAGTCAGACAGAGAAAGACAAATGTCATGTGATATTGCTTATATGTAGAATGTAAAAAAATGATACAAATGAACTTCTTTACAAAACAGAAATAGAA
>NW_011494606.1:8041730-8045670 GCF_000754665.1 Bison bison bison
CCAATACACACACTGCTGCTGCTGCTGCTGCTGCTGCTAAGTCACTTCAGTCGTGTCCAACTCTGTGCGACCCCATAGACGGCAGCCCACTTGGCTCCCCCGTCCCTGGGATTCTCTAGGCAAGAACACTGGAGTGGGTGGCCATTTCCTTCTCCAATGCATGAAAGTGAAAAGTGAAAGTGAGGTCGCTCAGTCGTGTCTGACTCTTAGCGACCCTATGGACTGCAGCCTACCAGGCTCCTCCGTCCATGGGATTTTCCAGGCAAGAGTACTGGAGTGGGGTGCCATTGCCTTCTCCAAATACACACACTACTATACGTAAAACAGATAACCAACAAGGACCTACTGTATAGCACAGAGAACTATTCTTAATACCTTACAATAAAAGAGAAAGTTAAAAAAGAATAAATATATATATTTTGTTGTTGTACACTCTCTCACACACACATACATCTGAATCACTTTGCTGTACTACCTGAAACTAATACAACATTATAAATCAACTATATTTCAATAAAAACTTTTTTAAAAGATGAAGGCTACAGGCAGAATGACATAGTGTTTAAGAGTATGAGCCTAGAATGCCTGGGCTCAAATCCTGTCTCTATCACCTGTTGGCTAGGTGACCTTGGGAAGGTTAATTAACAACTTTGGCCCTTAATTTCCCTCCCTGAAAATAGGGGAACATTATAGTACTTACCTCATGGAGTCATTATGAAGGTCAAATGTGCTATGTTGGATATTTAAAACAATTTCCGGCATGCAGAAATTGTTCCACGAATGTCAACTATTATTAAATGCTTATCAGACACAAAATGATAGTATCTCAGAACTACTTCCTTTTTAAGTGAGTGAGTCAAGGAATATAGGTAAAATAATTGGCTCAAGGTCATAGGGCTATTTAGAAACAAAGTCAGGAAACCGGTTCTGCTGATCTCCATTCAGTATTCGTTATTTTCCTCCCCAAGAATTCCATATCTGAACATGGATGTGACTTATAGAAGTTTAGAGTTAAAAGCAACATTCAAGGATTTCTAGTTCATAATGCATGATCACTTGTTACTGTCATCTTTGCTAACAGCACCATTTCACAGATTCTTAACAACCCAGACAAAGGATCCTAACAGAATCTGTAACATGGCTCCTAAGTTAAGGAACACATGAGGGATAGGAATGGATGCCAAGATCAAGTCCCTGGAGTCCAGATGACCATCACTAGATGAAACTATTTTTAATGTCTATCTTATGAAAAATAAGATTTCTTTTTCAGGGAAAACATGGTCTGGAATACTCATTATAAAGTTGTAATTCAGGTCATCCCACACATACATAAATGTTTTGCAGATATTATGTTTCCTGGTAGGAATCTGAAATTATGATTTTGACAAACTTTGAACAATATTCTTTAGCAGCCATAAAAATGCACAGGGGCCAACTACCCATACCACGCATAATTCCTGAAGGTTTTGGCTTTCTGTGTGGTTCTCTGGAACAATACTTCAGCCTGGTTGTGCAATCAACTGTGCTAGGGTTCTAAAATTCAATCTAGCAAATATAGACTCTCCAGAGGAACTGCAGCAAAAAAAAAAAAACAAAACTGCTATTAAATAGATACAAATAAACCTGTGTGTAAAGATTCTCTCATCAAAAGCAATAGCATGCCATTCTCTGTCTCAAGGCAATGCTAAGAGATTCAATTTCCCTTTAATGCAAATGAAACTGTCCTTTGTAACAGTAGCAATAAGGGAGAAGGCTGAGCTGAGGAATTAATAATAATTGTGTGTCCACAAAGAATGTACATCCACTTTAACCCCCCTCCCTTCTATAAACAAGACTCAAGCAACATACATTCTCTGTGTACGATTATTTAAAATGCCTAATTGTCGTATCTGGACTCTGAGATTTATGGCTTTGGATTTTAATCCTCTAAACAGGGAGTCCAATTACTTGAATCTGAAAGTTGAATTACCTTCTTTATACGGAAGACTACACAGACAGTTTCTACTGATTCCGCAGAGGATGTATCATTCCTGCTCTCTGCTTCCATAGTATTTTAATCTCCAACTTTTCTCTTGATAAACTGATTTGTTACACCTAATTCTTTGTCTCCTTGGTAGACTATAAACTCCTGAGAATAGAATTAATAACTTATTTATCTCTGTATCATCCCAGAATTTTACAGTGTTTTGGAGATAGCAGCTGCTCAATAAATATTTTGACATGTAATTTTAATGATATTTATGTTACACGTTTTCCAATTTTAAGTATTGTTAATGGAATCTCATCTTTGACATAACTTCTCTCCCCATTTCTTTGAAGTTTCAAACTCTTGCTTTTGAAACATGAAAAGGGACTCTAGCAGATTGATACTGTAATTTAGATGGCTGTGTAAACAGTAAGGGACTGTTTAGCAATTACTTGTTGAGTTGTAACTTTATGAAAATTTGCAGAGATTTCTTTTGAGTTTTCAGTTGTTTAAAGGGACCCAATCATCTCAGGGGCATGGAAAAGGAAAGAGCTCAGAGGAATGCCTGAGAGAATATCCCAGAAAGTCTACTGTGCCTTCTAGAAAGACACCTGGTACCCAAGTCCTAATTTCAAGACCCAGAGAGCATGTTATGTTCAAGACATTTCCAGGGTCCATCTTTCCTTTTTTTCCCTCAGTTTTTCTAAGAAATTGTCAGTTTGATGTTTAAGAAACATGTAGCTCATGCCCACAAGGCCCACAGACACGACTGATGACATGTTGCAGGGCCCAATTGAAATAAAAAACTCAGGGCCCTCTGTTCAAAAATTATTAAGAATTTCAAAACAATAACACCGGAACATTAAGGCAAGTGTGAGCTTTCTAAGCACAGGTCTCTGTAATTGCTGAGGTCTCACATCTAGGAAGCCAGCCCAATTCTGTCTTCCAAGAACTTTCAGTACACTGAAAGGCAAAAAGTTTTTATCAGGTAGAAGCTACAATTCAAGTATGTACAAGAGGCTGCAGGGATCCAGAAGTTCCTGATTTCGGAAAACTGTACCAGGGAGATGACAGTTAAGCTCATCTTTGAGGGAGCAGAGCCAGGGAAGAAAGAAAGATATTCCAGACTGAAGAAGGGCAGAATTCTTCAAACTCCAGGAAACTTGACAAACTCCAGGAAACTTGCTACTTTTAGAAAAAGTGTAACAAGTAAACATGCAGGTGACTAATTGAGATTGAGAATGGCAAGAAGCAGAAGCCAAATATATGAGGGAAAGGGGTCAAACAATCAGAGTGCCTACGATGTATGTCAAGTTCTTTACCCCCATGTCATAGTTTTAAACAGAACAATCTTGTGACTAAACTACTATGCCTAGTTCTACAAATGGGTTAGTTTAGGCCCAGGGTAGTAATGGTCAAAGGGCTTGGGACACATTGCTTGCTTTAGTCGCTAAGTCGTGTCCGAACCCCATGGACTGTATAGCCTGCCAGGCTCCCCCGTCCCTGGGATTCTCCAGGCAAGAATACTGGAGTGGGTTGCCAGTTCCTTCTCCATGGGACACATTAGGCATGCAATAAGTATCTGGGGACTTACTACTAGCAGGCTATCTGACTTACTGCCCAGGACTCTCAACCCCTAGGCCAAGCCGATTCTAAGCATGCGATTAATCCCTCCAGGGGTCCTTCTCGCATCTCTCCCAGTCCCCAGAGATCTCTTCTCTCCTCGCCCCGCCCCCGTGATTCCACCTGCCGGAAAGTAGGTGGCAAAAGCACTTCCGGGATAACAAAGGTCGGCCCCGGCAAGATGGCGGCCCCCTTGGAACTCAGTTGCTGGGGAGGCGGCTGGGGGCTTCCGTCGGTGCACAGCGACTCCCTGGTGGTGATGGTGAGGCCGTCTCGCTGGCGCGGGCGCGGGCAAGAAGGGGCGGGGCCAGAGGCGCGAGGCTGGCTGGCCGGGTCCCGGCGGCTAAAGGT
>NW_011494606.1:8045798-8063271 GCF_000754665.1 Bison bison bison
CAGCCTAGCCTGTGTCCCCGCCGAAGCCACGGCGGGGAAGTCATGGCTTCACCGCTTGTCTCCGAGTGTTTTCAATCATGCAAAGCTGTCTGGGCGATGGAAAGCCCAAAGCAGGGGGCGCGCGCTCCCTGCTCTGTATCCCCTGAATGTTGGGGTGGGGGTGAAATAAACCCCCAAAGCCCTGGCAGCTGGCGTGCGCAACAGCGGCTAGAAGTCTGGGGAGGGATGCAGCCCCGGAGTCTGATGTGTCTACCTTTCGGGGCACCCAGATTTGAAGTCAAGCTGCTCTGCAGATTTCCTTTAGTACTCAGTCTAAAATGTTTTATTGCAAACTCTCTTTCAGGCTTACGCCAAATTTTCTGGTGCACCCCTGAAAGTCAATGTCATAGATAACAACTGGAGAGGTTCAAGAGGTACACTGTAAACTTTTAAACGCTCCTTTCTGCCCCCTTTCTGCCCCATCCCCCCTCTCATTTAAAGCTAGAAGGCATGTAGCCATGGAGTACCTTGGGGTTTTAGTTCTCACCATGACCTTGATTGTATGTTGCTTATGTTTTGATCATTCTGAGTAATACTTAAAAGGACAAGCCAAATAAGTGGAAATTATGAGAAATGAAATGCTCTCCAAAACTCTGTGTGTGTGTGTGTAACACTGCAAAAACCTAAAATATCTTACTCATTTTTTCCTCCTCCAAATGTGATTGGTGTAGTTTTAAGGGTACTGGGATCTCTTCAAAGGATATCAAAATGCCTTATTGTGTGTAAAATGTTTTTTGATTATAGGAGATGTACCAGTTTTGACAACTGAAGACAATACTATTTCTCAGCCAGCAAAAATACTAAACTTTTTAAGAAAACAGGTGGGTGGTCCTTTTTGAATAAGTAGATTCTCCATCCCTGCATGTTACTTTAAAAAAAGAAAAACATTAAAAATATTTGTTTAGAATTCCTTTTTGGAGATACATGCAATGCTTCAGTTGAGTCCGACTCTTTGTGACCCCATGGACTGTAGCCCACCAGGTTCCTCTGTCCATGGGGATTCGCCAGGCAAGAATATCAGAGTGGGTTGCCATTCCCTTGTCCAGAGGATCTTCCCTGCCCAAGGATCGAACCCCGGGTCTCCTGCATTGCAGGCAGATTCTTTACCACCTAACCACCTTGGAGATACATAGGATTTGATTAAAAAAAAAAAAAAAAAACACATAAATCTGAGAGTCACTGCTCTAAATTGAGTTGTACTGTGATTCAAAAGCCATATAGTGCATTACAGTCAACTTATATGATCATGCACTTTGCTTGGCTTTTATTGAAGTTTAGGTATAAGTAGATTCAATTTAGCTATCTTCACTATTACACTTATTGATATGATTGTAAATTTAGTTCCATAACTGCTACACATTTTGTTCTTGGTATGAGGTCTGAGTTCCTATCAACTAGCAACTATTTTTTAAAATTACTTAAACTGTGACTGAACTGAACTGATACTAATACTAATAGTTGCAGTTAAATGTTTCATGAAATAATGTATCCAAAATATCTGAACATGCCAAGGTTTATGTATCTAAAATGTTTAAACATGTAGCAATTTATATAAACATGAAAGTTATCATCAGTTTTGCCAATAGTTAAGGAAGTCCTATGTCAACAAAATTTAGAACTTTTCTAAATGGGAAAGTTTTCTCTTTTCATGGGGAACACAGCTAATTAGAACTTTTCCTTGTTATAAATTAACAAAAATAATAATAGCTTATATTAAGTTTGTACTACATGCCGTGCACTAAACTAAGGTCATTAAAAATCATTGACATAATAGTTAAAAGTAAAAATTAAATATAACATTTATGGACCTTACTGTGTACATGACACTGTGCTCAGAACTTTATTTGCATTAAGTAGCATTTGTTACTGAATTTGTATTTCTCTTTTCCCTTTTAATATGTTTGCCATTTTTGAAGAAGAGTAGGAGTGCTAGTTTATTTAGTTTCACTGTTTTGGGATGTTCTTGACTTATGAGGTTTTGGTTTTATATTTTTTAACAGAAATACAATGCTGATTATGAACTTTCAGCAAAACAAGGGGCAGATACGCTAGCTTACATTGCTCTCCTTGAAGAGAAGCTTCTTCCTGCAGTGGTGAGCATTGGTGAATATTATAGTATTTTAGTGACTTACTGAGAATGTACTTAGTCTGCTTAGAAAAAAAATAACGGAAGAGGCGTGAGAGGAAATTTCATTTATGTATTATTTTCGATTGTTTCACGTAACTGTGAAACTGGGTTGATTCTGTTAGACATGCAACTAGTATAGGAACCAACAAAGTGAAAGACAGTGTCATTTTGGAAATAAAAATTCTCTGTGAAAGACAGAGTTTGTTGCTCCATGTATAGATTTGGGCCAACTGTAATTCATTCAGAAAATATTCATTAAGTACCTGGTATGTTCCAGGCCTTATTCTGTATGCTTGGGATAGAGCAAAACAAAACTCACATGTTTAAAAACCTTGATTTATCCTTGAATCATCCTAGCTGGAAAATGGGTATGAAGTTAATTTCACTCAGAGATATTTATGAAAAAGTTTTACATCTACTGAATGATCTTCTTTTAATAAAAGAATATCCTTGTAGTGTTTTTCCCTCTCCTTTTGCAGCTTCACACATTCTGGGTTGAGAGTGATAATTACTTTACTGTGACAAAGCCATGGTTTGCTTCACGAATGCCTTTTCCCTTGAGTTTGATCCTGCCTGGAAGAATGTCTAAAGGAGCACTGAATAGGATTCTCCTAACCAGGGGAGAGCCTCCCTTCTACCACCTTCGAGAAGTAGAAGCTCAGGTATGGTTGGAATTACCTTCAGAGCAAGGGCTCTCTGGAGGAGGGACAAGAGAGAACAGAGATGAAACTATTGGGTTGGTCAAAAAATTCGTTCAGGTTTTTCTGTATGATAAGATGGTACAAAAAAACCCGAGCAAACTTTTTGGCCTGCCCAATACTTATCGATGCCAGCCTGAAAAGGAGTTCTCGAGCATCTTTCCTACTTTTGAGATGTAATTTCATCCTTATTAGATATACAGAGATGCGAAGGAGTGCCTAAATCTTCTGTCAAACAGATTGGGAACATCTCAGTTTTTCTTTGGAGATATGTGAGTACATTCCCTTATAAAACCATTTTAATGTTTTGTTCGCATATATCCATCGAGCAGTAACTTAAAGCAAGTTCCCTTGCCAGGTCCTTTTACCCCATCCCCAATGAGTTTGCCACTTAAAAAAATACTTGGTGGATTTTTTTACTATGGGAAACTTTCTGTTGGGGTAATCTAACATTGACTTCATATGTTGCATATGTGACTTTGAAACTTTTAAGACTGTTTCCACCCAGTCTGCAGTCTCTATATGATGCCTGTGAGTAAATCTTTTAATTTACAACTTAAATTTTCTTCTAAATAAAATGGATAAGAGTATTTTAAAAAACTGCTAATGAGTAAAACCCTAGTTGTTTCATTTTTATAAGCCCAAATGGGTAATAAACCTTTTAAAAGACTATATTGTATACTGCAGAATTGATAAATGTATTTGAGAAAAAGTTTTTAGCATAATCCCAGATTAATATTTTCTTATGTGCTTTTTAAAAATCTTTAATTTATTTTCAGGCCTTCCACTTTGGATGCCTATGTGTTTGGTTTTCTCGCACCTCTTTATAAAGTACGTTTTCCTAAAGTTCAGTTACAAGAACATTTGAAGCAGCTCTCCAACCTGTGTCGCTTTTGTGATGATATCCTAAACAGTTATTTTAGGGTTAGTCTTGGAGGTAAGTTGGTTCTTCTTCAGCTAATCTTTGTTTGCATAGAATATTTGCATATTCTCCTAAGGAGGTATACACCAAATCCATTACTTATTTAAAACGTGTGTATATTGTCTTTAAACCTTGGTTTGCTGCTGCTGCTGCTAAGGTACTTCAGTCGTGTCCGACTCTGCGACCCCATAGACGGCAGCCCACCAGGCTCCTCCATCCCTGGGATTCTCCAGGCAAGAACACTGGAGTGGGTTGCCATTTCCTTCTCCAAAATCCTGGTTTATAAAACTTCAAAAAGTGGCATTTTTTCCAACTTTTCTTCCCCCCATGTGTTAGTTCTTTCAATAGAGAAATATTTATTTGCCTTTTGTCTGTTCTTCTGGATTTTATACAGTTCTCGCTTCTTGTTCTTTAAATATTGCCCCTTTGAAGTGGGTCATTTTCTTCTAAAAGTTAACCACAGGTATTTATTATGTCCCTACTGAAAGACAGCCTTTATCCTAATGCAAATGGGCAATTACTTTAAATGTTGCTTCTGACATTTTCCTGCGTGAACAGAAATGAGCAGCAGATTGATTTTGGTGAGGTACATTCCCATGATTCCACTACTTGCAAACTGATTGCAGCAGACTGGAGGTATAGGAAATAGAGGGCACCGGGCACTTAGGTGCTGCTGCTTCGGGAGCGTGGGACCCTGTGCTTAAGTGATCGGGACACTACGTTTGTGTGGGCAGAGTTGGCAGAAATTGTCCTTTTAAGAAACAAGTCATGAGGACCATTGGCTTAGGAACAGTTTACTTTTTTATATAGTGCGTTATGTGTTTTGTGTATAATACACTTGTATGTAACAAGGGAGAGGTTAGTAGTTTGGAAGTCATGAAACTGAGTAATTTTCAACCTTGTTACTTGGGAGCAGTGGTTAGCAAACCTGACCACAGAACAAATACAAAATCTTAAATCCTGTACCAGATTCACTGAATTAGAATAGAATCCACTCCTGGAATAGATCCCAGAAAACTGTATTTTTTTAAAGTATTCCGTTCGAGTGCTTTGGAGGCGTGGATACTTGTTTGGCCCTTAGAAAGCTCTTCAAATGCAGTAGTTGTAACTAAAGGCCTATTTGAAATGGGTGGGGAAAAGGTACAAGTCAAATTTGAGAAGGCAATGAGGACTGCTGTGCTCTTATTAAAGACCTGGCTGTCTGCCTAACACTTGGCTAACTGGGTCTCCTTAAGGACACATTTAGTCCTTTGGCTTAGGGTTTGGTTTTGGAGTATTACCGTATGTCTTAAGTTTGCCTTTGAACCGAGAATGGTTTTTCACTTTGCCTTTTTGGGGAGGTGGGTGGGGGATGGAGCACTTAGGGGGTGGATAGACTTAATATTCTTTGAATCTAAACAGCTTGTAAGGCTTTCAAAATTTCCTCTTTCTGATTTCTGTCCTGGCTTCTTAGGCATCTCTCCTGCTGGACAAGAAACGGTAGATGCAAATCTACAGAAACTGACACAACTTGTAAATAAGGAATCCAACTTGATTGAAAAGGTCAAGTTTACTTCAGTCGTTATTTTGTACTAGTTCAGCATTTTCCTTTCTGCAGTTAATATTGTAACTTGGGTTATGCATTACCTTTACCCTTTTCTTTATTTTTTTAAGTTTATTTTTTTCAGAAAGTTGTTTAAATATACATTTACTAAAGCGGTACAAAATACAGTGTTTTGAAGCCAGTAATGGACTGATTGGGGGAAAGATCTGATGATAGCATTGGGTTTACTTTTACCACACAATTAGCAGTACTTTTCAAGTTAGGAGACTTTGGCTTTAAAAAAAAAAAAAGAGGGGGAGAGAGAAAGAAACAGAAAAACACTTCTTGCTTGCTTGTCTGCTCCTTTCCGTCTCTCAGGGTTGTTTTCTTGATCGTAAGCTCCTGTGCTTATTCTTTCTTACTAATAGCCCTATGGTGTCTTTTTCTTTCTTTCACATAAGTGTTTTTTTGTTTTTTTTTTTTCTCCTTCCTATCCTCTGTTCTAAATGTTGCTTACAGTTTTTGGCTAGTGTGAATATTTGCCACTTAGGGACTATGCATTTGTTGAGAGAAATATTGAGGAATTGGGCAGGGGAGGGAACCAACAATGGAAATTTCAAGGGTGATTCTAGGTGGAAAAAAGAGAGTTATACAGTTTTTTCCTCAAGTGTTTGATAAACTTGCTTTTTTCTTATACAAATGGATAATGCTTCATTCTTTCACAAACTAAGGGGTCATTATGTCCTAATAACACTGGCTAGAGGTTTGGGGGATTGAGTAACAGGCACTGTATCATGTGAGCTGTATATGAGTTATCTCATTTACTCTCACAGCAACCCTGTGTGTGCAGGTACTCTGTTATCCCCGTTTTACAGATGAGATAACTGAAGCTTCAAGTAGCTTATAACATCATCTGCCTGAGGTCATTCAGCTGGCAAGAAGTAGAGAGAGAATCTGAACCCTAGTAATTGGATTCCAGCATGGGCTGTGTAGTCAGCTCTGTAACTCGTGAATGAAATTATGTATCCATTACTACTGGTGGTAATAGCCAGTTTTACAACTGCCACTCTCTGGAATGACCATTTTATTTCTTTTTATGGTATACTCTTGGGTTTTCCTTGTGGCTCAGCTGGTAAAGAATCCGCCTGCAGTGTGGGGGACCTTTGTTGGGAAGATCCCCTGGAGAAGGGAAAGGCTACCCACTCCAGTATTCTGGCCTGGAGAATTCCATGGACTGTGTAGTCCATGGGGTCGCAAAGAGTCGGACACGACTGAGCACCTTTCACTTCACTTCATGATCCCCTGGAGAAGACAGTGGCTACCCACTCCAGGATTCTTGCCTGGAGAATCCCATGAACAGAGGAGCCTGATGGGCTATAGTCCATAGGGTTGCAAAGAATCAGACACAACTGAGCGACTAACACTTAACTTCTTACCTATGTACCTCTTGTTAAAGTTTGGGTAAGCTGAATTCAGAAAGCCAAGTTTGTCTTAATTCTTAGCCCAATGCAGTAAATCTCATGAGAGGAAATACACCAAGAGTTAAGTGTGGATAATGGAAAAATTATTCAGACTGTTGTAGATACTTTTCTGCTGGATGAAGACTATCCAGTGTAGTTTTCATTTCCATCTGTGGCAAATTCATTTCAGACCTACATGTGCAGAAAGTGAAACCAAGAGGCCCTGCCACCACTTCTGTAAAGTTCACTGTGGCATCATCACTATATGAGAGTCTCCTAGCCCTATGCCAGCACCTCTCCCCACCCCGCTTCCCATCTGCTCTTCAGTACAGATCACTGTTCGCTACAAGACAATAGAACAACAAATTCTCTTGACTACCACTGTTCACCATTTAGTCAGAAAATCTAGAGCTTAAAAAAAAAAGAAAAGAGTTATGTTTGAGGAACTTAGTTCTTGCAAGGAAAAAAAGACAACACAACTGATTCAAATAGTTCACTGGGAATACTCTTGTCCATTGGAAAACTGAGTTAGTCTTCTATTCTTTTCCTTTGATTATAAACCCCGTGTACCTCTGCTGAAACATTTCCTCTGTGCTTTATAAAAGCATCTTGAAAGGAGAGAGTTTTGCGCTACACATGTTAAAACTCTAAAACTCTAAAATAAGACGCTGTATTCTGTTGGTTTTGGGTCATCGATGGCAGCTGCTTTCAAGACTTTTATGAAGTAGCTTAACACCAGGACCTTGCACTCTGGTTTTGGGGTACCCTGGTTAAAGGTAGCTTTCTAGGGTCTGACTCAGATCTAAATAACCCCTCTTCTGATGTTTTCAGGGATGCTAATGTACTCCTGAAACTCTTGGACATTTTCTAAATGTGCTCCACGTTACTTTGTTTCTCTAGAGCAGACTTAGAACTGATCCATTGTTTGCAGTGCCTCTGGATGAGGTCTAAAGTATTTATCCTTCTGTCTCTTTTCCTAGCCTTCCTTGGTCTAAATACTCAGAGCCTAAAACAGGTGATCTTTTTGAGTGGAGTACAGGTCATTTTTATTGAGACATTGAGGTATAGTTGGAAGAACAATAGTATTAGTATAAGACCAGGGTTCACATTTCAGCTCTAATGCTAGCTTTGCTAATGCAAATCTGATAACCTTTCTGAGCTTCCTTTTGCTAATCTGTAAAATAGAGAATGATGGTCTTTTTTTCTTTATAATTGTCTTGGGAAGCTCAAATGAGAACATACTTTGTAACCTGTGGAAGGTAGTCTAACAGAAATGTTGCTTTTACGCTTAGTATGAGAAGGTTTCTTAAACCAAGTTGTACTGTGGTTGAATTCAGACGGTTCATTTTGTGACATTACTGTAATTTTGTGAAGCCATCCAGGATGAGCCATACCGCCTTTATACATACACTAAGTGAAAGTGAAAGTCGCTCAGTCGTGTCTGACTCTTTGCAACCCCATGGACTGTACAGTCCATGGAATTCTCCAGGCCAGAATACTGAAGTGGGTAGCCTTTCCCTGCTCCAGGGATCTTCCCAACCCAGGGATCGAACCCAGGTCTCCCACATTGCAGGCGGATTATTTACCAGCTGAGCCACAAGGGAAGCCCCGTACATGTACTAAGTCAGGCAGTATTTAGGTATGGTGTTTAGAATTCTTTGGAGATTATTTGCAAGAAGAGATTTCTCTAGCAGTGCTAGAAACATAAGGTTCTGTACTTGTCTAGGCTGTAGTTTGGGTGGGGACGCCACAGTCCGTATTCGTGGTACCACAGCTATTAGTCAGATGTACCTTTTGTACTTCCCACAGATGGATGACAATCTTCGCCAAAGCCCTCAGCTTCCTCCTCGGAAACTGCCAACACTTAAATTGACTCCAGCAGAAGAAGAAAGTAATTCCTTACACCGGCTATCACCCTGACAGTCATCATGCTTTGTGTCCAGAGTCGTGTAATTGTTGCAGCAATCTCTTACACTAAGTGTGTGAAGGGCAAAAAGAAAATGCTAAAAATAGGTAGAAGGAAGACTCTAAAACAAAAGAAACTTTCTATGACAGCAATTTTTTTTCGTTAGGAAGCTTCTGTTTTAGCTTGGCAATGCACTTTAAATAACAGCAGCGTGAATGCTAAATGAACTTGGCGGGGGGGAGAGAAAATACATTGTACTGTATATAAAAACCAGCCTTAACCTTGGCAGATTTTTGCCTTTGGTTCACATGTTGCTGGCCCAAAGCTCCACTTCTGTTCTGAATGTGCATACTTAATTTATTCAAGTTAATTTATTAATTTAGTATCCTTAGACCAGTCTGAATATTTAATATGTGGCTCTTTGCCTAAGGCCTTTTCTCTTCTCTTTAGAAATCTGATGCCTATTTTAGACACCAGGAAAAATATATTATTCTAATATTCTCTTTAATAGAAAACCTGTATTTAATGTTAAAAAACAAGGAATGTGTTTCTTAATAATCTCACAAGTCTAACCTTTGGGGGAGTTAGTACCATATATATAAATATTAAAGGTGGTAACATATAATATTTGTCTGACTATATGCACTTCAATATAACAGTATTTGCTGATGTGTTCAGTATAGGTTAGCAAGGGCTGTTTTAATTTATTGAAGCTTTGCCGCTGCTGCTGCTGCTGCTAAGTCGCATCAGTCGTGTCCAACTCTGTGTGTAGCGCATGGTTGCAGCCCACCAGGCTCCTCCGTCCATGGGATTTTCCAGGCAAGAGTAATTGAAGCTTTAGGCCTGTGTATTTGTAGTACATCTTTAACACTAGTCATCTCTTTCTTGGATTGATTTCAGGAGAGCTGAATGTTAGCATCTCTTTTATGTTAGGCTGTAAAGTCTTACAACACTTGATCAGTTGTTAGACACTACTCAGGAGGAGCCCGCCGCCCCAGAACTGGAAGCACCTACTGTGCATCTGATCCAAGTTCACCATGCTTGGCTCAGACCAGTGTTCTTTCCTGAGAAACATACCACATAGTCAGAAGCTTTATGACAACTAATTATTTTCCATAGAGCTTAACTACAGTTGAAGGATTCTTTGGAATAATCAGAAATAGCATATTTTAAGGAACATTTTCCATTTATTGGTTGCTGAACTGTTAAAAGATTTGCTGTGTGGGTAATTTTACTTAGAATCTTGCTTATTTTAGTGGCTGAGGTGCTTCTGCCGTCTTAAAACCACTTCTGGGGTTTTTTAAATATAGGACCATGTTTTTGATTAGTGTCTTAAAAGATTACTATGGTGCTCAGCAAATCTTATCTCATCCTGCTGAAACCCCCATGTTAGGAAAACAGCTTTGGAGTCAGTGGACTGGTCTAATTTGAGCTGAGTGGAGCTCAGCAGTGTTTGACCTGCATCCTCTCAATTTGTTCTGTATTAGGTAGCTATTTATATAGGAGTCTTTAAGTCATCATAAATATTTTTTCTTGAAAGTTTTAATGAGAAACAAGGTAATCTTCAAGGTCTTGGTTGTCTGTCTGGATACATTGAGAGAAAGTCACTCATCTGTTTCACATTACTTCTGCAACAGGTGGGAGAGTGGGTGGGTGGGAGTGGGGGTGGGGGGGTGCGTGGGTGTGTGAGCATGTTTTATGTTATTAGTCTTCTGTTAGATTCCAGCAGTCGGAAATCTGTCGAGGGGGGGGTGTGTGTGTGTGTGTGTGTGTGTGTGTGTGTGCGTGTGTGTGTGTGCTATTCTGTGTTAGTCTTCTGTTAGATTCCAGCAGTCGGAAATCTGTAGAGAGGGGGGTGTGTGTGTGTGTGTGTGTGTGTGTGTGTGTGTGCGTGTGCGCGCGCGTGCGTGCGTGTGTGTGTGTGCTATTCTGTGTTAGTCTTCTGTTAGATTCCAGCAGTCGGAAATCCGTATGAATATTCTGTGTTGGAAATCATGACTGTAGGACTTTATTATCCTCTGGGATTAATGTATACTGAAGAAGGGTGGTTAGCACACTAATCAGACATCTGTTTGTGCGTTAGTGGTTAGTCATTTTCAATTATGATTTCTATTAAAGCTTTCAAAAAGCATTTGAAGTGACTTACAATTGTTAAACATGTGTAAAATAGGACAGTTAAAATTGGGTTTTGGAAAAATAAAAAATTTGTAGGAGATAGAACTATACTAACCCAACCCTAACTATACTAACTCTAAAATTGAATGGTAAGTTTAACTCCCAAGTTTCCCCATGGACAAAATCAAAGAATAATACGGGGTTATGTAAAGTTTTCTGTCAATAAAGTGACTAATGTCCATGAGTAAGAAAAATGTGTTTACATTTTTAAAGAATGTGGGTATTGTGTTCTTATGACACAAAGATGCAGCTAATAAGCATACTGTAATGTTTAATGTGTTGAAAGTTGAATCAAAAGGTATCATTCTGGAATAGCAAGTTTTGTCCTTTTTTTTTTTAGTAGAAAAGATGAATGTAAATATGATTTTATTTCCTTTCAGTCATTCCTGCTTTGAACAGCCTTTGGCTGAGTGCCATATAGGCCATGATACTTCCAGACTATCTGCTAAGAGGCAAAGTATGAGTTAGATAAGTGAAAATTTATATGCTGGGTTACTTAGTTTTGCTTTTTTGGTAAAAGCTAATGAGATGCTAGGAAGTTATCACTGAGTACAAACCATTCCAGGCATCAGCTGCATATATAGGAAACTCTTGGAAAGAAACAACTTTCAGGACTTGACAGAGAGCTTATGATCAACCTGTCAGAATATGCTTTGGATAAAGTTTGAGTTTGCTGAGATAAATGATCCACAATCTTAAAACACTGTGGTAGAGGATAATATGATTAAAAGGACTGTGTTGGTGTTTATGTTTCTTGGCAGTATAGAATGAGAAAATTGGTCAGATAATTCCCGTAAGATAAAGATCTTTCATCCACAGACTGTCATCGGTTGTCCATAAGGCTGACCATTCTCCTAACACCAAAGAAACTGCAAAAGACCTTTAAGGATAGTCATTCCTACACAATATTTTTTCCCCTAAAAGTTTGACACTGGCAAAGGAATCAAATTTCAACCTAGATATGTTTATTTTTTGAGTGCTAGAGAGTTTACATTAAATCCAAAGAATTTTGATTTCCATTTGTCATTTCTATTCATTTAATATGGCAAGATACATTAACTTAAAAGAATGGGAAAGCTTATTTCAATCAGAGCTAAGTTACAGTTCTCATAAGTCTACAAAAATGGAAAAAACTAGACATCAAAAGAGGCAGAAATTGGTAACAGTGATAGCATCTAAGAAAACCAATTTTTAAAGGTAGTTTCGTGATAAAAGTGGCATTTGAAGTCAACAGTATGTTTTCTTAGAGCCTCTTCCAGGAATAGTCATTTACCAGGTTATTAGATTTTTTTCATCAACTGTTTATTTTTTCATAAGCTGCAAAAAATTGTATCCCTCTAAAACCAAAATGCAAATGCTTACATGTGAATACAAGAAGCTGAGGGATGGTTACATAGGCTCTCTCTGTACTATTTTTGCAACTTCTTTTTGTGAGTCTGTAATTATTTCAGAATAAAAGGGTTTTAAAAGTAAATTCAATAGAGTGAATTTATCTTTAGATAAACTGATTTACAATTTAATGCTTCAGACATAGTATTCAGTTCCAGATGAATAAATGCATATTATAAATTAATTTATTTCATTCCAAGTTTAAAGACAAAAACAAACTCAACTTTATAACATATGATTATCTAAAGATTTGGTTTGCCTTATCAGCAAAGAAAAAACAAGCTAAAACCAAGAACCCCTTTTCCTAAGATAGAAAAAATTCTATGATCTTTATGTTTATAATTATATCTTTTCTCCCTATGGTACCTGGGTTTACCTGGGTTTAAAATATTTTGAAAAAAAGCTCCTCTGTGTCTCCATGTGGTAATCCTTCTTTATTTTGCAGGTGTTCTCTTGCTAAGAACACTAGGACCATGCTTTGATGAACAAAGTGTAGTGTGTGTCTGTGTTTTTTGTTTTAGGCTTACAGGGGTTTAGTGATGTGACTTTGTCTTGGTTTAGTTACTTATCTAATTGAAATCCTGAGCAGAGCCACATAGCACATTTGAGTTGTAATGATGGTATTCTGTATATGTTGTTGGCACTTAGAATTATTTTTTGCCTTTTCTCTTGTTCAGCTCTGTGTAATTTGCATTTACTTTTCAGTGTTTTCATATTTCCTAAGAAATTACTAGATTATTAAGAAATTTGTTTATTATGTGAACCAGAGGTCAGTAATCCTAGTCTCAAAGGTTTAACTGAAGCATAATTAAATCTTCAAAATGTTGATTTTCATAGAGACATAGAGTGATTTGCTTTTTTTTTTTTAGAGCATTTGTAAAATTATTTATCCCAAAACTCATGTTGGGATATAATGTTTGTTTAAAGCCCAGATTATCTGCCCTAGACTTAAAATTATTGCGATTGAGGTGGAGAGGTATTCTCAGAGTCAGTAAGCATACAAAATTTTTTTGTCCTGATGAGGAGGCCAATGATTACTGATAAGAACTAACATTCTTGAACAGTGATATAAGAAATGGTTACTTTGAGTTGGATGTTTATAAATAGAGAGTGAAATGTTATAATAAAAGACTGTTCAAAGCAAAACAAAATAGTTCCTTTAAAAAATGCAGGAAAATAAGTGTTTTATACCCTCATTATTAATTTGAAATTATATTGTAAGATTTTTTTTAAAAATTATATTTTAGTTTTTTGGAGAAGCAGTTCAAGATATATTTTGGCAGAATATATTGTTATTGTATGAATCGAGAGGTCTTTGGCCAAATAGGTTTGGGAGATTCTGGGTTAGACAAAGTGAAGTTACTGTAGGCTTCTCAGAACCTTCGATATGCTATTGGTGGTTTCAAACTCCATTGAGGACCTGTATTTGACACACCATTTCCCTATTTTTATGTGGATTTTTTTTAACGTAAGTGTCATGTGGGACTTGTGTTCTGAGAAATACACTTAGAGAAATGCTGCCCTGCAAGTGTTTCTCCTTGTTGGTACTCATTGCAAAGGCTTCCAGCTGTTGGCTGCCCCTCTAGTGAGTGGTGGGAAAACGGGAAGAGACAGGTTAGGACTCCCTTGGACCATAGAGTTGACTGGGAAGTGGCTTTGGGTTTCAATAGGTTGCTGTTTAGGCACCTGTGAGGCCTGTGGTCAGTCCAGTCACTTTCGCTGGAATCCCAGTTAGCCTGGAACAGCTGCACAGGGGTGTGAACTGGCGGTTTCAGAGAACCAGCCACTTCTTAGGCATCTACAAGACAGAGCGAACCAACTTGGGAATCCAGAACAAAGTTCCAAACTGATTTTGGCTGTGCTTTAAAAGTACCAAAAAGGCAATGAGTATTTATAGCATTAAAGTCACATATGAGCTGGGTATTTTATACATATATATATATATGCATACACAACAGTGTCGTAGAAAGTCTACATTTGCTTCAGTGACAGAAGCAAAGAAAGTTTAATATTTTCAAGTTCTGTTACTGAAGACATTGTCTAGACAAGGATTGCATGTTTGTGTATGCTTTTTCTAGGATGAGTGTTTACAGCTTTTATTCTGAGCAGTTTCTATATCCCCCCCACTCCCATTTAAGCCTCACTAGACCTTCTTAGAGGACCAAATATGTTTGATTTCATCTCAGAGTACAAAATCAGCCTACTCATTGTAAGGAGGCTCTTTGTTTTCTACAGTGTATATGGTTGCATATTTGGAACTCCGTGCTTTGGATATGAATTTGATAGAAAGCCTGCCATTGCGTTTGAGTTGTGGTGTAATGGTGAACACCTATCCATGTGCAAAGCAGTTGGATCTTTGATTCTTTAGATTTCCTCATGCAAATTCAGAAAAATGCCTTTTAATCATTGAGTTTACATAACCAAGATCCTTGGAAGTCTAGAAAAAATGATTTGCCAGAGTTTGCATCAGTTCTGAGCAAGTCATGCACAGTGGAGAAGGCTGTGTGCTGGCCATCCATTCTTTGGCCTGTAGGCTGCCTGTGTTGCAGGGCTGGCGTCTCTATTTCTTGGAGAAGGATCGGTGTACTCAAGCTTTTACGTTAATTGCATAAAGATGAGCTTTATTCTTCTTCTAACTTGGTGTTTTATTTTGTAAAATAGGAAATAATGTCTTCTCATTTTTCTGCTCACTCTGAAGTGGAAATTTGAAGTGTTTGTAATGTAACTTCAGCTTTCTTAAAGACTGATGGTAAAGAAGACAAGAAATTTATGTATACTTATATTGGTTTTGTTCTACCAAGCTTATCTTTGAATGGTAAACATTTGAAACATCTCTTCTAGTGTACAACTACTATAGTTTTGTTATTAACAAACTTAAGCATTATTTGTCATAGTTTCAATATTCTAGCCTTGCCTAGTGTGAATATATTTTACTCAGAGATTATGTACAAGTACCCAGAAGTGATGATGATCAATGTTGTAAAGAATTTATTCTGATACACGAGAAACTGGATATTATGTCAAAATAGCTATTTTCAAAATAAAATCTCAAGTTGCTTGAATGTTTATTAACTCTTGGTTTAATGTTATTTATTCTTTGAGGTGAGTATTTCATTGGGAAGAATTTTGGGGTGGTTGAACATAGTTCTCTGCTGGGACTGAGCTACATGTATGGCAAAACCAATACAATATTGTAAAGTAATTAGCCTCCAATTAAAATAAATAAATTTATATTAAAATAAATAAACATTAAAAAAATAAATAAAAATAAAATAAAATGCCCATTCTTTCCATGATGCATTGAGGTCATTTGTGGTTTTCCCAGCCTGTGCTCAAGGAGGGTAGGTGCCTGCTCCTAGGCCATGGTATGTGTGTGACCTCAGAGAGCTCAACTTCTCAGGGCTACAGTTAGCTCATCCCTTCAGCTCTGTAAGTTGCTTTAAAATTTTCTCTTTTGCTCACCTGGGAAGTCCAGTGATGCTCCACATAATTGGATGGAAGACATACACTGAGAAAAATAATTATAGTTAAAGGGGAAGATATTCATTTTTTTTTTTGCTGCTTTTTGGGAAAAAAAGGGGGGGGGCAGGATATGGAGGTATAGAAACCCTGTGAGAGCTGTTAGTCTAGTAGGAGCAGTTTCCCCGAGGGGTTGAGTCTGTTCGTAGAGTTTTTTTTTTTTAATTGAGGTATAATTTATGTGTAGTAAATGCATCAGCCTTCCAAGTAGAGCTGTTAGGTATGTATTTCTCTCACATGGAAAGCCAACTACATCTTTGTTGATACTTCTGTCCCAAAGAACACAAGTCTTAATTGCATATGAACTTCGGGTTTCAATTCACTCGTGGGTGGATTGAGGTGGTTAGTAATCACCTGCTTTCCACAAGAGAGCAGGAAAGAAGAGTTGGTATTGGCGGGATAATAGAATTCTTTTGGGGGAAGACAACTCTGAGTCACAAAGCTGGAAACCTTTCACCAAAGACCTTCAGAAATTTTGGTTCTTACCTGCTCAGCTCGGAGCCTTGACTTTGGCCTGGGACAGTCTTGGGTGATGAGGTCTCCTGGGTGCCTACTGCAGTGCGATGCCGCTTGGTGGACAGAAGGCTACAGTGTAAACAGCGCTCTGTTTTCTTTTGGCACGAATAGCAGCTGTCGATGTTAAGTTTTGCCACACTGGGATCTTGTCCTGAGGAGACTGAGATAAAGGGGAAAGCGCTAAGATCACTGAGTACTGCCCACACATTTGAGACAAGTGTATATGAGAACAGGAAGGAAATGGCGGTGGAAAATGGAAGGACTTGTCTTACTCAAGATCATCGTATGTTCCTAGTTGTAAAGCAAAGGGGATACTCATCCCTTCTTGATCTGACAATTTTGGGGGAAAGGATGAGAAAACATAGTACATTTCTCCAGGTACATTAGTCAGCTTCCTGGAATGCTTTAGACATCTGTGATTAAGAAATGAAGACAGCTGTGCATCATCAAAGACGTTTCTAATTTCTAGTACAGCCAACTCGAGGTCCCAAATGTTGTACTTTACCAAGTAAGAGAGAGGCTAGGATATTTATCCTGCTTTTTGAGTAAGTGAGTAAAAATAGGGAAATCTTGACATTTATAAATAAAATTAGGGATTGGTGTTTCAGATCTGAGTTTGGGGCAGGTGGTCTTTTCAAGAATTTACATTTTGAAAAAGTTAAGAAATCTTTCAGTATAGAAGGAAGCATGACGCTTTCCAAATATCACAGTTAAGACCAAACAGATTTCAGTTTTATTTTAAATGCAAGAAGCAAGCTGACTTATCTGAGGGCTGTCAGACTGTGCCTGTTCTGATGTGTGTTCTCCCAGTTCTCTCCATGAGTGGGGATTTGCCTTTTTCACCAATGAACATGGTTTGCATTTTATATTACACATAATATCCAGTTCAAAGCATGACTACTGATAAAATGGCTTAGAAAAAGGTGGGATGGGATATAGTAGATGTAGAAAGTAAGAGGAAAAAGAAGCAAAGAGAAAGAAAATCTAAATATGATGTAACCAGCTGTGGGGAGGAAGGGGAATGCAACGTAGAAAGACAGTGGATTTTAGAGTTAGAAAGCCTGGCTTAACAGCACACCAAACCAGTGATTTTAAGCAAGTCACTTAATTTTTTATTTATATTATTCATTACAACGCAATGGAATAACTGAATCTGGATAAATGAATGTTTTTATATGTTTGTTTTTTTAAATATATAT
>NW_011494606.1:8063371-8069470 GCF_000754665.1 Bison bison bison
AAATATATATATATATTAAAATTTAGAAGCTACCAATAAAAAGAGCCCCATGCCACCTCTTATGAATAACCTGTTTCCATATTGGTATCTAGTCTTTCAGTCTTTTGTTTTCTACACACACACACACACACACACACACACACAATTCTGTATGCTATAACCCTATAGTATATATTTATACTATTCAGAGTGTGCTTTTTCACTTAATGTTCAGAAAATCTTGTAGGTTATTATATATTCTATATAAGTTTTAAAGGGTGTGTGCAATTTCAGGGTAAGATGTTACATGGTTTATTTCACACCCTTGTGATGAACATGAGGGTAAACTCTTCTTGTAATGGTCCATTTGTATTTGCAGTCCATTTGTATTTCTTCTGTAAGTGGTCTATTCATCCTCTGCCTAAAAGGAAAATAAGTTCACTTCTCTGAAACCCTGGCTTCTCCACTGGAAGCGGGGGTTTCCATGTGGTCTCAATGCAGTAACACACGGCAGATCCAGGATGCAGCAGGCGTGCAGCAATAGTCTTTCCTTCCACGTGATTTCCTGGATTAAGAGCTCCCAGAGGATAGAGACTTCTTTCTTTATTTATCCCAGCACCTAGTACAGTGCTTGGAGCAGAGAAGGAGCTCAAACAGTTCTTGAGGAAGGAGGAATAGCTGGGATTCGAAAACATTTTGAGTATATCAGGAAAAAGAGTGAGAAAAGTCGAAGCCAAGAGCCAATGAATCAGCAGTGAGAAAACTTAGTCAAAAGCTTACTATTAAAATGGAAGAATTTAGGTTTTATTCTCAAAGCTATATAAGAAATAATTGCTTATAAAGACATTAAATACCTATAAGTATGTAGACTTGAAAAATTGAGGTGTTTGTGTGTGAGCTAACGGGTACATATTTTAAGTACACTAAGAAAGGTGACTATAGAGTCAACTTAATTATAATGAATTATATCATCATAATTTATAATATAAAGATCATAAATTTTATAATTTATTATATTTACTTATAAAGACAATATAAATATTTATATAATACAAAACAATATTAGTTGTTATATTACTCATAATTATTTATAATAATATTAAAATTTTGAAAAGTGAAAAACATAATTTTAAAAAATGATTAATTCTGATTTTCATGTATCAGATTTGCCTAGACTAGGAGTAAATATGCAATAATGACATGACCATATTGTAAAATGGTAATAAAGTGATCCTGAGCTCTGGTGCCTCCAAAGGAAGGCGGTGAACTGGTGTCAGGCTTTGTTTTGTCCAACTCGCCCTGGGATCATGCGGGAGAGAGTCAGTGGTTCGATAATGAGATTTGCAGATGGCTTTAAATTGAGAGGTATTGTAAACATCAGGAATGACTGAGAAATGATACAAAAGGAGCTGGAAAGGTTAGGAACATGGACAGGAAATCAAATGATTCAGTCTGGAGTAATGCAAGCCAATCTGACATCTGGGGCCAAAAAAGAAATACAGATATGCCATGAAAGTGACAAACACGGAAAACAGTCATCTCAAAGCAGGCTGGGTTGAGGGGCGAGGGGCGGGGGCGTTGCGGAGAGGCTAGAGGAAAACAAGAGAAGTAGGAAGCAGGAACTGAAGGTGTCCAGGGCCCACTACATGCCCAGTACTATGATGTGGCTCTTTACACACTGATTTCTTTTTGACTAAGGTTTAGCAATTTGGTGCTAGGCAAGAAACAGAGATTTGAAGGTTAACTCAGTACCTAATGCCACAAAAGCGCAACCTCTCTTCTAGTTGGTCCTGATGACTGTTAGAGTATCATCAGTATAGAGAAGACTGTGGAAGTGGTCTGGAATCTTAAGTCCTAATAGGAAAGATCACTTGCCATACGCCTACCTGGGCATCGCTCATTCAGTGGGTGTTGCCAAGAATTCTTGGAACAGTTCCCTCCAGGCTATCCAGTTGCCAGCAGCATGAGGGGGCCCTACAAAACCTTCGTGAGTTAGTACAGGATCCAGTTTAAGCAAAACTAAGATGTGAGTCCTCGAGGCAGTCTGTCCATTCCAGCCATGTCCCACTCTCTCTTCCTGTGGCTGCTGTGTTTGCGTCTGCTCATCCGTATCATGGCCTCAACATGCTAACCCTTAGCAGAGTCCCCCTGCCTGTGTTGCCTACTATCCCTTATCCTCCTCTCTTGCTATAAACCTCTAGTGATGATTTGTATTTTCTCTAGATGTCAATAAACTAAATCAGATATATTGGTGATATTGGCCCCTTCAGGAATTTCAAACTCTTTTTTTTTTTTTTAATGGAACCACTACATTTAATTTTTTCAGTTACAAGAACTTGAGGAATTGGGCCACAATGAGAACTTCGTGGAGATGAGAAAGAAGACCAAATAATTCTAGGGAGGACAAACACTGAGCAGGTAATGTAATGCTTAATGTATCCATTCCCCGCTCTGAAAAGAAGAGCAGAACATCGGTGCAGAGAGTCTATTGAAGGAGTGAGCTGGAAAGGAGAGGTGTCAAAGGCATATTTCTTGTAGTTGCAGTTCCATCTTGTAAGGTATGTTAATGGCTCATATTGGAAGCTTGAAGCTGAATGTGTTCCCTATCCCCAGTCACAGTTGCTTTCTAACAGAAGGCCCTTAGGCTAAAAAAATTCATCCACTTATTCAACAAGTATTTACTGAGTATCTCCTATGTTCCAGGCACTGTTACTAGAACTGAGGATACATCAGTGAACAAAACACAGGTCTCTGCTGTTGTGGCTCTACATTCTAGAAGGGGGGACAATTAATAATGAACCTAATGAATAGCAGAGTATACAATGTAGTGGAAAGTGGTAAGTGCTATGGAAAATGGAAGTAAAGCAGGATAAGGGGGCTGGGAGTGCTGGGATTGAGGGCAAGTGATAGCAGTAAAGGGTGGCATATGCTCACTGTGAAGAGGAGCAAAGCCTTGAGTGAAGCATCGGGTGGCGTGGATATCTGATGAAAAGCATGCCAGGCAGAGGGCACAGGTGGAGCAATGGTCCTAAGGGAAGCTTTGTCTAGCTTGTCCAAGAATCAGCAAGGAGGCCAGCGTCTCTGGAGGAGCGCGATCAAGGTAGAGAATGACAGAGATGAAGTCAGTAAGATGTGGGGTGGGGGCAGACCAGGTAAGAGCCTACGGGTATTTGTAAGCCTTTGTTTGACCTTTGCTCTGAGCAGAGAAGTGATGTTGCTGATTCCTTTTTAAAAGGACTCCGTGAATTGTACTGAGGATTGACAAGAGTGTGAGCAGAAGGACCGGTGGGAGCATTGCATACTCATCTAGCCAAGAGATGGTAGTGGTTCAGATGGGTTAGAATGGCGGCGGGGGCAGTGGTAAGAAGAGGTTGGCTTCTGAATGTATTTTGTGGGTACCAGCAACAAGATTTCTTGTCTGCTTAGATGTGGGTTGTAAGAAAAAGAGAAAAGTGACTTAAAGAATTTTGGCATGAGCACTGGATGGATCGAGTTGCCATCAACTGAGATGAGAAAGACTCTGAGAAGAACAGATTTTGAGAAGACTGGGGGTTTCATTTTTGACATGTTGAATTTGTGGTATCTGTTACACATCCAAGTAGAGATGGTGAGTAAGCACTTTTGTAGACATAAGTTTGGAGTTCAGGAGATACAACTGAAGAGTCATGAGGATGATGTTATTTAAAACCATGAGACTAAATGAAATCATCAAGGGCTTTAGTTGTAGAGAAGAGAAGAGGTCTAAGAACTGAGACCAGGATGCTGAACATCAAAAGACCATGGACAGAAGCAGTGAGGAAGCCTGAGACCAATAAATCTGGAGGAAAATCAAAAGAAGGTGATGTCCTTGAAGCCACATAAAGAAGGGAGAGGGAGAGATTAAACACAAGGACCAGAGTGATAGACTGTGTAGGAGAGGGACCACGTGACTGCTGAATTTAGCAAAATGACCCTGAGGAGCAGTTTCCATGGACTGGGGGATAGGAATTAATTCAAGAGGGACTAGGAAGAGAGGATTTAGGAAGAGTGAGAAGAAATAAATGACGACTGAGATCATTGTAAACAGCACGACAGAGCTGGGAAAGATATCTAGAGATAAAACTGCCTTCCCTTGGGTCCTTGAGCTACCATCAGGGAGGCAGCCACCTATTTATGTATGTATATTTATGTGTAACTGCAAATCAAGTCAGCACGCAGCCAGCAGTGTTGAGCTAGGTCATTAGGAAACCTTCCCTAGTAACAGAGATTCAAATGGGGTTTAATAGAGTTTGTCAAGGGACTTTTTATTTATTACAAAAATATTGCTACTTAAAACATGGGCTTTTTCTCGAAATGATGAGCCAAATTCTTTTGTGAATAAGATCTAGCATATGAGTATGTTTATACTTAGTTAAGCCAGAGGAAGCAGAGACCAAGTCAATCACTGGAGTCGTCTTTGTCTAGAGGATTTCAGCTTCTGTGGTTTAGGTAATAGAGTTGGTTTCCTCTATCTAGGCCTGGGGCCCAGAAAACTGAGCCCAAATGAAGTAAATCGGCATCTTTATTTTCTGTTTGAGCTACTTAATGACTGTGCATTCATCAGGGGACAGGATGAGAACACATTTGAAAATTAAAGGGTTATTGCTATAGAAAGCATTGAGAATGCTGTGTGAAGCCTAAGCATGTTTCAGGAAAAGTATAATGTTTTAAAGGCACAGACTAGTCTGTGAACAAACCAGAAACCCTGGTGTTACCGCTTCCCCTATCTAGTCACTCACTGAGTCCTGTCTGTTTCTCACTGTGGTTATCACTGGAATCTGAACGGTGCCTACCATGGTTCACTGCCGTCCTGGGTCACTGCCGCAGATACGCCGTCAGCCTCCCACCTTCTGGTCAGACCCTTTCCAAACTGTTCTCCACAGTGTTCAAGAGTGAGCTTTCTAAAATGCATAAAGAACATGTTTCACCCTTGCTTAATACCTTTTAATGGTGCCTTGTGGTGCTGGAGAAGACTCGAGAGTCCCTTGGACTGCCAGGAGATCCAACCAGTCAATCCTAAAGGAAATCAGTCCTCAATATTCATTAGAAGGACTGATGCTAAAGCTGAAGCTCCAATACTTGGCCACTTGATGCGAAGAACTGACTCACTGGAAAAGACCCTGACGCTGGGAAGGATTGAGGGCAGGAGGAGAAGGGGACAACAGAGGATGAGATGGTTGGATGGCATCATCGACTTGATGGACATGATATTGAGCAAGCTCAGGGAGATGGTGAAGGACAGGGAAGCCTGGCGTGCTGCAGTGCATGGGGTCACGAAGAGTTGGACACGACTGAGTGACTGAACTGAACTGTTGTGTTTAAGCTCCTCAACACAGCGTATAATGCATTTCATTGTCTGGTTCAAGTTCAGTTGTGTCCCACCTTCTGTCCTCACCATGGAAAAATCCAGCCACCGAACCACCTAAATCTCCAAATAACCCCATACTTTCTTTTAAATCTTCAGATGAAGAGGCTCCAGTGAGTCACAGAGAAGCCACAAAATCAACCTAACAAGACTCAACAGAGAATTCTATTTTTAGGCTCCATTAAAATAGAAGTGGAAGGGAGGGTGCATGGTCAGGACACTCAAGATGACTGTTCTCTCGCTCTTTGTTATCTGCTCCACCAGACCCTGCTTCACCTACTAGCTTCTCACCCAAACCTGCTCACCCCCTGCCCCTGCTAGTGACTGTTCTAACCTTTGGGCCAGAACAGCTCCACCTGCTGGTTTATTAAAGGGGAACATCTGCCCTTGTGACGGTGGGTAACCTGAGGGATGAGGGAGAGGGATGTGCCCAGCTGCCGGTTGCCCTGGTAACTGATAAGCCAACCCGAGGACAATTCCTCCTGCAAATAGTAGCCCTTTGCTTCTCCCCCAAGGAGTAAAGATTACTGCCACATCCTGTCTGCTGGGGTAGGGTGTCTTTTTTTCAGACGTGTAAGATCCCCTCTCCATTAAACCACTGGTGTCTCTGTGCTGGCTCTGGGCTCCTTCTTCAGGCTGGAGGATGGGCAACTACAAGGCTTGCAGGCCTGTGGGGTGCAGCCCAACAGAGGTCCTTTGTTTCCATGTTCCTTATATTCACATTTTACTAGCTGATT
>NW_011494606.1:8069570-8081257 GCF_000754665.1 Bison bison bison
TACTAGCTGATTCTGTTTCTGCTTGGCTCATGCACATGTGTAACAGCACTGCACCTAAGTCATGTTTGACTTCTCTACTCAGCTTGGGCTTCCCCGGGGGCACAAACGGGAAAGAATCCACCTGCAATGCGGGAGACCTGGATTCAATCCCTGGATTGGGAAGATCCCCTGGAGGAGGGGACGGCAACCCACTCCAGTAGTCTTGCCTTGGAGAATCCCGCGTGGACAGAGGAGCCTGGCGGGCTATAGTCCATAGGGTCACAAAAAGTCAGACACGACTGAGCACTACTCAGCTTTGAGAGCTCTCATGGCTTAGTTCTTGGTTATGTTTTCACACTTCACTTCACACATCCACTTTAACACTTTCCCTTGTTTGTCTTTTCCATCTTGGGTCTTCAAATCCTGCCTATAATCTGAAGTCTCACAGACTGATGTCTCCAGCTCAGGCGTCTCCTGTGAGACCAGACTCATATTCAAAGGGGATCTAAGAGGTGTGCAGCAATCTCAAACTTGTATCTAAACCTGAACTCTGATCTTCACTCTGCCAAAACCTCTTCCTCTGCTGCTGCTGCTAAGTCGCTTCAGTCGTGTCCGACTCTGTGCGACCCCATAGACGGCAGCCCACCAGGCTCCCCCGTCTTTCCCATCTCAATAAACATCGCCCATACTACCCCACTGCTTAAAATCAGAGACCTGAAAATTTACCTCTTTCTTAGTTTGTAAGAAAACCTAATCACATGCCAGGCAATGTCCAAAATGTTTAATATGTAATAACTCTTTCTTTTAACGAATCTGCAAGGTAGCTATTATTATTATCACTTACATCATTGATGAGGAGACTAAGGGACAGAGAGGTTAAGTGATTTTCCCAAGGCCACACAGCTTACTGAATAGTGGAGCTGCGATTTAAACTCAGATGATATGGTGTCAGGGTCTGTGTGCTTAAATCAATTTCTACGCAAACTGTTATTCTTGGAATCTCTTTGTGATTCACTCCTGATCAGTTCACATCCAGCTTATCAGAAGTGCAAACAGTTCAACCTCCAAAAATGCCCTGAATCCATCATTTACTTCTTTCCATCACAGTTGCCATCACCCCAGCCTTTTGCCAAGACTTTCATAATATTGCCTTGGAGATTTCTAATTCTGCTCTTGTCCTTTCCACCTTCCTCAGCTCAGCATCCCCAGCCATTCTTTCCAAAGAAGTCAGATCTTAGCTTGAGTGTATGTTTTGTTTTGTTTTTTTTCTGAGAAGCATACCTTGACTTCAATAAATGAACTAATCCTCCCAATTATTCTTTCTCTCATCACCCTACTCATTTCTTTCATGGTAAATTTCATAATTGATAATTATAAATGTGTCTTATTTTTACATACCCCCTGAAAAAAGGGCTTTGTTTTATTTGCCACTACCTCTCCAGTACCTAGCAGAGAGCTTAGCCCATAATGGGCTCTTAGTAATATTTGTGAATGATTGAATGGATGAGTGGCTAGTATTGAGCAAGACGTGACTATAATTTTTATTTTATGTGTTACCATGAAAATAACAGTTTCACTTCTTTATAGTGGACCAATGGGAGGAAGCTGTATGATTTACTGAAAAATATAAAAAGTATGATTTTTTTAAATAAAATATAGTTTTATTATTTCAATGAAGGACTTTGTATAGTTCTAGCAAGCATGCTAGAACATGCTAGTTCTAGTAAGTACTACTTTTACCCCAACACTCCTTTCTAAGAGATTCCACCCCTGCCCTCACACCCCTAACTCATTGGACCAGGGACAGAAACTGACCCAAGCTGAGCTAATGATGAGATTCTCCTTGCTCAGACTTCAGAGTCAAGAAACTAAGGAACAGATTTTTGAGGCAACTGCATTCATTCAGGCTTCAGATATTTGTCAAGCATCTGGAATAAATGATCATTGGGGATATAATGAACAAGACACTTCTCTCCTTGAAGGCATTTACAGTTCAGAGGGAAAAACGTGCTACTGCAATTCAGTGAGTTACACGCCATGCCATGGGGATTACACAGGAGTGCCTGGGAGAGGTACCTTAAACAGTACTGCAAAGGCAGAGCAAGCTTCCCAGCAAAGGTGCTATCTCAGCCAAAAGAAGGAGTCACAGATCCAGAAGAGAGCTGGCATGAGGGGAAAGGGTATTTATTCTAAGCAGAGGGAACAGAAAATGCCCACATAGTACATTCAGTCTGGTGTGCAACGACAGGGGAGATTTTCCTGAGACGGGAAAGTGGTCTCCATCATGAAGGCCCTTGTTCGCCTGTACAAAGTCTGGACTCTATGCTGAGGGCCATGAGAGTCCTGAACAAGGGTTTTTAGCAGAGGAGTGTCACATTCAGATGTGTACTCTAATAAAATCCCTGTGGTCTCAGTCAGAGGGAACATGTTGGAAGGAGATATCCCAGTTAGGACATTGTGAAAGAAATCCAGACACAAAATGATGTTGGCAGGAATAAGTCAGTGACAGTGGGAAGAGACAGAGTGGATGGCTAAAGTGTGTTTAGGGTGATGATAGATGGGGAGAGATGAATTAAGGACAGTGTCCAGGCTTGCAACTTGGGCTCGAAGGAGACTGTGAGGTCATCCTCAGAGACAGGAGACACATGAGGGACCTCAACAAAAAGGTCAGGGCTGGAGCCGTAAATGGGAGTGTTGTCCCTGAAGAATTACTGAAGCTTTTGGATTGACTTTACCCAGTGAATTTGTGGAGAAGAAGAACAAAAGAGCCTATGGGTGGAATCCCATGTAACTCCAGCATTCAAGAAGGTGAATGAGGAAGAAGAGCCTACAGAAGACTTGGAGAAGATATATTCTGAGAGCCAGTTGCAAACCCAAGGAAGAGTGATGTTGGGGAAACCAATGGAGGAGACCCTCTCCAGAAGGGTCTGATGAATGTCAGCGTTCTAACGAAAACAAGGACGGACTTCACAGTAACTAAATGCTTAGTGATCTCTAACAGACACGTTTCTCTGGATTACAGAAACGTCATTCTTAACAATCAATGGCGGTATTCATCTCTTTGTCCCTAAGAAGATTCCCAATAGTCCCCTTACCTTCACTGTCTGCAGATTCTCCAAGAGTGGAGTCTGCATTCATGAGGGTTTTCTGAATTTGGTTTTCAAATGTTATCACATGTTGGTTCACGAAGTACATTTGAATGTCAGAGTTGAGAGTGTGGAAAAAAGGAGACATAAGGAAATTTTATTTAAAAAATGTTTTTCAACTTTAAGCAAAGCATCTAACAGCCCACTAAGTTTAGCATTTCGTGTGTGTTTATGACCTGTCAAAAACTGCCAGAACTTGACTTGGGATCAAGAAGGAAAAGATGTTGCCTGTTTGTCATCTCTCAGAGCATCCAACTTCTGAAGGCCACTCTGCAACCAAAAAAGAACTTTCCTTCATCAGGGGACATTTGTCGAAAGAGAGGAACGTTAGTAATAGGATCCAGGCCGTGTTATGTTCATTAAACAATTAGGTGCTGATGCCAGTCAGTAATCGCTTTTTTCCATTTTATTTTCAATAATGTCAGTGTTCCTAAGAGACCTGCATGGGATTGGATCTGGTATTTTAATCAGAATTTTAGTGTATTTTCAGTACTGGTAACATCTCCCTCCCTCCTACTTACACTGAGCAATAGACTCTCCTGGGCCTGGTTTGTGCTCCTTCTTCTGAATGTTTAGTCAATTTAATATACACAGTGGATGTATTCTGGGGGAAAAATGCTAGGCTTCCCAGCAGAGTTATTTTAAAGATTAGGTGTTGTTTAAAAACAAAGCCATACCATTCATCACAATTATAAGGCAGGAAATACAGCACTCTGCAGGGTTTGATAAGAACTTTCCTTTAAGGACGCTTGTTTTCCTGGCCTCACAAGCACTCCACTTCTCTGAAGGTGATTTTGTGACATCCCTCTGAAGGTTCATGTCCTGGAAGAACTCAATCCTGTTTACTGAGTGCTTTCCACTTAAAACTGTTTCACTGAATGATTGGTGGAATGGGAAAGGAAGTACAATAGGAAAGCAAGGCTACCTATCCTCAGGTCTGCGACGGAAGGCCTGAAGCTCACCAAAGGCCTGGGCCAGACCATGAGCACCGTCTTCCCTCTTCTGGGTTCACACAAGAGGTGCACACACATGTGTGAGAGGGCTCCGATCTCAGCCCACCGACTCTAGGTTTAAGAATAACTTGCTTCATTTTCTCTAACGGCTAAATTCCCAATGCCAACCTCTTACTTCTCCTGGCTAGCAGAAAAAAACAAAGAAAAAAAACGCTAAACAAACAGAAAATGCATAACCCCAGTCTTTCCTGCGGACCCCTCCCTACTACTGTTTGTGCCAGTCTTTCTGTTAGGCGGTGCCAAGGCCTCTAGGGTGGGGCTCACCTGCCCTCATCTATATAGTCCACCTCTGAGCCAGCCCCCGGCCCCTGCCCGCCTGCACTGGTCCTCAGGCCAAGCCCCTCTGTGCCTCTGGCTGCATGTGACTCCCTCCCCACCTAACTCTGCCCCCAAGCACCTCTGTACCCAGCTGACAGCACTTGCCCAGGAAGCAGAGCTTACCCATCCTTCTCCCTGTCACCTCCCTCCTCACTTCCTCCTAGGCGAACAGAATATCGCCCTCGTCTGGGGAAATCGCTTCTTCTTTCCCTATTCAGTACAATCTGCCTCCCCACTCCCACCCCTTTTCTCTTTCAATTGAGTCTTCTTCTGCCAAGGGCTTTGGCTTTTGTTCCCAAAGCTTGGAAGCAATGTCTTTGCTTTATGCCCTGCCACAAACCTCCTGTGAAGCAGGAACACAGAGTCAGCTGTTATCTGCTTGAACAGGAAGGAAGGGAAAGAGGAAAAACAGGACTACCATCTTGGTAGATAGATGGCTCAGCATCTTATCCCACTCGAACACACATCTCCCCTGACCACTGCTCCAGACACCTGGACACCCAATGTCTGTTTGAAGATATCACTGGTGGCTCAGACAGTAAAGCATCTGCCTGCAATGCAGGAAACCTGGGTTCAATCCCTGGGTCGGGAAGATCCCCTGGAGAAGGAAATGGCAACCGACTCCAGTACTCTTGCCTGGAGAATCCCATGGAGAGGAGCCTTACGGGCTATAGTCCACGGGGTCGCAGAGAGTCCAAGACTGAGCGACTAACTTTCACTTTCACTGCAGCCCCGCTGGCCACATTTCCTGACATCCAAGGGCCCAGGAGCCTAGGGGCCTCCTACACAGACATGCGTGCTGAATAGCAGGGAAGAACAGCCTGGGAGAAACCCTTCCCTTCGGCACAGGAGGGAGCGCTGGCCCAGGCCACTGAGCACAGCACCCACGGTGTGAACCACTCGGATCCAGCCCTGGAGGCCACCATGCCTTAAAGGGGAGGACCGTGTGGAGTGACAGAAAGAATTGTAACCCAGGTAAGGATCCAGATAAGGCTGCGACTGGTCTGCATCTTCCCGCCCCTGCTGCATAGATGCCAAATGAAATACAGAAGAGTGGGACACAGAAGGCGAAGTCCTTTCGCCGCCGACCAGAGGCCGGAGGGTAATCAGAGACATCAAGGACTCCAGGAGCAGCTGGAGAAGGACGGTGGATGGCGCAAGATGTCCTAGAGGTCCCGGGTAGTTCCGCACCACTGGGTGCTTTGGCAGGTGGTTGGGAGTCACAGAGTGAACACCATGCAGCTGATCAGAAGGCCAGCAGAGAGAGAGAAGAGTAGTGCAAGCAGCGGCCTGAGTTCTGGGGCCAAAACTTCCTGCGCTATGACTCGCATGTTCTCAGAGACACAGGAAAGTGACGAGGAAGTTCTGTCACTGTGCAGGTGGGAACAGGCCCGGGAGGTGCTGCTGTTTTAGCAGAACTAAGGACAAGCTGTTAAAGAACCTTAACAAGGATCTGTAAGCTGAAAGGAATCAGGAGTTACCCAAAGCCACCACCCCCATGTCTCTATATCAGGATTTTAATCTGAGCACCAGAGTGGAATGGGTGAACCTTTCTTCCGGGAGGGACCTGAGTTTAAATTCCAGGCTTGTTTTTAGCTATCAAGTTCTTTGGCAAATTGCAGGATCTCTTTTCCCTCCTCTGTAAGTGGGCACAATAGTCTTATAAAGTACACCTAGCATATTACCTGTTGTATAAAGAGGACCAAATAAATGATAGCTGCTACTGCTATTATTATTACTATCACAGTTTTCATCTGATCTCTTGATTTTAGTAGTGAAAACCCAGAGCAAGCACCTACAGGGTTTTAGACTGTCTTTGGATTTTTGCATTTAGGTCAGGTAAGAGACCAGAGCATGTGATCAAATGTCCAGTGGGTGACATCTGAGAGACCTTAGACTCACTTTATTCACTCATTAAGGTCACACACTTGGATTGTCATAATTCTCTTGGGATTTGGGGACTGAGTCTGCAAAAAAAGATGGCATTTGCTGAACCTAAGCCGTGAACAGCTGTGCTGGGCTAGAAATAGCTTCCCAAGCAATGGCTTTCCTTGCCAAGTCAAAGGCACAGCTTACAGTGGGCTTGGAACCACAGAACATCTAACAGGAGAGATCCCTTTCTCAAGGTGACACCCAGAAATCTTGCACCTTCAGGACAGGGCAATGACCAATTTCTAGAGCACATTCTTTGCCCTGATTTGGTACAAAGACACAAGAAAAGACTCAGAGGCAAGAGAAGCCTCAGTGATTTATTATAGGGAAGTAGGTTCATTAAATCAAAACCCCAGCAGGAACTGTAAGTTAGAGAACTTCCAAAGCTTTGACTCCCACATCTTCTGTTGCCTGTTGTCAAGCGCATTTGTGGATGTAATAGCCAAGTCTGTGTCCCCAAAGTCCAAGCCAACCGAAGAAAGCAATGCATTTGGTGGAAAAATCATAAAAAAATAAAGACACCCTAATAAAGCAGTTGGACTATTCCCACTGCATTTTGACCAGAAAAGGGAGCTATGGAAAGATTCTGTCACCATCTGTGCTCTACTGGCCATAAAATTATAAATCAGAGAAGGCTGGCAATGGAAGGACTTCAGAGGTATAACCCAGCCACTCATCCGTGCCCAGAGTCTTACAGCTAATGCAAGGCAACTTCGGGACTAGAACCCAGGGCTTCGAGTCCCAGCCAGGGCCCTTTCTACCCTTCAGGCAGCTGTCCCAGAGGTGGCAAGAGCTCACGTTTTCGGAAAGCACTCCAAGCTCATTAACAAAAAGGTGCCGCTAATTGCCAGTTCGTACTTGCATCTGGGGATCAGGGACAAGAATAACACTGCATGTTGAATCCAAAGGGACCAGGAGGCCAACAAGAACACAGGCTGCCTTCTGATCAGTCTGTGTTCCAAGTTCATTTCCAAGCCATTTGTTTGGACAGCACAGCATACAATAGAAACAACTGTATAAATGGTTAACTTCCCAGGTCAATCTAGAGAAGCTTATTTAATATATAACTTTATTGTGATACCTGACTACTCCTGATATTCCAACTCTAACAAGCCACCAATTTATGTCTGTTTCGTAAATAGAAAAGACAAGTTCCAGGCTTCAGCTTGGAAGGCAGCAATATCGTGCTCATTTTTTCCTCCAGTGGGAGTGGTTTACCTTGCAGTTGACTGGGACTCTAGGATCTGGGGGACAAGGGAAGAAGCAGAAACTCGTCCCTTGGCTCTGGGAACTTGCTCTTACACTGACCCGTGGGAGGTGCTGGTCACCAGCAAAGGTCTCAATGGTCTAAGGTAAAATACAAGAACAAAGTTCCAGGGCAGAAAGTTTTTCACAAAGCAAAGTGTATTCAATTTAAAGAACCACCCTTGTATTCTTGAGATGACTCTGATCAATTCTGGGTGTTGAATTATCTTTTTGGAAATGACTGTAGTCAATGGTACTTGTTTTCTTAATATTCTTTCTTGGAAAAAACCTATGGGCAATCCTATGTTGATGGTCTCCAGAACTGCATCCCAAAATTCAGAGAACCCCAATTCTGAGAACCACTGCTCAACACGTCCCCATTTCTCGGGTGAGCTGGGGAAGGTTTTTGCTGTACTGTCCGTCAGGGCTCTGGGAGAGGTGAGCCAAGCCAAAGCGAGCTGATGAAGCTGGGATATCCCTCATCCTTTACCATTAGTGCGTGGAGCCATATGGCTCTCTCATAAATTAAATGTCCCCAACGAAGGTCTGGTTGGGATTAACTTTCTCTGATGATTTAGAAGACAAATTCTGCATAGGCCAGGGGTACCTCTCTTAAACTTTTAATTGAGACTGTGGCAGGAGATTAGATGGGCCTCATACTGAGCAGCTGGAGTCTGTCCCCATGTGGACAGATAGTCCAAGATAAAGACAAATGGCAGGAACAAGGAGGAGCTGAGTCCTGCCTAGATAAGAGAGAGAGACCACGTATTTATCATTCTTGAGGTCAAGGAGACCTTCCTGACTACACCAGCACAGAAAAGTCCCTTGGGGGTCAAAGAGAGAGGGCGTGCCACCCTATAGTAGCTGATATCAGTCATAGGCCTCTTCGCTAGAACCCATGTTGGCTAAGAAATGCATGCACATACATGGGAGAACCCTGATTTAAACCAAATACAGACTCAGAGTCAGGCAAGGCAAGATGGCCGGAAGAAATGTGGAAGAAATGCCCCATGTAAGCGAGTCAAACTACCACGAGGGTGTTGCTCTTTCCCAGAGCCTGCCTGTGTGCGTCTATTCACACGAACTCTTTTTTTCCCCTAAAAAACACTTTACCTGTTTCACTACTTTCTATCTCTTTGTGAAAATTCATTTTCTGCAAAGCCATACAGGCCAGGGTCCTGTCCCTGGTCTAGTGGGTAGGATTCAGCGCTTTCACTGCCTCTGCTTGATTTCAGTCCTGGCCGGGAACTGAAGCCCTGTTTCAAGTCGCTGCAGGCCAAGGCCACCTGCGATTTAGATCGATTAGAAACCTATGATATTTCAGGCAGAGACTAGTCATTCAGTTAGGAGCTAGCTACCACGTCATGAGGAGTGTGTGAGATGACCAAGCAAATCAAACCACACATTTTCAGGGAAACATTTAATGTACCCAGGAATGGGGCCCTTTAAATAATGTTAAACATCAATCTGATTAAAATATTAATTAAAAAACTTATTATCAGATATTTTTGAGACAGATTCGGTAGGCCTTGTTAGGTAAGCATTTTTTATTTGTGTTGTTCTGCTCTTGAAAGCAAAGCAAAACCAAATAAAAGCAAAAGCCATATTCACATCCTGTTGTTCCCCTTTCTGTGCTCGTGGAAATCCCGCCTAAACAGCCCTTTACTTCTTTCCTCTCTTGGATGCTGCCTTAATTCAGGCTCTCCTCACTTCCTGCCCCAAACCTGGTTTTCAGACTTCCATTTTAAAATCACAGCATACTTTCCTCAAAGTCTATATGGAAATCCAGTTCATAAACAGAAAACTGCTTTACCTGGACCAGGGTGAGGGCTGGTTCCCAGTGGCCTCACCCCTTGCCTCCATCATTCATTCATTCAATGTATTAATTGAAAACCACTGGTCTAGTCTATCGACTTAACTTCCTAACTGGGCCTCCTGCTTGGAGTCACTGGTCTCTATCATATTCTGTCCATCCTGGTAGCAGGACTATTTTTCTAAAACCCAGATCTGATCTTGTCACTGCCCTTTTCAGAAACTTTCAATTCTGTCCTTACTGTGTGTGATGTCTTGACTCTATGGTGTCAGCCACATCTGAGCCTTTACCGAGGAAAAGGATCTAGATAGAAGCTATAAGAGTTGATTTTATATTTGCAAATGATGCAACCATCAGGGCTTAATTTTCAAAATAAACAGCTCATACAACTCAATAACAAAATAAAAAGCAACACAATTTAAAAATGAGCAGACAACCTAGATAGATATTTCTCCGAAAAAAGACATACAGATGGCCAATAGGCACATGAAAAGATGCTTATCATCACTAATTTTAGAGAAATGCAAATCAAAACTACAGTGAGGTACCACCTCACACTGGTTAGAATGGCCATCACCAAAAAGTCTACAAACAATAAATGCTCTGGAGAGGGTGTGGAGAAAAGGGAACCCCCCTACACTGTTGATAGGGATGTAAGTTGGTGCACTTACTATGGAGAATGGTGTGGAGGTTCCTTAAAAGAACTAAAAATAGAGCTACCCTATCACCCAGCAATTCCACTCCTGGGCACACACCTAGACAAAAGATAATTAGAAAAAATACGTGCACTCCTAGGTTTATAGCAACACTATTCACAGTAGCCAAGATATGGAAGCAGCCTAAATATCCATCAACAGATGAATGGATAAAGAAGACGTGGTACATATTTACCAGTAGTAGAATATTACTCAGCCATAAAAAAGAATGAAATAAAGCCATGCCATTTACAGCAACATGGATAGATCTAGAGATCTTCATACTAAGTGAAGTCAGAAAGAGAAAGACAAATGCCATATGCTCTCACTCATATGTGGACTCGAAAATAAAACACAAGTGGACTTATCCGTGAAACAGACTCAGACAAAGAGAGTAGATTTGTGGTTGCCAAAGGAGAGGGGAGAGTCAGGGAGGGAAGGACTGGGAGTTTGGGATTGGCAGATGCAAACTATGATACAGAGAATGGATAAACAACAAGGTCCTTCTGTAAGCACAGGGAACTGTATTCAATATCCTGTGATAAACCATCATGGAAAAGAATATCAAAGAAGAATATATGTATATATACATGCATAATTAAATCATTTTGCTGTATAGCAGAAATTAACACAGCACTGTAGATCAACTCTACTGCAGGAAAATTTTTAAAAACGAGTTGATTTTATTGAAGGCTCAGTGAGACATGGGGGGACCATGGGAGATACTTCAGTGCAGGTAGTAAAGCGAGACACACAGTCAGGGGACGGCCTCCTCAGCAGCTCCAGAGAGGAGCCAGCGCTGCTGCGTCCTGGTTGGAGGTACTGCAGTGTGTACCCTGGTGGTAGCAGGGGACCACTAATGCCCCGGGGTCCCAGGGTCCAAGGAGGATGTGTGTGGGGTGAGGGGTGGGCCCATGGCAGAGTGGGGGCAGTTGCACCAGCAGTGGCAGAGGGCTTTTTTGGGAGCATGAGCGAGCCTCTGCGGATGCCGGCGCTGTTTGTAGGACACTCATTTGGAGCGGGTCAGGAGTGAATAAGAGCCTGTGTAATCCCAGTTAGTACCACCACTTGGCCACCTTTATTCCTATGTTCTGATGACAGCTGAGGTTGTCTTGGGTCATATGGGCTTTAAGAAAACAGTTCCTGAGAAAGTTAATGAGAAATAGTTGTCAGGATTAAAACATATCCTTCCATCACCCTTTCTCAAAGAACTGAGTTCATACCATGTAGAAGATGTTCTGTAGTGGGGGCGTTTTGACTGAAGTAGCTAATTAAGGGCTGACACGGAGAACTGGAGTCCTGGGCCCGTCACAAATCTCCCCAAGGCCTTGGCTGTGGTGTCAGCAGATTTATGCTTTGTAGGCAGTTTGCTCCCTTACCTGGTTTGCAGCAACGGGATGGGGTGAAGGTGAACAAGACGAGTCATCTTACAGCGGTGACTTCTGAAGCGGAACATGGCTTGCGGTTCCTTAGGGGATTAGAGGTGACCTGTGTTTAAATCTTGTGTGCCTGAGTGGGGTGTAGCCCCAACTAACAGCTGTTTGAC
>NW_011494606.1:8081357-8092436 GCF_000754665.1 Bison bison bison
CAGCTGTTTGACATATGAAGCAAGGATGCCTTCAAAGTGTCGTGGATGGGTCAGAACAGGACTAGCATTGTCTTAACCAAAAGACAGGCCCACATTTTAACCTGCTGTTCCTTGGGGTCCTTCCCTGACTTCAGCACCAACATGATCAGGACCTCCCAGCTGCCCAGGGGGCATGCACAGGCTTCCTACTTTAGCTGCTGGTAGGCAGAAGTTCCAGAGAAGGTAATGGCACCCCACTCCAGTACTCTTGCCTGGAAAATCCCATGGATGGAGAGGCCTGGTAGGCTGCAGTCCATGGGGTCGCTGGCGACTGGGCGACTTCACTTTCACTTTTCACTTTCATGCTTTGGAGGAGGAAATGGCAACCCACTCCAGTGTTCTTGCCTGGAGAATCCCAGGGATGGTGGGGCCTGGTGGGCTGCCGTCTATGGGGTCGCACAGAGTCGGACGCGACTGAAGCGACTTAGCAGCAGCAGCAGCAGCAGCAGCAGCAGGCAGAAGTTCAGTTCCTCCCAGGTATGCTTGTTAAACCCCAATCACAGACCATCTGTTTCCAGTGTTTTCCCAGGTTGCCCTCTGAATGCAGGGAGGATGGAGTGTTTTGCAAACACTGCAGCTATTAGCTTCCCCGCTGATCACACTTCAGGGCAATGGGACACTTTTCTAATGGTAAACTCTCCTTAAGCTTGAGTCATTTAAAATGTTTGCGATCAGCAATGTTCAGTTCAGTTCAGTTCAGTTCAGAGGAAGCATATTACAGCTGACCAAGCAGAAAGGCCTCTGTAAGTCTCTGCCTCCGCTCTGTGATCCCATGGTCCAATTCTCCTTTCTCAAAGAAAGAATTTAACCTTCAGGAAGGATGGGCTGGAAATTTTCTCTGAATCTTATCAGTGATTTCATCAAATGTGATCTGGCCTCCCTTGCTTGCTAAATGGCAGAGGATACATTTGTAACCCGTATCTGAAGGCTCCAAGGAGGTCTTGGATACTCTCTGTGTAAATAAAGGACAGGGATTGCCCCTCATTCTGAGTGGGCAGAGCTGCCCCAAGGTGCTCTCATCACTTGTCTCATTTGTATGGCTGGCTCCTGCTCTCTTGGGAGAGGTACCTGAAGACCTCCTAGGCTGTGTCAGGAGGGAATTTGATCACTAGCTCTCCGGTGACTTGAGAGACTGAATTGTTTGTGTATTTATCAGCTACTTGCACATTATCTTCTATATATTGCTTGTTCAGATCTTGCTTATTTTTTTGACTCTGCTGTGCTTTGTCGCTTAGTGTCTGACTCTTTGCAACCCTGTGGACTGTAACCTGCCCGGCTCCTCTGTCCATGGGGATTCTCCAGGCAAGAATACTGCAGTGGGTTGCCATGCCCTCCTCCAGGGGATCTTCCCCACCCAGGGATTGAACCTGGGTCTCCTGCATTGCAGGTAGATTCTTTTACCCCTGAGCCACCAGGAAAGCTTGTGTGTGTGTGTGTGTGTGTGTGTGTGTGTGTGTGTGTGTGTGTGTGTGTGTGTGTGTGTGTGTGTGTGTGTGTGTGTGTGTGTGTGTGTGTGTGTGTGTAACTGAATCAGTTTACAACATAAATTAACACAACACTGTAAATCAACTATACTTCAGTTGGAATACATTTTAAAAAAAAGAGGCTTGATAACTTTTGAATGAGCGTCTGGAATTCTAGGGCAGGGTCACATAGGAAACAGAGGATGATTCGTCTAAAATATTTACTCTCTAGCCCTTCATAGAAAAAGTTTGCCTGAAAAAACAAAGAAAGAAAAAGTTTGCCGAGCCCTGCCTCCATGGTGCACCTTCTTCTAGTAATAAAACAGTACAAATTGTAACCACAAGGAGATACCAGTTCACATACTCATCAGATTATCAGAAATCTTGAAGTGAGAAATGAAACACACATATTAACAAAGAGACGTGTGTGAGTATGTTTGCTGTAGCCTGTTGGTCAGAATTCTTAAACTGGGTAATTTTTCACCAGGAAAAAAAGATTTTGCTATATGCATATAGTGGAATACGTTTTTGAGATTTTGGCTATAAACCTTCAAAACACCAAACTGAGTGAAAAAAAAAAACTAAACTAAAACAATTTGCCGAATGATGCAAAGCTCCAATACTTTGGTCACCTGATGCAAAGAGCCAACTCATTGGAAAAGACTCTGATGCTGGGAAAGATTGAGGGCAAGAGAAGAAGGGGGTGACAGAGGATGAGGTGGTTGGATGGCATCACCAACTCAATGGACATGAGCTTAAGCAAAATCCGGGAGATAGTGAAGGACAGGGAAGCCTGGCGTGTTGCAGTCCATGGGGTCGGAAAGAATTGGACATGACTGAACAACAATTTACATAAAATTTGTAAATATGCAAATAGAATCTGCTCCTGTGGGTGAAGGATACATAATGAGCTAGATGAGTCTCCAAAGGCTGGTCTAGCCCATGGGTGGAGGGCTAGGCTGAGATCCAGGTTGTGTGGCGGGGAGAGGGGACTCTTCCCCAGGCTTGAAGCTCCAGGTTTCAACAGCTTTCATGCAGTGAAGAGACCCTGGGCGAGAGACCTCTTAACTGTGGACTCACTCACTGTCATGCCCTTTTAGTCTGGAAGTCAATGTACTCTCATATGGGAATTTCTTGCCCAGTTATAAATGCCCACATTTTATTTGCTGAATCATCGTGTCTTCAAGGTTCTAGTTAAATGGACTGATCATATATAGGATAAATCCATATAAAATACATAAATATCAAATTCAAGAAAAGAGTTACCCCTGAGATGAAGGTGGAGGACAGAAGAAAAGGAGTTAAGAAGACATCCCAGTGGCTATAAGGTATCTATAATGATTTGTCTCTTTATAGCATAGGAATCAGTATGACAAAATGTTATGATCTGATTAAGCTGGGAGAGGGCACGTGAATGGGATCTACAGGGTGAATGGAAGTTGGTGGATAGAGGATTGAGCTTCTTGGTAGAAAATGAGAAACATCTATTTTTATGAGAAGAGGATGGTCAGAACTGGTATCCAATCTAGGCCGCTACACTAACTGTTCTATACTCTACAAACATTTGTTGAATGCAGGAATTTAGCACATTCTTAATAAGCAGCACAGTGGGTGGCAGGGGTCCAACGCTAGGATGAGACACAGCTCCTGCCTTGAAGGCACGCACAGCAGTGAGGGGAGTCCACCCTGCGCCAGGACTGAAGCTCCTGTGGAGAGGGATGGGAACACAGCACACCTGCCTGAGCACACGGCTGTGGGGGCAGGGGGACCACTGATCTGGGGAGAGGAGGGAGGGCGAAGAGGATTCTTCAAGCAGGGAGTGGGAACTTAGCTGCTGAGACACAAAAGCACCTCCTACGGAGGAGAAAGGGCACAACATGCTCAGGGAAGGGGGGAAGCACAGCTGGATGTGTGTGCCAAGTGTGTGTGTGTGCACGCCAGCGTAGCATCATTGAGTGAAAACTAAGGCCATCTCAGATAGAAGGGGTTGGGAAGGCTCTGACTGCCTTTCTAGCTTGTACTTCCTTCCCAGGCATGAGAGCTACTGAGGCTGGAAAGCTTGGAGTGTTAGAAAGGGCGGTGTGATAAGACCTGTCCTCAGAAGTATTTCCCAAAACTGGAGGGAGGAGTAAGTGAGAAGAGGAGGCCGGAAGGTGCAGTGGAAGGCGCTGAAACATGCCCAGGCAAGAGATGACAGCAGCCTGTGTTCAAAGAGTGGCTGTGGGGATGGAGAGGCAGGGAATGAGTGATGGCTCTGTGGAGGTGAGGCCGGGGGGGGTGTCATAGTCACCCTGAAGGCACTGACCCTCCAACCCTCACGGAGCTGCATCTCCACAGGAGATGCCCTTGGACAGAGGCAGATGGCCACGAGTTGGCCCGGGGTCTCTGTGGCCAGGATTGCATTTCCCCTCAGCACAGCTCCCCACTTCCCCACAGAGGCTGGTACAGAGCTATTTGCTTAGTAGGCGCTCAGTTACTCAGGAGAGCAGAAGGAAGTGATAGGCTGTGTCAGCAACACTGGAGGGTTTTCTTAGCTCTGGGCACTTGAGATGGAAGGAGGCAAGCTTCCAAAGCCTCGGGGTCACCATCACCCAGTCATAGAGGGGCAGCGCTGTGACCCTGATCACCAAAGAGGCACAGACAGCCCAGTGGAGCAGAGGGAGTCCATACGGGGCTTAAGGGAACCTGAGCTCTTTGTCTTGCTCTGCTTCCTCCTGACAAGACCCACTCTGGCCCTCAGTTTCCTCACGAATTGAAGGGGGCAGGGATCAGAGGATCCTGAAAAATCCTCTGTCAAGATGATTTGGCTGCAGGCAACAAAAATTGACTTCAGCAAACTAAGGCACAAAAGGAAATCTATTACAAGGATACATAATAGCTCTCAGAATTGAAGGGCAGACTGGAGAACAAGGTTTGGAAGAGGACAGGAAGCAGGACAGCTGCAGAGTCCCACTGGAAGGGCTGAATCCCTCGTCTGTCGGGTGGAGGAAGTGGGTAGTGGGGGCCTCTCAAACGCTGGAGCTCAGCCAGCCTCCCCATCCTTGTTTCACTCTGACCGATATTCAACTGGCCTCCCCCAATCACAAGTCCATCCCCACTTGGTGAAGGTAAATGAGGGTGCATGGATTGACACGTCTTCTAAGCCACACGCTGCAAGGAAAGGATAATTCCCGAAAGAAAATGTGATGGTTGTAACCCCAAGAAAGTAAAATGGATACTGACTGCCAACGGTGCTTTACAAGTTCAGGGTTTCCATGGGGCTCTAAAATTCAATGACCCAGAGCATGTGGTGGGACATGGGTTGTAGATGGAACCTCAGAATTGAGGGGCCAGAGACCCCTTGCTCTCTCCAGTGGGGTGAAGGGGTGGTGGGGGGTGAAGGGTAAGTAGGGGTGAGGAAAGGGGCATCAAAATGAGGGGCCGCAGCTTGGGGGTTCTGGGAGCTCTTTCCTCTCCTGAGGGCACCTTTCTTTAATCAAGAGCTACAGCTTCCCTGGGGGCATTGTGAAATTGCTTGCTGGATCCTTCTGAAGTCAGAGGATTAGAGGTAATTCCAAAAAGTCTCCTTGGAGTCGCTGCCTCAGACAGCCCAGACTAGGCCTAATGAGGAAAGGGGCCAAGGAGCTAATATTTTCAGAGGACTCTGGGGAGGATCCCCCAGAAAATGTTCTCAAATTCTGGGGAAAAAAGTTTTTAAAAAATAACTAAAACTGGAACCTATGACACATCGGCCAATGGAAGCTGAGTTCTCATGAGGACAACCACGAAATCAGGAATTATTCACAGTGAAAGGAAGAGCATTTGTGGGTTTTCAGAGAGCTTCAAGCAGGACTGAAACACAGGTTCTAGTGCCAGGCATGTCTAGGGACATGGAGAGGGTCATTTTAATCATTACATGTCACTCAATCCAGGGCTGCAGTTCCAAGGTCTGGAGGCAGAGCAGCATCATAACCTGAGTCCCACAGACTCCGTTTCTGAGGAGGCTCTGAAGGCTACAAATGGTCCAGCGCATCCCAGACCTAAAAACAGACTCAAGTGAAGGCATGAGTTGGGAAGTGTGGGGAAGAGAGAGCCTAGGAGGTGGTGACTCCAAGCGCAGTCACCTGAAGGAGGGGGCAAGGATTGAACTGAAGAGTTCCAGGGCATCCAGCCTGGGCTACCCCTACTTGCCAAGGAGCTAAATGTGGAGTTGCCTAAATGTGATGTCACCACAGCAGACGGGCTCCATTTGCACATTCTTTTCATCTGGGAAGAGGGAGATCTTCTCTGCCCTCAACTGCTAAATCTTACCCACATCTTCGTCCAACAAGCAATCCAACTTGGTCTACACACACTACAACTTGACCCAACACCTAAGAATGGTCTTTGGGTGTCTGAAATCAGTCAGGATGAAGAGAGAGAATAAAACAGGTGGGGCTCGAAACTTCATTCAGAGGAGAGAAGTGGAACGAAGCTGAAAGGCTGGCTCATGTTGTGGAAGCAGGGAACACACCTTGCACATGTAAGAGCTTGGGTGGCTGAGAGCAAGAACTCTGGGCTGCTCATGGTACTCCTCCAGGAACTCTAAGTCAGTATATGCCTCGGAGAGCATTTCACAAAGTGGTAAGCTCCCTGGAAGCCTTTTTGCTTGATTTTTTCTCTTTGTGTGTGCGTAGTTATCGTTTACTTATGTCATTTCCTCTGCATTAGAGTCTGTTTCACATCTGACTGACAGATCTTTGAGGTCAAGGATGGTGTCTCAGTGATCTTGGCATCCCAGAATCTGGCACCATCCTTCACATGTCATCAGACCTGTCACTGTGGTTGTGTTGGATGGAAAGCACCATGGACACAGGGTTGCTTGCAAAAGACACTGTGTTATCCACTTGTGCTGATTTAGACTCTAAAAAAAGAATCCATAATGACCACCTGGTGTTAATTACAGCCAGCTCCTTACTGCGTTTCCCCATCCTAGAGGTCCTCAGAAATGCAGCTCTATCTGCATATCACACTGACTCAGAGTTGTGACCATTTGGGTGGCCCTCTGTTTTTCTGAAGAGGAGGGAGAGGCACCTGCCCTAAGTGGAGGCTACTTGGGCAGCCCCAGTGCCTGCCTCTGAACATTCCAGGTCCTCCCATCCTCCTCGTAAGCTATTGCACACATTTATCTCTTGTTGACTAGCATCTGGCCCAAAAAAAAAAAAAAAAAGGCATAGGAATTATCAATGCAAATGAAGAAAAGCGCTTTCCCATCCAAGCATTTCAAACTCAGCTGCCTTTGCTCTATTGGTCCAGGACTTAGGGATGATTTGGAGGATAAGGAGCCCGGCCTGGACTCTTACCCTCCGGGGAAACAGTGTCAACAGGGGATTTTTTGGGTAGTCTCTTGCTGACTGGCAATATGAGCTGGACATTGGAATGGGGGGTAAACTACAGTTTTGAGGAATAGATATTTCTTCTACTTTAAAAAAAAAAAAAAACAACTAACATTTATCCTTATCTAGAAGGTTGTTGTTGTTCAGTAGCTCAGCATGTTCAACTCTTTGCGACCCCATAGACTGAAGCATGCCAGGCTTCCCTGTCCTTCCCCATCTCCCACAGCCTGCTCAAACTCATGTCCATTGAGTCAGTGACGCCATCCAACAATCTCATCCTCTGTGGCCCCCTTCACCTCCTCCTTTCAATCTTTCCCAGCCTCAGGATCTTTTCTAATGAGTCAGCTCTTCACATCAGATGGCCAAAGAACATATTTGTACCATTTCACTTTCCTCAGTAGGACTGTGAATATTCAGGTAAGCCCTTCATCAGTGGGGCGTAATCCGGGATGTGGACAAAGACACACTTAGCCTGGGTGAGCCTGGGGTGAGTTTCTAGGGCTGCAGAGGGTGAGAGGTATCGGCTGACATGTACTATCTGTGCGTGGGAACCTAGGAACAGTCAAGAGAAATGGGCACATCTACATATTTCTGGTGCTTATCTCTGGAAGGTGAAATAGCTGGTAATATTTATTTATTCTTTGGTTTTTCCAGTGGTCACATATGGATGTGAGAGTTGGACTATAAAGAAAGCTGAGCACTGAAGAATTGATGCTTTCGAACTGTGGTGTTGAAGAAGACTCTTGAGAGTCCCTTAAACTGCAAGAAGATCCAACCAGTCCATCTTAAAGGAGATCAGTCCTGGGTGTTCATTGGAAGGACTGATATTGAAGCTGAAACTCCAATACTTTGGCCACCTGATGTGAAGAGCTGGCTCATTATAATAGCCAGGACATGGAAGCAACCTAGATGTCCATCAGCAGATGAATGGATAAGAAAGCTGTGGTACATATACACAATGGAGTATTACTCAGCCATTAAAAAGAATACATTTGAATCAGTTCTAATGATGTGGATGAAACTGGAGCCTATTATACAGAGTGAAGTAAGCCAGAAAGAAAAACACCAATACAGTATACTAACACATATATATGGAATTTAGAAAGATGCTAACAATAACCCTGTGTACGAGATAGCAAAAGAGACACTGATGTATAGAACAGTCTTATGGACTCTGTTGCAGAGGGAGAGGGTGGGAAGACTGGGAGAATGGCATTGAAACATGTATAATATCATGTATGAAACGAGTTGCCAGTCCAGGTTCGATGCACGATACTGGATGCTTGGGGCTGGTGCACTGGGATGACCCAGAGGGATGGTATGGGGAGGGAAGAGCGAGGAGAGTTCAGGATGGGGAACACATGTATCCCTGTGGCGGATTCATTTTGATATTTGGCAAAACTAATACAATTTGTAAAGTTTAAAAATAAAATAAAATTAGAAAAAAAAAAGAAAAGACCCTGATGCTGGGAAAGACTGAAGGAGGAGAAGGGGACGACAGAGGATGAGACAGTTGGATGGCATCACCGACTCAGTGGACATGGGTTTGGGTGGACTCTGGGAGTTGGTGATGGACAGGGAGGCCTGGCATGCTGTGGTTCATGGAGTCGCAAAGGGTTGGACATAACTGAGCAACTGAACTGAACTGAATGTTTTTCTGTATCAGTTGGATTTGGGGGTAATGAGCATGGAATACTTAGCAATCAGAAAAATTAAAGTCATTTTTGAAAGGGATATTGTGTGTTCTCCAAACACATCCTACTCAAGGCAGCCCCCTCCGCAACCTGTTCCTTCTTGCCCTGCTGGGGCTACTCGTGTGTTCGCTGGTTCTCAGGGGCTCCCCAGCCCCATATCTCAAGACCTGTTCCTTTGCAGAGCACTCCTGACAAGACCGCAAAGATATCCCTCCCTCACACAAAGCTCAGCAATGCCTTCAGGCTGAGACTTTCTCATATCCTTGTATCGATCTCTTCCCAATTGATAATTTATTGATAATTTATAATTCCCAATTTTATAATTGATTTCAGTATATTTGTAATTGGTTTTTAAATGCTCAAGTAATGTGGACTAATTCTCCTTGTGAAAATAAAATTACCCCGGTTTCCTTCCGCCAGAGAATTTAATAGGGTTAAATAACTGTTATCGTGTGTTTCCTTCCAGTTTTCTCTGTTATGTACTTAAATGCACTCATAGATACTGTATCGTCTGTTTTTGTTTTCTATTTTCATAAATAGTATATTTTCAGGTATTCTAATTTGCTTATTTTGCTCAACAATATGTCTTGAATATCTACCCATTCAATATTTTTTTCAGTGCTACATGGTATTCTAAGGTATATTTAGTAATTCTTCTCTGTTGCACATGTAGATTGTTTCCAGCTTTTCATTGTTAAAAGCACTGAATGTCTTAGGAATGCCTCTTTGTGCATAAGGATAAGTGTTGCTTGAGGAGAGTTACTGAGAAATTTTCACTTCTGAGTAGGATGATATGTGATTAAAAAAAAAATTTCTTGCTGTTGTTCAGTCACTCAGTCATGTCCAGCTCTTTGCAACCCCATGAACTGCAGCACCCCAGGCTTCCCTGTCCTTCACCATCTCCCTGGACTTGCTAAGGAGTCACCTTTTCACATCAGGTGGCCAAAGTATTGGAGCTTCAGCTTCAGCATCAGTCCTCCCAATGAATATTCAGGACTGATTTCCTTTAGGATGGACTGGTTTGATCTCCTTGCAGTCCAAGGGACTCTCAAGAGTCTTCTCCAACACCACAGTTCAAAAGCATCAATTCTTTGGCACTCAGCTCTCTTTATGGTACAACTCTCACATCAACACATGACTACTTTAAAAAACCATAGCTTAGACTATACAGACCTTTGTTGGCAAAGTAATGTCTCTGCTTTTTAATACACTGTCTAGGTTGGTCGTAGCTTTTCTTACAAGGAGCAAGCATCTTTTAATTTCATGGCTGCAGTCACCATCTGCAGTGATTTTGGAGCCCAAGAAAACAAAGTCTGTCACTGTTTCCATTGTTTCCCCATCTATTTGCCGTGAAATGATGGGACCAGATGCCATGATCTTCGTTTTCTGAATGTTGAGCTTTAAGCCAACTTTTTCACTCTCCTCTTTCACTTTCATCAAGAGGCTCTTTAGTTCTTCACTTTCTGCCATAAGGGTGGTGTCACCTGCATATCTGAGGTTATTGATATTTCTCCCGGCAATCTTGATTCTGGCTTGTGCTTCATCTAGCCCGGCATTTCTCATGATGTACTCTGCATAGAAGTTAAATAAGCAGGGTGACAATATACAACCTAGACGTACTCCTTTCCCATTTTTGGAACCAGTTCATTGCTCCATATCTGGTTCTATCTGTTGTTTCTTGACTTGCACACAGGTTTCTCAGGAGGCAAGTAAGGTGGTGTGGTATTCCTATCTCTTTAAGAATTTTCCAGTTCGTTGTAATCCACACAGTGAAAGGCTTAAGCATATTCGATGAGGCAGAAGTAGATGTTTTTCTGGGATTCTCTTGCTTTTTCTATGATCCAACAGATGTTGGCAATTTGACCTCTGGTTCCTCTGCCTTTTCTAAAACCAGCTTGAACATCTGTAAGTTCTTGGTTCACGTACTGTTGAAGCCTGGCTTGGAGAATTTTGAGCATTACTTTGCCAGTGTGTGAAACGAGTACAACTGTGTGGTAGTTTGAACATTCTTTGCTATTGCCTTTCTTTGGGATTGTACTATTATTAATAGTTTGCTTTCCAAAGTGTTGTGCTAATTTTATTTCCACTAGAATCGTGTGAGTATACCTGCTGCTCCACACCCTTGCCAAGCCTGAACAGAATAAAATATTTTAATTATTGCCAATCTGATAGTTATAGTATATGATTGTTCAAAAATTTCCCTAATTATTAGAGAGACTGAGCATGTTTTCTTCAGTTTATTTGTACTTTCTTTTATATAAACTGCTTGATCATATTTTTTCATTTTGCTTCTCTTGCAGCTGCTGCTGCTCCTAAGTCACTTCAGTCTTGTCCGATTCTGTGCGACCCCATAGATGGCAGCCCACCAGGCTCCCCCATCCTTGGGATTCTCCAGGCAAGAACACTGGAGTGGATTGCCATTTCCTTCTCCAATGCATGAAACTGAAAAATGAAAGTGAAGTCACTCAGTCGTGTCTGACTCTTTGCTACCCCATGGACTGCAGCCTACCAGGCTCCTCCATCCATGGG
>NW_011494606.1:8092536-8093109 GCF_000754665.1 Bison bison bison
GGCAAGAACACTGGAGTGGATTGCCATTTCCTTCTCCAATGCATGAAACTGAAAAATGAAAGTGAAGTCACTCAGTCGTGTCTGACTCTTTGCTACCCCATGGACTGCAGCCTACCAGGCTCCTCCATCCATGGGATGTTCCAGGCAAGAGTACTGGAGTGGGGTGCCATTGCTTGATAATATTTTTTCATTTTCCTTCTCTTCAGTTCAGTTCAGTCGCCTAGTCGTGTCCGACTCTTTTCGACCCCATGAATCACAGCATGTCAGGCCTTCCTGTCCATCACCAGCTCCCGGAGTTCACTAAGACTCACGTCCATTGAGTCAGTGATTACATCCAGCCATCTCATCCTCTGTCGTCCCCTTCTCCTCCTGCCCCCAATCCCTCCTAGCATCAGAGTCTTTTCCAATGAGTCAACTCTTCGCATGAGGTGGCCAAAGTACTGGAGTTTCAGCTTTAGCATCATTCCTTCGAAAGAAATCCCAGGGCTGATCTCCTTCAGAATGGACTGGTTGGATCTCCTTGCAGTCCAAGGGACTCTCAAGAGTCTTCTCCAACACCACAGTTCAAAAGCA